>NC_066583.1:172044919-172386347 GCF_024323335.1 Lathyrus oleraceus | reverse complement strand
CATGAAAATGTATGTACAAAAATGGTGGTGCAAATTTTAGGTGCTACAACACACCACCACCATCACACACACACACACACACCACCACCACCACACACACACATACACACACACACACACAAGGTTAATGGAAAGGTTTGAAAAAAATGATCGAGGCATGGAAGTTTGAAATCAATGGAAGTTGAATGGATGCACCAAAAAAGATTTGATGTAAAAATACCCCAAAATAAGTTGAGTATAAATAAATAAATAAATAAGTTTTCGTTTTTGACACACTTAAAATAGGGGATACAAAATGATTAAGCTAAATCAATAAGTTACGAAAAGAAAATGAAATAAAGAATGATAATTATATAAAAAAAATAAAAAATAGTGAAATCAAAATCTACCAACACCAAGGATCAAACTCATGGCCTGGTGGGAAGAAGTGAATGCCTCAACCATCCGGCCATGGGTGACCAGCTGGGAGACAAGCACGCCCATTAATACAAAAGGGAACAATTCAAAGATTTCAAAAAAAAAATTTGGCCCGAAATGGGCGGATGGAAAGGTATGGGTTGGGTCAACCCGACCCATAATGCCTTATAATGCTGAAGGAGAAAATAGAGGAGCCCTAGTTCGGCCGCCTGCTCTTAAAAAACGGGTTTGATGGAGAAACGACTTTCTCCCTCAAACAAATCCTTCCTTCATGGCCGATTCTTCCCCTAACCCCCAAACCGAACAGAATCATGGTGAATCGAACACCCCCAACCAAAGCGTAGCAGAAAACTTGCTCGAATCCTACACTGCTAATCCGCGAATTCCCAAAGCGGATAATGGAGTTACACACAAAAACTTTACCATACCAATCGAACATTAACAACAATCTTATCTCAATTATTTCTGATATTTATCTGTTATCATCCTTCCCCCCTTTTTAAAAATAGATTATGTCCTCAAAAGGGATTCAAGGCCAAAGTTTCAGCAGTCATACAACATATGAACTTATATCAGCATAAAGGGACGAAAAAAAGTACCTAAATTGGGGGATGGCACGATTTGGCAAGCTCTAGGTTCGTCGGGTGTGATTTTACTTCAATATGTTTATGTTCCTACCCAATCCTTATTCCTGATTCTTGCTTGAATTTTTATCGATATGTTATGTGAAGGGTGCTCGAAACTAAACTGTGGGATTACAAACGATGGCTATTTTTTGTTGATGTGTGAAGTATAACTCTCGGATGTTGTATGTTTAAGTGTGGTTGTAAATTATTTCCTTTTTTTGAAAATTCTCCTCTTTTTTTCTGTTAAGTTGCAATGGTATTTATATTTACTTAGGATTTATAGTGATGGGAATGTGTTTGTTGTTCAATGACAAACTTAGATATGAAGTTGGCTACTTTTTGAAACATGAGAATTTGTTTTGATCAACTGGTATAAAACTCTATTAATTCTAAAATTGTGATAGTCTGCATTTGCTTTTTCCTTTTGACTCCAATGTCTTGTGTTTGTTTCTTGTAAATATGTTAAACTGCTATTCTGAAATTTGCAAGATAAAAGGACAGGGTTGGTGGAAAGGGACCATTCAAAGGACAAGGCAAAACTTTGTTTCTTGTAATAGATTTTTTTTTAATTTTTGTAATACCTTTTATGGAACTTAAGGCAAATGTTAATTTAAATGTAATATAATTTTTTTGTAATTTATAATGCTTTGTAATATAAAATGAAAAAAGTATTATAAAACTAAAACAACTATTATAAAATATAGCAAGAAAGTAAAAAATATTTTTTTAAAATAAATAATAAATTATAATGTCAATTCTTATGGAAATACTACAAAAACTAGATTTATTTAAGAGAAAAAGAAAACTATAGAAATATGTTTTTCTATTTTTGTATATTATGGAACACAATACATATGAGGTATTTATAGACTATGAATTACAGTAGGAAATAGGGGTAATTATTCTCTCTATAAATGCTAATCCTAAATGAGGTAAGAATATAATAATATAGTTAATTACTATTTAATTACAATTTAAATCCAACCATAATGAGCTATACGACAGAATCTATTTTGATTTTGTGCTAATATTCAACACTCCCCCTCAAGCTGGCATGAATATATCGTTCATAGCAAGCTTGCACACCATGTTATCAAACAGTCTATTTGGAAGACTCTTTGTGAGAACATCTGCTACTTGATTTTTGATGGGTATGTAGGACATACAAATCTCACCCTGTCAATTTTTTTTTGATGAAATGCTTGTCCACTTCAACATGCTTCGTCCTGTCATGTAGGACATGATTATGGGAAATAGAAATAGCAGCCTTATTATCGCAGTAAACTTTAATTGGAGTTGGGCCAAAACCTTCAATTCTTCCATGAATTTTTTGATCCATAATACTTCACAAAAACCATGGGCCACAGATCGGAATTCAGCTTCTGCACTGCTCCTGGCTACAACATTTTGTTTTTTTTTCCTCCATGTAACTAGATTTCCACCTACAAAAGTACAATATCCTGAGGTAGACCTTCTATCATTTATATTACCTGCCCAATCAACATCTGTATAGGTTTCAACTTGTATATGTCCTTTATTTCTGAATATCAGCCCCTTTCCTGGAGTACCTTTCAAATATCTTAATATTCTTAAAATAGCTTTAAAGTGGACTGCTCTTGGTGCATGCATAAATTGGCTTATTACACTTACTGCAAAGGCTATATCTGGTCTTGCATATGACAGATAAATTAGTCTTCCAGCCAATCGTTGATAACGTTCTCTATCTACTATTTCATCTTCAGCAACTGACTTTAGTTTCACATTGGGATCCATTGGTGTTTCTACTGTTTTACACCCTGTCATCCCTGTTTCTGCGAGTAAGTCGAGTATATACTTGCGCTGGTTGAGAAAAACTCCTTCTTTAGATCTTGCGAACTCCATCCCAAGAAAGTAGTTTAACTTTCCAATGTCCTTGATATCGAACTCAACCTGAAGTCTTCTCTTCAGATCACTAATTTCTTTAACGTCATCTCCTGTAATAATAATGTCATCAACATAGACTATTAAGATAGCAATCTTACCTTCACAAGAGTGTTTAAAGAACATAGTGTGATCTGCTTGACTTTGGGTGAAGCCATGTCTCTTAACCACACTTCCAAATCTCTCAAACCAGACCCTTGGCGATTGTTTCAATCCATATAAGGATTTTCTCAATATGCATACTTTGTTTCTTCCAAGATTTTTTTCAAATCCAGGAGGTAAACTCATATATACTTCTTCATGTAATTCACCATTTAAGAAGGCACTTTTAACATCATATTGATATAGTGTCCATTTGAAATTTACTGCAAGAGAAAGAAGGATTATGATAGAATTGATCCTAGCAACCGGGGCAAAAGTCTCTTGGTAATCAATACCATGAGTTTGAGTAAATCCTTTTGCTACTAATATCGCTTTGTATCTTTCCACACTTCCATTAGCCTTGCATTTCACAGTAAAGACCCAGTTACATCCTACTGCCTTTTTATCTTATGGTAGATCAGTGATACTCCAAGTGTTATTTTTGTTTAGAGTATCCATCTCTTTTTTCACCGCTAATTTCCAATTCGAATCACTTAATGCTTCCTGAATAGTTCTGGGCACAAACAAATTAGAAATCCTAGACACATATGCCTTGTGGTTGGGTGATAGTTTGTCATATGACAAGTAATTAGACATAGGATGTTTAGTGCACATACGTGAACCTTTCCTCTCAGCAATTGGGACATCGAGGTCAGGAATATTTTTTCTAACAGAAATTGGAAGACTAATATCAGGAAAAGACAAATCGGATAAATCATTGGATGAGTAAGAAGGATTACCAAATGAAGATCTAGAAGACAAATTATCTATAGGACCTTCACTTGGTAAATCCGATTGGATTTCTACTGGAGAGACAATAGGGTTTGCACCACCTTTGTGGATTTTTTTCGAACATACACTTTAAGTTCTGGATTATCATCCTTAATCAGTGTTTCTCCCCCTATTTCAGATTCTATTATCTTAGCACTTGGGTGATTTGTAGTCACATTATCATCTAGAGCAGGCAAAGTTTCCCAAAAATTATCTTCTTTATTAATACATTGACTCTCCCCCTAAAGAGAATTTTTTAAAAAAGGTTGATTTTCAACAAAGTGAACATCCATGCTTTCAAAAAAATTCTTTGTAACTGGGTTAAAACATTTGTATCCCTTTTTATTGGATGCATAGCCAAGAAAAACACATTTTTCGGCTTCAGGATCCAACTTAGAACAAAAAACATTGGGGATGTAAACATAACAGAGACAACCAAAAACTTTAAGGGGAAGATCCGTAATAATACGGGATGTAGGAAAATTGTTTTGTAACACTTGTGCAGGACTTCATATTGTAACACCTGAGATGGCATTCGATTGATGAGGTGACAAGCTGTTAATAAAGCATTTCCCCAAAGATACTTAGGTACATTCGTAGAAAACATAATAGCTCTAGTAACTTTGAGGAGATGTCTATTTTTTCTTTCAGCAATACCGTTTTGTTGCGGAGTATCGTGACAAGTGGATTGATGAATTATCCCCTTAGTTACAAGGAATGTACTTAAATATTTGTTGAAATATTCAGTGCCATTGTCAGACCTTAGAATGCGAATCTTGGTTTGAAATTGATTGTTAATCATGTTAAAAAAATCTTGAAATCTTTGTTCAACTTCTGATTTCTTTTCCATGAGGTAAACCTAACACAACCGTGTATGATCATCAATAAATGTCACAAACCATTTTTTTCCAGACATAGTTTTAATTTTTGGAGGACCCCAAACATCACTGTGAATTAAATAAAAAGGTTTGGAAGCAGAATAGACTTTTGATTTAAAAGACACACGATGATCTTTAGCTAAGTGACAAGCTTCACAATGAAATTGTAAGGAATTTATTTCTTTGGAAAAACCAGGAAATAAATGCTTAATGTTGGTTCTAAGTGTTGGCAGCAATTTTGGTAAAACAAAGAGTGTTCACAAGATGTTGCATGTGATGTCTTAACTTAAGATATATGTGTACCTGCTGGAGTTTAAATGGAAAACACAAGTATGCAGGATTGTTTCAGGATGTCATACACCATCTCATGGCATCTGATATTATGTACCTGCTGGAGTTTAAGAAACATAATTATGCAGGATTGTTTCAGGATGTCATACACAATGTCATGGTATCTGATATGTCTGTACCTGCTGGAAATTATAAATGGAATTATGGAAATATGCAGGATTGTTCCAGGATGTCAGACCCGATGTCCTGACATCCTGTACACAAAACATTCAGTATGAATGTCTGGTGTTTTGTGGTTGCGTATTTAATGGAAATAAATGTATGATTGAAGATCTGATTTGCAGGCGCATTCAATCATTGATTACAACCTGATTTACTTATTTTCCAAGGAGATCTAACCAGCTGCCATGAGAAGATTTAATTGGAAAATAGTTTTAGGGTTTTCAAGATGTCCAAGCCCAGCTGAAAGCTTCTATAAAAAGGGACTTGGAAAACCTGATTTGAGACACAACCAATACTGAGCTAAATATTGAGAGAGAGCTAGGGTTTGTGTCTTGTTTAGTCGTGAGACTTGTAAGCCATTCAAGTCATCCATAGATGATTGAATTGGTCCGATTTATGGTTGTAATTTGTCACTCAAAGCTTGTAAGCAAGAGTGTGTGTCTACTTGATTAAAGCTGTTAAGCAAGATTGAAATTCAAGTATCAGATATAAGATGTCGAAGGTAATGTCACGATGCTAATATCTATTAATACACAATGGATAATTAAACAGAATTTAAAAGCAAATCACACAAGCAATTGTTAACCCAGTTCGGTGCAACTCACCTACGTCTGGGGGCTACCAAGCCAGGAAGGAAATTCACTATAATAGAATTAGTTCAAAGACTATCCGTACACTTCACCAAGTTACAGTCTTTCTCACCTAATCTCTACCCGTGCAATTTCTACCTAAGCACTCTTAGATATGAGAACCCATTCACTTCCCTTACAATCACACACCCGTGATTTTAAACAACAATCCCTTGTAAAAAGAAAATACTTTTCAATTACAATATTCTTGATTTTACTTCACAGTTTCAATCAAGAAAACAAACTCTTGATCTTGCTTCAAAGCTTTGATCAAGAAGACAAACCAGTCCAATTCAATCATCAATGGATGACTTGAATGACCTACAGACACAAACCCTAGCTCTCTCTCTAAATTTCGCTCAGTATTGGTTGTGTGTACAAACAGGTTTTCTGAGTCCCTTTTTATAGAAACATTGGACAGCTTGAAAACCCTAGATATATTTTCCAATCAAATCTTTTCATATCAACTGTAAAGATCTCCTTGGAAAATAAACAAATCTGGTTGATATCCCTGATAGAATGCGCCATCTAGCCATATCTTCAATCAACCAATGATTGCCACCAATTGTGCAATCACAAAACACCAGACATTCATACTGAATGTTCTGTGTACAAGATGCCATGACATCGTGTCTGACATCTGGAAAAATCCTGCATAATCCAGTTTCCTTTTATAGCAGGTACAACCATATCAGTTACCATCCTGCAGCATATGTCTTCCAATTTAGCTCCAGCAGGTACATCCAATATCAGAAGCCTTAGCATTGTAAGTGGCATTCTGAAACAATCATGCTTGCATATGTTCTTCAACTCCAGCAGGTACATAGGATATCTCATGTTAAGACATCACACATGATATCTTGTGAACACTCTTTGTTTTACCAAAATTGCTGCCAACACTTAGAATCAACAAACTCCCCCTTTGGCAAATTTTGGCTAAAACATATATCTGTCCTTTTTGTTCACAAGGCAAACTATCAGCAGTTAAACCACATACCAGTAGTTTAATCAGCAGCAGAAACAAAAAAAAACAATTACTAGCTATGGCTACTAGTAATACACACATGCACAAGGGTACTTCTCCCCCCCCCCTAAATCTGTGCAACAATCAGAATTACTAGTTATGGATGCAACTAGTAAGACACACAAATGCACAATGCACAAGGGTACTTCTTCTCCCCCTAAATTTGTGCATTCATCGGTAACTCCAGCACCTGTACCATCCAGAATGTCATACTGACATTTGCTATAACATCAACACCTGTGCACCATATCAGACATCCTCTTTGACATCTGCTAATAGACCAACAGAAACATTATGTTTTAACACCTGTGCACTTCTTCCAATAATGGTTGTACTTCTGTTCATCCATCTCAGCCAGTACCCAGCTTCACCCAGCTCCACCAGCTCCATATACTTCTCCCCCTTTTTAGTCAAAATTGACCAAAGGTAAATAAATCTCATAGAATCTTTACACCAATCACATCTCTCGCTATACCATACCTCACAAAACTCCATACTCTTTTTGTGAGAACTATCCCCAGACTCCTTTGATTGCTATAGATTCTCATACACACAGATCCCCAATTTTCCTCTTAAACATTCAAATTGATTGGCATCCAAGGCTTTTGTGAATATGGTAGCTAATTGCCTCTCTGTAGGAACATGCTCCAGTGCTATGATCTTTTCTTCCACAAGTTCTCTGATGAAGTGATGCCTGATATCTATGTGCTTAGTCCTGCTGTGCTGAATAGGATTCTTGGAAATATTTATAGCACTCAGGTTATCACAGTATAATGTCATGACTTCTTGTGTGACATTGTATTCAGACAATATTTGTTTCATCCAGACCAGTTGAGAACAACTACTTCCCGCTCCTATGTACTCAGCTTCAGCAGTGGATAGAGATACACAGTTTTGTTTCTTACTGAACCATGAAATCAGATTGTTCCCTAAGAAGAAGCATCCTCCTGATGTGCTCTTCCTATCATCAGCACTTCCAGCCCAGTCTGCATCACAGTATCCAGTCAACATAGATCCAGATCCATGAGTATATAGCATCCCATAGTCACTGGTGCCATTGACATATTTTAGTATTCTCTTTACTTGGTTTATGTGACTGACTTTTGGTTCAGCTTGATATCTAGCACACACACCAACAGCAAATGCAATGTCAGGTCTGCTTGCTGTGAGATATAGCAGACTGCCTATCATGCTTCTGTATAGACTTTGATCTACACTGACACCATTTTCATCTTTGGAGATCTTTACATGTGTAGGAGCAGGAGTTCTTTTATGGCTTGCATTCTCCATGCCAAACTTCTTCACAATGTTCTTGGCATACTTGCTTTGAGATAAAAAGATAGAGTCTTCCATCTGTTTGATTTGTAGCCCAAGAAAGTAAGTCAGTTCTCCAACAAGGCTCATCTCAAACTCAGATTGCATTTGTCTAATAAAGTGTTCAACCATCCGCTCTGACATTCCACCAAATACTATGTCATCTACATATATTTGTGCCACCATGAGCTTCCCTCCTTCATTCTTCACAAACATAGTTTTGTCAATTCCTCCTTTCCTGTATCCATTGTCAGTGAGGAACACTGTGAGCCTCTCATACCAAGCCATGGGAGCTTGTTTTAACCCATAGAGGGCTTTCTTTAATCTGTACACATGTTTTGGAAGGTTTGGATCTGTGAAGCCTTTAGGCTGTTCAACATATACTTCTTTATTTAGGTAGCCATTTAGAAAGGCACTTTTTACATCCATCTAAAACAGTTTGAATTTCAGAATACATGCCACTCCAAGCAGTAATCTAATGGACTCAAGGCGAGCTACAGGAGCGAATGTTTCATCAAAGTCAACTCCTTCAACTTGAGTATATCCTTGAGCTACCAATCTAGCTTTGTTTTTAGTAACGACCCCTTGTTCATCAGATTTTTTCTTGTATACCCACTTTGTACCTATGACATTTACTCCTTCAGGTCTAGGAACCAATTCCCATACTTCATTCCTTTTGAATTGACCTAACTCTTCTTGCATGGCATTGATCCAGAACTCATCAGTCAAGGCTTCTTTGATATTTCTAGGTTCAATCTTTGACACAAAGCAGCCATGTGAGATTACTTCTCTTGATCTAGTAGTGACTCCTTTATTTGGGTCTCCTATGATAAGATCTTTGGGATGATCCTTCTGAATTCTGATATAGGGTCCCTTGTTGATTTTGTCATCTTCAGGTTCAGCTTGAGGTGGTTCTTCTTCCTTATTCTTGTCTGAGGAGTCAGCTGGAGAATCATTCAGAGATGTTTCGACATCATCTGTGACATCAGTCTGTTGATCATCAACCACTACATTAATGGATTCCATCAACACATTAGTTTTGGAATTGAAGACCCTGTAGGCTCTGCTGTTTGTTTAATAGCCCAAAAATATTCCTTCATCACTTTTGGGATCCATCTTCCTTCTTTGCTCACGATCAGCTAAGATATAACATTTGCTACCAAATACATGGAAGTATTTTACTGTAGGTTTTCTTCCTTTCCAGACTTCATAGAGAGTTGTGGGAGTCAATTTCTTTAATGTCACTCTGTTGTGAACATAGCAGGTTGTGTTCATGGCTTCAACCCAAAAATGATAGGGTAACTTCTTAGCATGAATCATAGCTCTGGATGATTCTTGCAGAGTCCTATTTTTCCTTTCCACCACACCATTTTGCTGGGGAGTGATGGGGGATGAGAACTCATGATGAATTCCTTCTGAAGAACAAAATTCAGCAAATTTGCTATTCTCAAACTCTTTTCCATGATCACTTCTAATTTTGATAACAGGACTTTCTTTTTCCCTTTGAAGCTTCAGGCACAGCTCCTTAAAGACTTCAAACACATCAGATTTTTCTCTTATAAAATTGATTCAGGTGTATCTAGAGAAATCATCCACCACCACATATGCATATTTCTTACCACCAAGGCTTTCTACCTGCATGGGTCCCATTAAGTCCATATGAAGTAGTTCCAGGACTTTGGTAGTTGTGTCATGTCTGAGCTTCTGGTGTGACATCCTTGTCTATTTTCCAATCTGACATTCCCCACAAATTTTTCCCTCATCAATCTTTAAGTTGGGAATCCCTCTAACTGCTTCTACTGATATGATTCTCTTCATACCTTTCAGGTGCATATGGCTCAATCTTTGATGCCATATCTTCACTTCTTCTTCTTTGGCCAAGGTACACATTGAAGAGTATCCAGTTTCTTGAGAGCTCCACATGTAGCAGTTGTCTTTGGACCTAACTCCCTTCATGATTACTTTATTTTCTTTGTTAGTAATCAGACATTCAGTTTTTGTGAAGTTTACATTCAGACCTTGATCACATAGTTGACTGATGCTTATGAGATTAGCAGTTAATCCCTTAACAAGTAGAACATCATCAAGGTCAGGAACTCCAGGGCAATCCAGCCTACCCATTCCCTTGATTTCCCCTTTTGCACCATCACCAAAAGTAACATAACTCATGGCATGAGGATGAAGTTCAGTCAACAGGTTTTTGTTCCCAGTCATATGTCTGGAGCAACCACTGTCAAAATACCAATCTTCTTTGGCTGAGACTCTGAGGGAAGTGTGGGCTATTAGACTTGTGACCTTTGTCTTAAGAGCCCATTGCTTTCTGCTGACAGTCTTGTGATGTTTGAACCTATATTGGTGTTGAGACTGAACAGGACCAGGATAGCCATATAGCTTATAACAGAAGGGCTTCAGGTGGCCAAATTTTCCACAATATTGGCATTTCCATCTTTGATGGTTCCCTTTCTGCTGTTGTGACATCTGATGTGACATCTCAGATTTGCTTCTACCGTGGCTGCTCTTAGGTTTGGATTTTGATTTGCAACTGCACTCACCCTTGAATCCAATGCCAGATTTGTTTCCAGTTATTTGCCCAGTCTGGAGAATCTTGTCTAGGGTGGCAGATCCATTGTTAAGCATTTTTACATACTTAGTCATCTCATCTAGTTTGGAATTCAAGAATACAGCATCAGTTTCCAATTTTGAGATGGTTTCCATATACTCTTTCTTCTCATTTTTCAGCTGAGCTATCACTTCCTCCTGTCTTTTAACTTGTCTGCACACTCCTGCCCTTCTGTGGCACCACTCTTTGTAGGTAGTGTCCAGCTCTTCAAAGGATCTTTCATCATTAATTGACTCTTCCTCGGACCCCCATCTTCCTGTCAAAGCATTTACATGACTTGTAGCTTCTTCAGTTTCACTTCCATCAGACCAAGAGGCTACAAGACTCCTCTTTTGTTTCCTAAGGTAGGTCCCACATTCAGTTTTAATATGACCATACCCATTACACTCATAGCACTGAACTTCTTTGGGCTTTTCTTCAGACTTTGTGGTCTTACCAAAGCTGTTGGATTTATTGATGTCGGATGTGATGTTTTTGACATTGCCCTTAGCTCTGACATCTACCTTTTTCATTAGTCTGTTGAATTTTCTTCCCAGCATTGCTATCTCATTTGCCAGGTCTTCATCAATGTCGTGACCACCTACCTCATCTTCCTCTTCGGTGTTTGACACAAATGTTATGCTTTTGGCCTTCTTTTCAGCTCCATCACACATTCCCATCTCAAATGTTTGAAGGGGTCCAATTAGCTCATCCACTCTCATATTTGAGATGTCTTGAGATTCTTTTATGGCTGTGACATTCATAGCAAATCTCTTGGGGAGTGATCTTAATATTTTTTTACCAGCTTTTCATCTGACATTTTCTCGCCCAAAGATCCAGAGGCATTGGCAATTTCAAGAATGCTCATGTAAAATTCATGAATATTTTCATCTTCTTTCATTCTTAAGTTTTCAAACTTGGAGGTGAGCAGCTGAAGTCTAGACATCTTTACCCTAGATGTGCCTTCATGAGTGGTCTTGAGAGTGTCCCAAGCCTCTTTGGCTATTTCACAGTTATTTATCAGCCTGAAAATATTCTTGTCCACTCCATTGAAGATGGCATTCAGAGCTTTAGAGTTTCCAAGAGCAAGATCATCCTCCTCCTTGGACCATTGTTCTTCAGGCTTTTTCTCAGTGGTGACTTCTCCTTCTTTAGTAATGACAGGATGCACCCAACCTGTTAGCACAGCTTTCCAAGCCTTGTTGTCAAGGGATTTCAGAAACGCTACAATTCTAGGTTTCCAATAGTCATAGTTAGAACCATCCAAAATTGGTGGCCTATGAACAGATCCTCCATCCCTCTCGATTGTACCAGAAAGTATTCTCCCTAGAACTCACCCAGAGCCAGAGCAGGATGCCTGCTCTGATACCAATTGAAATTCTGGTATCAGATATAAGATGTCGAAGGTAATGTCACGACACTAATATCTGTTAATACACAATGGATAATTAAACAGAAATGAAAAACAAATCACACAAGCAATTGTTAACCCAGTTCGGTGCAACTCACCTACGTCTGGGGGCTACCAAGCCAGGAAGGAAATTCACTATAATAGAATTAGTTCAAAGACTATCCGTACACTTCACCAAGTTACAGTCTTTCTCACCTAATCTCTACCCGTGCAATTTCTACCTAAGCACTCTTAGATATGAGAACCCACTCACTTCCCTTACAATCACACACCCATGATTTTAAACAATAATCCCTTGTGAAAAGAAAATACTTTTCAATTACAATATTCTTGATTTTACTTCACAGTTTCAATCAAGAAGATACACTCTTGATCTTGCTTCAAAGCTTTGATCAAGAAGACAAAGCAGTCCAATTCAATCATCAATGGATGACTTGAATGACCTACAGACACAAACCCTAGCTCTCTCTCTAAATTTCGCTTAGTATTGGTTGTGTGTACAAACAGGTTTTCTGAATCCCTTTTTATAGAAACATTGGACAACTTGAAAACCCTAGATATATTTTCCAATCAAATCTTTTCATATCAGCTGTAAAGATCTCCTTGGAAAATAAACAAATCTAGTTGACATCCCTGATAGAATGCGCCAGCTAGCCATATCTTCAATCAACCAATGATTGCCACCAATTGTGCAATCACAAAACACCAGACATTCATACTGAATGTTCTGTGTACAAGATGTCATGACATCGGGTCTGACATCTGGAAAAATCCTGCATAATCCAGTTTCCTTTTATAGCAGGTACAACCATATCAGTTACCATGACAATGAGTATGTCAACTGAAACAATCCTGTAGCATATGTCTTCCAATTTAGCTCCAGCAGGTACATCCAATATCAGAAGCCTTAGCATTGTAAGTGGCATTCTGAAACAATCCTGCTTGCATACGTTCTTCAACTCCAGCAGGTACATAGGATATCTCATGTTAAGACATCACACATGACATCTTGTGAACACTCTTTGTTTTACCAAAATTGCTTCCAACACTTAGAATCAACAAAAATCAAGTGTGTGTCTACTTGATCAAAGTTGTTAAGCAAGATCAAGTGTGTGTCTACTTGATTGAAACTGTGAAGTAAAATTAAGTGTGTGTGTGTTATTGAAAAGTGTTTTCTTTTCAGAAGGAATTGTTGTTTAAAATCACAGGTGTGATTGAAGGGAAGTGAGTGGGTTCTCATATCTAAGAGTGCTTAGGTAGAAATTGCACGGGTAGAGATTAAGTGAGAAACACTGTAACTTGTTGAAGTGTACGCAGAGTCTTTGAACTAATTCTATTTTAGTGAATTTCCTTCCTGGCTTGGTAGCCCCCAGATGTAGGTGAGTTGGACCGAACTGGGTAAACAATTGCTTGTGTCTATTGCATTACTATTCTTTATCTTTATCCTATTTGCATTATTCAGATATTAGTGTCGTGACATTACCTTCGACATCTCATATCTGATACCAGAATTTCAATTGGTATCAGAGCAGGCATCCTGCTCTGGTTCTGGGTGAGATCTAGGGACAATACTTTCTGGTACAATGGAGAGAGATGGAGGATCTGTTCACGGGCCACCAATTTTGGATGGATCTAACTATGACTATTGGAAACCTCGAATGGTAGCTTTCCTAAAATCTCTTGATAACAAGGCTTGGAAGGCTGTGTTACCAGGCTGGGTACATCCTGTAATTACTAAAGAAGGAGAAGCCACAACTGATAAGAAACCTGAAGAACAATGGTCCAAGGAGGAGGATGATCTAGCCCTTGGAAATTCTAAAGCATTGAATGCAATATTCAATGGAGTAGACAAGAATATTTTCAGGTTGGTAAACAACTGTGAAGTGGATAAAGATGCTTGGGACATTCTCAAGACCACTCATGAAGGCACCTCTAGAGTAAAGATGTCTAGACTACAACTGCTCACCTCCAAGTTTGAAAATTTAAGGATGAAAGAAGATGAAAATATTCATGAATTTCATATGAGTATCCTTGAAATTGCTAATGCCTCAGGAGCCCTGGGAGAGAAGATGTCAGATGAAAAATTGGTAAGAAAAATACTCAGGTCACTCCCTAAGAGATTTCCTATGAAGGTAACTACCATAGAAGAGTCTCAAGACATCTCCAACATGAGAGTTGATGAGCTAATTGGTTCCCTCCAAACATTTGAGATGGGATTGAATGATGGTTCTGAAAAGAAAACCAAAAGCATGGCCTTCATGTCAAACACGGAAAAGGAAAATAGTCAGGATGTTGATGAAGATTTGGCCAATGAAGTAGAAATGTTGGGAAGACAGTTCAACAGACTGTTGAAAAAGATGGATGTAAGATCCAAGGCTAATGTCAAGAACATCTCATCTGACATCAGTAAATCCAACAATGCTAGAAGAAGAGCAAGGTCAGATGATAAGCCCAAAGAAGGAAAAGAAGTACAATGCTATGAATGTGATGGGTATGGACACATTAGAACTGAATGTGGAACCTACCTCAAGAAGCAGAAGATGAGTCTTTCTGCCACTTGGTATGATGAGAGTGAAACAGAAGAATCTGCAAATCTGGTAACTGTCTTGACTGGAAGATGGGGTTCTGATGAAGACTCAAGTGATGATGAAGTAACCTTTGAAGAGTTGGCCACTACCTACAGAAAGTTGTGTCACAAAAGTGTAGAGTTGTGTAAACAGGTTGAAAGCCAGAAGAAGGAAATAACTCGATGTGAGAATGGAAAGGTAGAACACTTGGAAACCATCTCCAAATTAAAAATAGAAGCAGTGGTTCTGAATGCCAAGCTAGATGAAAGTCAACAAGTTGAAAGCTAGAAGATAGTACAACTGGAGAATGAGAAGGCAGACCATGTGGAAACTATCTCCAAGTTAAAAACTGAAGCTATGTTCTTGAATTCTAAACTAGAAGAGATGACCAAGTATGTAAGAATGTTAAACAATGGATCTGACTCCCTAGACAAGATTCTCCAAACTGGAAAAATAACAGGAGACAAATCTGGCATTGGGTATAATGAATCTAAGCCTGAGTGCAGTTACACTGGTTGCAAACCTCAAGCCAAACCTAAATGCAGCCATAGTAAAAGCAAACCTGTGATGTCACATCATATGTCATAACATCAGAAGAGAATACAACAGAAAGGGAAACACCAAAGATGGAGATGCCATTACTGTGGGAAAGTTGGTCACCTGAAGCCCTTCTGCTATAAGCTGTATGGTTAGCCTAGCCATGTTCATCATCAGACTCACTATCAACCCAGACCCAAACAGCACATGCCTGTCAACAAGAAGCAATGGGTTCCTAAGACTAATGTTACAAGTCTAATAGCTCACATTCCCCTCAGAGTCTCAGCCAAAGAAGAGTGGTATTTTGATAGTGGATGTTCCAGACACATGACTGGAAACAAAGACTTGATAAATGGACTTCATCCTCATGCCATAAGCTATGTAAGCTTTGGTGATGGAGCAAAGGGTGAAATCAAGGGGATATGCAAGCTTGATTGTCCTGGAGTGCCTAAACTTGATAAGGTCCTACTGGTTAAGGGCTTGACTGCAAATCTAATAAGCATCAGTCAACTATGTGATCAAGATCTAAATGTTAACTTCACTAAAACTGAATGTCTGATTACCAACAAAGAAAGTGAAGTAATCATGGAAGGAGTCAGAACCAAAGACAACTGTTACATGTGGAACTCTCAAATTAGTTACCCCTCAAAATATACCTCAGTCAAGGAGAAAGGGATGAAGATGATTATATCTGCTAGAGAAACTCCCAAATTGAAAGTCTGTGGGAAATGTCAGACAAGGATGTCACACCAGAAACTCAGACTTAACATCACTTCCAAAGGAGAAAAGCTCATGATGGCTCAAATAGATAGGAAGTTGGATCAGATGGTTGAACATGTTGCTAGTCATATACAATCTGAAGTTGGAAAGAGCTTTATTGGACTTGGGCTACCAGTCAAGCAAATAGAAGGGCCTATGTGTCTATGTCAAAGCAAAAGTGCCAAGAATAATGTTGAAAATATTGGGATGGAGAGTGAAAGGACACCTGCTCCTATACAGTTGAAAGATGAAAATGGTGTTTATGCTGAATATATAGCATATGGAAGTAGCTGTTCTCAACAGGGTTGGTTGAAACTACTGATGATTGCATACAATGTCACACACAATGTCATGACATTGTACTATGACAACCTGAATGCTACAACTATGTCCAAAAATCCTATTCAGCACAGTTGGATCAAGCACATTAATTTCTGTCATCACTCCATTAGAGAATTTGTGGAAGACAAATTCATAGCTCTACAACATGAAATTCAATTAGCTGACAAATTTGCAAGGGGTTTGGATGATAATGAGCTTGAATATGTAAGAGGGAAATTGAGGATTTGGATTATTGTAAAGTTATGGCAATTAATGTGGAGTGGAAAAGGTAATAAAAATATTGTCTGCCCACTTAAAAGAAAGAGCCACATAAATGATGAATCATTACCTAGTATTGGAACTAGTATCTATGCCATTTCCACACGCTACCTAAACACAGCCAATTCCATCTTCATCCAACTTCTCAGAAAACCTCTGTTGGGGCAAAGAAATTTTTCTCAAAAGTTCAACAAAATGTCTCAACATCCCTCATCCTTTGGTTCAAAACCCACTCATCATGCAAGGACTCCCTCCATGGAGTTTCTAGATGAAGACGTGCTGGACGTTACTCCTTTTTGTGTGATACCAGGTGACGCCCCAGGTCCTTCTTCCATGGCTGGAAGTAAGCAAGGTAACATTCCTGATAAATCTCCTCGTCAAGATGACATGCACTATGCTGATCGTGCCATTAGGAACCTAGTAACTAGGATTCTAAATGAAGGGCATGTCGTCAAGGGTGTTTCTACCCCTCTGTCTAGAAGGGACCCCTCACCTGAGGTGGAACCCCAAGCTAAGAAAGATGATGACTCATCTAGATCAGAGAAAGAAGGGGCTGCAGAAGGATTATGCTCTCTAGGTAAAACCTTGCCTAGTAAGAAACCACTAGATGATTCTCATAAGCCTGCTGAGAATGTTACTAATCTGGAGGAAGAAAGTTCAGAGGAAGAGGATGACACCTTGGTTCATCATGTAAAACCAAGTGCTGCTAGGAAATTGAAGACCAGAAAAGGAAAGACTGTGGCTGAAACGATGACAGCCAGGACTAGGAAGAAGACTGCTGGTGTAGGACCCTCCAAATCATGGAGCAAGGTGGAGGTTAGGAAGAGGAAAGTCAGAGAGAGTTCTGACTCTGAAGAGGATGTCGAAGACGATGTCCCAGACATCTCCCATGCTAAAAGGAAGGTTGTTAAAAAGTCCCCAGCCAAAGTGGGAGTTGTACACTTAGACAATATCTCTTTTCATCTAAAAGATGGTGCTGCAAAATGAAAGTTTGTCATTCAGAGGAGGGTAGCTGTTGAAAGAGAGCTGGGAAAGGAGGCTATTGAGGTGAAGGAATTAATGGAATTAATTAAGGCTGCTGGTCTTATGAAAACTGTTGTTGGGTTACCCCAATGTCATGAGGGGTTAGTAAAAGAATTTGTTGTGAATATCCCTGAGGATATTTCTGAAAAGAGCAGTAGGGAATTCTGCAAGGTTTTTGTAAGAGGTAGATGTGTGAGATTCTCCCCAACCATAATCAACAAGTTCCTAGGGAGAGGAACTGATGGAGAAGTGGATTTAGAGGCTACAGACAATTAAGTCTGTAGGACTATTACAGCTGGCCAAGTTAAGGAATGGCCTAGTAGGAATCACCTATCAGCTGGCAAGTTAACTGTCAAATATGCCATCTTACATAAGATTGGTTCAGCCAACTGGGTGCCTACTAATCATATCTCAACCATCTCCATTGGTCTTGGAAGAATCATTTATGTTGTTGGAACCAGGATAAACTTTGAATTTGGAAGGTTTATGTTTGATCAAATTGTCAGACATGCCTCCACAAATGCAGTGAAGCTGCCCATTGCCTTCCCATCCATCATTTATGGTATTATCTTGAGCCAGCAACCAGGAATTCTCAATACAAGTGACATTCCTAGCAGAAGAAAGCCTCCACTATCCATTCACTACAAGCTGTTTGAGAGAAGTCATGTCAATGATGTTGTCATGACATCTGCCAGAAAGGAGCCTGCATCTCAAGGTAGCTTGATTGATCAATTAAAGGAAACCTGCAAGGAACTGGATAATGGTATTAGGGTTGCCAAGGCAAGATAAGAGGCTTTGGAGGTTCTTATTGGTAGCTTAGAGAGGAAGAGATGGAGAAGGCTGGTGAGAACAAGAATTCAGATGCCAATACCTCTAGTGAGAGGTCCAATGCTCAATCTAGTGGCAGCTCTGATTCTGAAAGTGAAGATGATGCCTCTTCCTCAGATTAAGTGAAGTTTCCTCTAGTATGAAGACTGTGTGTGATGTGTGCTGCGATGAAGACTGGGTTGGGTTGGCTGTTCTGGGTGCTGATATGAAGACTGGTTCCCCTGCTGTTTTTGGATGCTGAAGAATTTGTTTTTTTCTGTTGAAATGTATGTAATTTGTGGCAGTCCTTACTGATGCCTTTATTTAATATTTTGGGCTCTTAATGAGTTCCATGGATTTCTCATTATCTCAGCTATCACAACTGTGTATAATGTTGCTTTGTATCTCCTAACAATTATGTTTTAACATTTTCAATGTTATAACATCTACTGTCACATTCTCTGCTAGGCTAATTGACATTTATTTTGTCTAATTGGTCACCTTTGGTCAATTTTGACTAAAAAGGGGGAGAAGTGATGATGTGGAAGCAGTCGAATATGTGGAGCTGATGTGGAGATGTATGTGCTAATGTAGATGAACAGATGAACCGTTATTATTAAAGGAGATGTGTTTGATGTAAGACAAAATGTTGTTCTGTTTACAGATGTCAAAGGGGATGTCTGATGTGGTGCACAGGTGATGTTGAAGCAGATGTCAGAATGATATTCTGATTGTTACAGGTGTTGTGGTTAGAGGTGTTGTTATTATTAAAGGAGATGTTTGTGATGCACAAATTTAGAGGGAGAAGAAGTACCCTTGTGCATTTGTGTGTCTTACTAGTTGCATCTATAACTAGTAATTCTGTTTGTGTTGCACAGGTTGAGGGGGAAAAGAAGTACCCTTGTGCATGTGTGTATTACTAGTAGCTATAGCTAGTAATTGTGTTTGCTTCTGCTGCTATTTAAACTGCTGTTATGCTGTTTAACTGCTGATGTGTTTCCTTGTGAACAAAAAGGACAGATATATGTTTTAGCTAAAATTTGCCAAAGGGGGAGTTTGTTGGTTCTAAGTATTGGCATCAATTTTGGTAAAACAAAGAGTGTTCACAAGATGTTGCATGTGATGTCTTAACTTAAGATATCTATGTACCTGCTGGAGTTTAAATGGAAAACACAAGTATGTAGGATTGTTTCAGAATGTCATACACCACGTCATGGCATCTGATATTATGTACCTGGTGGAGTTTAAGAAACATAATTATGCAGGATTGTTTCAGGATGTCATACACAATGTCATGGCATCTGATATGTCTGTACCTGCTGGAAATTATAAATGGAATTATGGAAATATGCAGGATTATTCTAGGATGTCAGACCCAATGTCATGACATCCTGTACACAGAACATTCAGTATGAATGTCTGGTGTTTTGTGATTGCGCATTTAATGACAATCTATGTATGATTGAAGATCTGATTTGCAGGCGCATTCAATCATTGATTACAACCGGATTTACTTATTTTCCAAGGAGATCTAACCAGCTGTCATGAGAAGATTTAATTGGAAAATAGTTTTAGGGTTTTCAAGATGTCCAAGCCCAGCCGAAAGCTTCTATAAAAAGGGACTTGGAAAACCTGATTTGACACACAACCAATACTGAGCGAAATATTGAGAGAGAGCTAGGGTTTGTGTCTTGTTTAGTCGTGAGACTTGTAAGCCATTCAAGTCATCCATGGATGATTGAATTGGTCTGATTTGTGGTTGTAATTTGTCACTCAAAGCTTGTAAGCAAGAGTGTGTGTCTACTTGATCAAATTTGTTAAGCAAGATCAAGTGTGTGTCTACTTGATCAAAGCTGTTAAGCAAGATCAAGTGTGTGTCTACTTGATTGAAATTGTGAAGTAAAATCAAGTGTGTGTGTGTTTTTGAAAAGTGTTTTCTTTTCACAAGGAATTGTTGTTTAAAATCACAGGTGTGATTGAAGGGAAGTGAGTGGGTTCTCATATCTAAGAGTGCTTAGGTAGAAATTGCACGGGTAGAGATTAGGTGAGAAAGACTATAACTTGTTGAAGTGTACGGAGAGTCTTTGAACTGATTCTATTTTAGTGAATTTCCTTCCTGGTGTCGCAACCTGAAAAATACAGTATGCGAAAAAACAACCGGCGAAGAAAGAATGACAGAAGAGCCGCCACCGTGCGTTATTTATCCCAAAGGAGGGAAAGGAAACGCTCGAAGTAAACCTAAAGAGAGGAAAGGAAAAGACAAGGTCTCACAACCAAATCTTGGGTTCGAGAGTCGATTATGCGAAGGGAAGGTATTAGCACCCCTACGCATCCGTAGTACTCTATGGGATCCACTCTTGTTGTTCTTGTCTAAAGGGTGTATGTTTATCTAATGTACTATTCACTAAAAGGGTCAAGAGAAAAATGACTCACACAGATATCGCATCCATTCCATACGTATCTCATCTGAATATGAGAATCAGAGTCTTCGTAGCTCGGCTACCTATGGGTGAAGGATAAGTGTGCTCGCTAAGACATCGCGTCTTATGCCTACGTATCTCATCTGGAATAAGAATCAGAGCAAAACGTAGTTCAAATAACTACGGGAATAAGGGTCTCGATTGCAACTAGGGCAAGAGAAAGGGAATGTCTCGATCGCAACGAGGGCGAGAGAAAGGATCGCAACAAGGGCGAAAGCAAACAAGGATTAGTTGTTAGTCGTTAGTCAAACTCGGCAAGACATCGCATCTTGTGCCTACGTATCTCATCTGAACATGAGAATCAGAGTTGCCGTAGTTCGGCTACATAGGGATTGCCATCTGAATATGGACTTACAAAAGGAGGGCACCAGTTATGTCAAAGGAGAGTAGGCGATGTGTTCACGTCCTAGCAGTAGGTGTCGCAACTCGCTGAATCGAGTCTTAGGCAGTTACCTCTTTGCAATAGAACGGACTACATGCCACAAGATCGGAGACGCTCGGAAAGGTCTAGAAGTGGGGGAAGCACTGCCCTAGAGTTGTCATGCAATATGTATTTAAGTGTTTAGGATTTACAAATGGGAATATCTACCTAATGTTAGCATGCAAAGAATATGGGAATTCTACCTATGTTATCATACAAAAGGGTTCTATCTAATGGGTGCTACCTAATCAGAACAAGAATTGACGAGTGGAGCAAGGAGAAGTGTTAGGGATAAGGGTAGATGGCGATGCATGAAGCAATCGACTTACAAGGTTGATGGCGATGCATAAAGCAATCGACTTACAAAAGGGTGGATGAATACGTGCTGGTTCTGTTAGGTTTTGAAAAATGATTACTCGACGTTGGATCGAGGTTTTGATCTTGCTTTGAAATGGTTATCGAATGTTCATTTTAATTCTTGTATTAACAGATGAATAAAGAATGAAAGAATAAATATTATACATTTCATGGGAGAGGGATACATTTGTTATGAATGGGGGTTGTCAAAAATCATGAAATAATTAAATCGGTCCCAAACAACAAAATGACTCGAAATATGAGTGTAAGTGCAAGAGAACCGGCTCATTGTAAGAAAGCCCAAGAGTAAGCTATGTGAGGTTGATGGCGATGCTTAAAAAGCAATCGACTTACAAGGGTATGGAAAATGGGCTCGACATTGAATCGAGAAAAATATGATTTTTATAGTTTTAAAATGGTTTTGAATGAATGATGAAATTAAAAGAAAACAAATTTGCATAATTAACAAATGAAACTATGAGTATAATAAAGGCATAAACATAAAAAGAAATGAAAATGCTAAAAGAAAAGTAAAATACTATAAATGCTACATATGAGTATTGAACCCACTTCACTCAAGACTATGGAAACCACCCCTCTCCACCAGGCCACTTATGACTAGTTATTATTTTGGTGCTAGTTTGGATAAATAAACTAAGATAGAATAAAAATTAGAATAAAAACTAAAATAAAAAAAAGTCTGTTGGACTACCAGTAGTTAAACCCAGCCGCCTGGCTGTTGGGTTTACAATGGGGTATAAGTTGAAAACATAAAAACAATTATTAACTGATATCTTGGGAATTTTAAGCAAAATTTTTAATATTTTCAAAAACCTATTCTATTTAAAATGAATTAAAGAAAAGAAAAAAATAAATTGGAAAAGATACAGATTGCCCTCAACCTCACTCTCTCCCCAATCTCACAAACTCGCTCTTTCCACCCAACGAAATCCTCTTACGAACTCGCTTCTCTCGTCCCTCTTACGAAATCGCTCGCAATCATCTCTCAAGTGATCGCGACTTTATGAGTCGAATTTAGGGTACAAACTGCAAGTGCACAGTTCTATCGCGTAGTTTTAAAAGATATCGATCCCACAGGGACTTATGAATCGATATACCGTTATCTAAGGTTACTTCGTAAAGCTAAGGTGAATAATGTTTGATTGTTTGGGGGAAAGCTAAAAACTAAACTAAGATCTAGATTAAATATTAATAAAGCGGATATCGGTATGTAGTTCGTCGTAATTAGGGAATCAATCCTTTGTCGGTCTCTTGGTTTTAAAATAAATCTTTTCAGTTGACTTTATTGATTAAAAGTTTTATCTCAAACTCTCGCTTTGTTGAATAAACCATGATTTTATGTTAATGTAGCTGTCACTTATAATTAAGTCAAAAAACCATTTTTTGAAAGCAATACAGTCCATAGAAACTCTTTTCAAGAAAACATTGACCGTTTAAACACCCTTATCTCAAACTCTCACTCTGTTGACTTAGGTTATATAATTAAATTCGAATGCTTAACTCTCGTCCTCACATTCAATCTTTAAAAATACTTTTTGGAAAAGATCGGAATTTAATTAACTCTAAAACTTGCTCTCGCCCTGATCTAGAATTAATGTCTAATTTACACTGTCCAGTTAAAACCTCAAACTCTCGCTCTATTGATTTTAACTTCTTTATGTCTTTTACTTTCGTAAAAACCTTTGTTATTAAACCTGTAAATTGAGACCGTAAAAAGAGTGATTTTAATTTTAAACTTAATTTAACCGACTTAGTCTTGATTCTTTATTCCGCTTACTTTACATACCGATATCTAAGCGAATTAGCCAGACATGCTAAACAAACTAAAATACTTATCATGCATAAACAGACTCATCCCAGGCAGATAATATAAATAAATAATAAAACAAAGCATTAAATAATAATTAAAGAACCTGAATGAGTTAAACAATAGTCTTGAACACTCCACCACAAGCCGGTAGGATTTGTTCTTGGATTCTTCAATTAAACAACAAATTAAAACGAAGGAAATAAAGCTAGATTCTAACGTAAGGTTAGATCCGGTAAAAAGGTGCACAATAGTTTCCGGTGTAGAAACTATTGTGCGAAAAGAATTAACTAAATGCTAAAAAGGAAAAAGGAAAATAGAAATTGCAAGGGAGATAGTGTAGAACTCGTAAAAATAATAAAGAAACAATACTACTTAAGTTGCTGGAAAAGAAAATGTGCAAAAGCGAAAACGGCAAAGGAAAAAATGTGGAAAAGCTTCGGGACCCTCTTTTTGGTTTTGCAAGTGGCTATTTATATATGCTTGAGTAACCGCTTCCGCTGCCAAAAAGGTCTTCAACGTGCATAAAAGCATGGCGTGGATATAGGGCTCAACACTCCCTCAACGCTCAACGTCTCTGAGGCGTTCCTTGCGCCAAAAATGTAGGGGAATGGTGTGACGTTCGTCACACCATGTGTGACGTCCGTCACAGGAGTGTACAAGGCGTGACGCTCGTCACGCCCTCTGTGACGTCCGTCACATGCACGGCACCTGCGTTTTGTGCTTTGGGCTGGGCTTTGACATTTGGTTCATTTTCTCTCCTTTTTGCACCTCCTTTTCTTTCATTTTTACTTGTGCTTCAAATAAACCACCTGAGACAAATAGGAAGAAAATACCGCGTAATATCTAATAAAATGAAATAAATTGAAATAAATAATAATATAATTTAATTAAATTGAGTCTAAAAATATGATATAATTTCATGTTATCAAACTCCCCCATACTTAGATCTTTGCTTGTCCTCAAGCAAAATACAGTATAGAAATCGTTTTAAAAATTTAGCCAGATGAAATTTCAAAACACACATCAATTCGTAATAGGTTGCAAGTGGATTTTGTTTAGAAGCAACTTGAGTTTAATCTTGACATCAACAACCACCGTCACAACCTCAGATAACCCCACCTTATTCAAATCAGTTCGAGTAATGCCATTATAGCTATCCTAGTTCTTTTACTCTTATTTCACCCGTTTTTATTCTAGCGAAATCACATTAAGCCCTTTATCTTTTCGCGCACATAGTGGAGTAACCGGTTAGTGATTCTGATCCCCTTTTAGCTAGAAGTTCTGGTACATAAGTCGGATAACTTCGTTATTCAGTCCATTGCAAATTGCGGGGGATCGGACCGTAGTCCGCCCTACCAAGTTCAGCACCAGATACCTGCTGAACCAACTCATAATGGATCTTTCATATTATGCTTTTGTATGATCTGCAACCTTTAGATTAAATGATCTGGTAAGGATCACCTAACTTAATTAGTGCATTTCCTGATATATATATATATATTTTTTTTTTATGTTACTTTGGGAGTCATTCACTTATATTCATCGGCTCTCCACGTAGTTTGCTATTAAGATGGTGCTGACTTCTCGTATAAACTACTCGGGGTTACTATAAAACTAAAAGTTCAAGGGATTGGTATAATAGGTACTTATCCTGATCTAACATGTTGAGGTTCTTAGAGCGTTGTTATGGTAATAATTTTTGTCTTGATTTCACTCAAGTTTTATAAAATAAGCGACCTTTATACTTATTGGGTGTGTTAAATTTTTGTTATGGCTCAAGAAAATTGAGGGGAATAGATAATAAGAATTTTTCACACTAGGGACTTGACTTAAAATAAATATATATTATAATAATTTTTTTTTTCATAATAAGAAAGGGAAATAACAATGAAAGGGAAAATAACATACTTGAAAAGGGAAGGTTGAAAGAACAAGGTTTTCCCCCCCACACTTAAATGAAACATTGTCCCCAATGTTTCAAAGAAAACAAAAGAAAATGAATAGAAAAATGAAAGAAAAAGTCAATGCTGCCTTCCGCCTCGTGTTCTGAGACCTGGTGATCGTTGACGTACTCCTAAGTCGTCAAACCTGCTAAGCAACTCAGTGAACCGCTGGTCGGTTATTGCATTCCTTGCTTCCTGTTGTTGTTGCATCTAGCGCATCAGTTGCATCACTTCGACATTCTGCGCCTGCATGGTATCAATGGCATCCATGATATCCTCATTAGTTGCTAGCCTCCTTCTGCGACGATGTCGGGAGGAGGTGGATCAATAGGGTGTTCATCTAAGTCATAAAGTCAGCTATTGTCGTTGTGAACACTCGTTCTCTCATGGTTAGGCAAGGTAAATAGTCGGGCCACTAAGGTGTTATTCTCTTCCTTACCAAATAAGGTGTGGGCTAGTATTTTATGAAAATATCGGATAGCAGGGTTATGGATCTTTTGTGAGTGCATCTCATTCGGGTTTGGGTTTGGTTCTCCGGATATGCAACCCCAGAAGTCATCAAGATCAATGTCATCAATAAGGTCCTCCTGGCGGGTATTAAAGACGAAAGGGCCGCTAGGGAATCCTAAGAGGTCAGCAAGGTCTCGACGAGTGTAGGTGAAGTCCATGCTAAATAACCTAAAGGATATTAACCCTTTGTTAAGTCCGTAACCATGTTCAGGGATGTATATAAGGGAAATCAGGAATTCTAAGGTTAGCTCACGGTACGTGACAAACCGTCTCTTAATGGCTGCGTTCTCCTACCCAAGCTGGTTAAACATAAACAGGAATGATATCTCAGATGCCTAATTTATCCATGGTCGGTCCATAATATATGGTCAGTGCCATATCCTTCTGGGCTAGATAATCATACCGCCTTCTCTGAACACTGCCTCTGAAAATGGTATCTACTGGTTGCATGATGAAAGTCAGTAGCTCGATGAATTCAAGTAGATACTGGCATTAAGTCAGTAATGGTTATTAAAGAAAAATACGGATTGACTTTATGAAAGGGAAGGAAAAAAAAATAAAAATGGATAGAGAGAAAAATTGACATTAATAGAACTGGAAATATTCGCTATGTTTTACGTCGATAGCGCGGCGACTCAGGAGTGTAAGTACTCATGGTGGTTCTTTCGAGGATGAATCCTCGATCAAACTTTTAATTATCCTTGATTTCCATGGCCACTTATCAATCCATCTCTCATATCCGTCACTTTTTCTTCTTTTTCTTCTGCGAGGTAGTTTATCCTCCTGAACTTGTGGTGGTGGTTCTGGCTCTATTCTGGGAGCTAGCTTTTCAGGTTTAGGTTCAATTTTTGAAAACACCACCTCAAAGTCTGGTTTGCCCCTTTTTATACTAATTAGTTCCCTAATTTCATGGGCTTCAAATTCTCTCTTCTTGTTCAGGGTGGCAAATAAAGGTGCATTGGTGTGGATATTTTCTGATAGCTCCTCATTTCTTTCGGATTTGGGGTCTACCTTAACTTCCACAGACCTTCGCGGGAAAGGAATTGGTGATTTATAGGGAGGAGGGACAACACATAGCTCTTCCTTCTCTACCTTTTTGACAACCTCCCTTTCGGGTGGTGTTTGTGGAACTTTCTCAATCTCTAGTTTTTTCTCACCTGAACCCTCCTCATTATCACTATCCTTAGGATTTTCGGTAAATCTTTCACTGGTGGTTGTTACCATATCCGCATGTTTCTCAGGGAAAGGTCCTAGAGGTGTCTGCGCAAGTAGGGAGATTTGAGTTTCCAATGCCTCGTTGTGAGTGACGAGGGACTCGACCACAATGTTCAGTTGCGTAAGGGTTTCATTAGTATAGAGACTTTGTTTTCTAAATTCTTCATTCTGAAGAGTTTGTGTAGCCACAAAGCGTTCCATCATAGATTCTATCCTTGAGTGAGTTTGCGTCTCAATGAAATCCTCCATTAATATTTCCAGGTTGGATTTATAGGAATCTTGCGATTCCTCAAAATACTGGGAGTGATAATCGTAGAGAAAGTTTGGGTGATACATAGTAATAGGAAAAAAAATTGCCTTAGTCTCTACAACGTAACAGAAGAGTTACGATATCGACTAAATAAAAGTCCCCGGCAACGGCGCCAAAAACTTGATCGCGACTTTATGAGTCGAATTTAGGGTACAAACTGCAAGTGCACAGTTCTATCGCGTAGTTTTAAAAGATATCGATCCCACAGGGACTTATGAATCGATATACCGTTATCTAAGGTTACTTCGTAAAGCTAAGGTGAATAATGTTTGATTGTTTGGGGGAAAGCTAAAAACTAAACTAAGATCTAGATTAAATATTAATAAAGCGGATATCGGTATGTAGTTCGTCGTAATTAGGGAATCAATCCTTTGTCGGTCTCTTGGTTTTAAAATAAATCTTTTCAGTTGACTTTATTGATTAAAAGTTTTATCTCAAACTCTCGCTCTGTTGAATAAACCATGATTTTATGTTAATGTAGCTGTCACTTATAATTAAGTCAAAAAACCATTTTTTGAAAGCAATACAGTCCATAGAAACTCTTTTCAAGAAAACACTGACCGTTTAAACACCCTTATCTCAAACTCTCGCTCTGTTGACTTAGGTTATATAATTAAATTCGAATGCTTAACTCTCGTCCTCACATTCAATCTTTAAAAATACTTTTTGGAAAAGATCGGAATTTAATTAACTCTAAAACTTGCTCTCGCCCTGATCTAGAATTAATGTCTAATTTACACTGTCCAGTTAAAACCTCAAACTCTAACTCTATTGATTTTAACTTCTTTATGTCTTTTACTTTCATAAAAACCTTTGTTATTAAACCTGTAAATTGAGACCGTAAAAAGAGTGATTTTAATTTTAAACTTAATTTAACCGACTTAGTCTTGATTCCTTATTCCGCTTACTTTACATACCGATATCTAAGCGAATTAGCCAGACATGCTAAACAAACTAAAATACTTATCATGCATAAACAGACTCATCCCAGGCAGATAATATAAATAAATAATAAAACAAAGCATTAAATAATAATTAAAGAACCTGAATGAGTTAAACAATAGTCTTGAACACTCCACCACAAGCCGGTAGGATTTGTTCTTGGATTCTTCAATTAAACAACAAATTAAAACGAAGGAAATAAAGCTAGATTCTAACGTAAGGTTAGATCCGGTAAAAAGGTGCACAATAGTTTCCGGTGTAGAAACTATTGTGCGAAAAGAATTAACTAAATGCTAAAAAGGAAAAAGGAAAATAGAAATTGCAAGGGAGATAGTGTAGAACTCGTAAAAATAATAAAGAAACAATACTACTTAAGTTGCTGGAAAAGAAAATGTGCAAAAGCGAAAACGGCAAAGGAAAAAATGTGGAAAAGCTTCGGGACCCTCTTTTTGGTTTTGCAAGTGGCTATTTATATATGCTTGAGTAACCGCTTCCGCTGCCAAAAAGGTCTTCAACGTGCATAAAAGCATGGCGTGGATATAGGGCTCAACACTCCCTCAACGCTCAACGTCTCTGAGGCGTTCCTTGCGCCAAAAATGTAGGGGAATGGTGTGACGTTCGTCACACCATGTGTGACGTCCGTCACAGGAGTGTGCAAGGCGTGACGCTCGTCACGCCCTCTGTGACGTCTGTCACATGCACGGCACCTGCGTTTTGTGCTTTGGGCTGGGCTTTGACATTTGGTTCATTTTCTCTCTTTTTTGCACCTCCTTTTCTTCCATTTTTACTTGTGCTTCAAATAAACCACCTGAGACAAATAGGAAGAAAATACCGCGTAATATCTAATAAAATGAAATAAATTGAAATAAGTAATAATATAATTTAATTAAATTGAGTCCAAAAATATGATATAATTTCATGTTATCATCAAGCCTCTCTCTCGAAGTCTTTCTACCTCAAAATCGCTCATCAACGAACCCTCTCACGCTCTCAAACTCAATCAATCATTCTCTATCAAACTCAAAGAATCTCTCTCTCTCAACTCTCACGATATCTCCATCAACAAGCATATGAAAAGGATAAAAGGAAGAAAGAGAAGTTCTTACAAAGTGTCACGGCGGTGGTGAAAGGCGTGAAGAAGCTGGCCTCCCAATCCAGGTAATCGATTTTGGGATTTTAAGGTTTTGTTTGAGATTTTCCGCCTCCAAGTTTTTCTCGTCGTTAATTCCTCCTCTTACTGATTTGCTCTCCCTCTCTATTTATGTTCTCCTGATTAGGGTTTCCAAGGGGGTCTTTGATGTTCAAAAGAGTATCTCTGTAAAATTCTTTTTGATGTGCTCAGTTGGGTTGACCTCTTTGATGTTAGGTTCGAAAATGGTAATCTGAGCCTACTTACTTTCTTGCTCTGTTTTGACTTCATGCCAATTTGGGATATTTCTTGAATTTTTACTGCTTGGACTAATTAACTTGTGTTTTTTGTTTTACCGGAGTGAAGATTGGAGCATTGGTTTGATTTTCTCATTCCCGCTGAGTCCGCGATAGCAGCAGCAACATAAAGTTGGTTGGTGGGAATTTCACGAATGTAGTCGTTTGCGACATTCAACAGGTGAGAAATCTGTTCCTTCCATTGATATAACTCTTGCGTTGTGAACTTTGATTTTCTGCTACTGTTGGTTCTGGTTTGGATTTTCACAGGGAAATAGGACCAGGAGTGCAACTGTTACAAGTATTGGTGGTCACAACCGCTTCTGATATTGATCCAGGGATGTTTCGATTTAGAGGTCTGATGTAGTTTTAGGAAAAGCTGAGACGAGATTAAGATAGAAGATGTTAAGAGGTTTATTTTGATGGAATTATGGTTTGTTTTAGCTCAGCTCTGTTGCCTCCGGTTCCGGCGCGACAAAGCAAGGTTCTGGCGAGTGGACTGCTTGTGGATGTGTGTTTCTTGCAGGTCACAGGTTCCTTTACTTGGTTACCAAACTGGAATCCATTGTTGCTTGCAAGTTGTTCAATCCCTGCCTTGTATCACCATCAGTTAGTGGATACAAGTACGTAGTACTAGAAGCATAATGACCATCATTGTCGGTAACAATACGACTCCTTTGCAAAATCAAACCAACAATAGATGCACTTAAACTCTTTAGCTTCTCATTAACCTCCTTTCTAGTTCAAATACTCTTTCACATAATCATATTATGGACTTCCGCAGGAACAGAAGCAGACATGTAGAGGTACCATTTTGAGCACATTTCACGAGTTTTCATAGGCATAATCCAAGGCAAAACCAATACAACTATAACAGTAGTAAATGTCAGAGTGGCATAAAAAACTTGAACTGAAAAGGTGGCATCCTGAAATCTCCAGATGAAAGCATCTTGAAGCCTCCAATCACAATTTTGTAATCCGTTAATCTGTCAAAGAACAAGTCCCTGGACAAAACTGTAGTACTCGGGATGCTCAAGTCTACAACTCTCAATTGGTGCAAATGTTTTAACTGAGAAAGAAATGAAATTTGACTTTGGTTTGGTGCAGATTTGGCTTTGCAACAAGTTGGTGCAGCAGGGTAAATGCAGTAGGATGGTTAATTGGAAAAGCAAGATTCCAAAGGTTCAAGGCATAACCAAGCATGAAGAAACAAGTCCACATGGTTAAATCAAAGAGCATATGGAAATGGATAATGGAATGAGAGTTATGGCCAGCCATTTAGTGATTAGGGATGACCAATGGCATAGGGTTGACTTTGGTCAAAGTTGACCAAAAAGTCAACTGTTGACCAAAGTCAACAATTGGTTAAAATTCAATTTTATTTGCATTTTTCTTGTAAATGGGCAAATGATTGATGATTGTGGTGAAAATTAGGGCTTTTGGATTTTGGATTGACTTTGGTCAAAGTTGACCGAAAAGTCAACTATTGACCAAAATCAACATTTGCTCAAAAATGTCAAGACTTGTATTTTCTTGTGTAGAATCAAATGTAATGGTTTAAAATGACATGAAATGGATTGAAATGGTTTGAAAAATGATTTGAAATTTGGTTTTACCATTGGTTTATTTATGACTTGGATGCCTGACTTTGAAAAAGAAAATAACTTGACTGACAATATAGGTTAACAAGGCCATGAAATGAGGGCACAAGATTAGGGTTTGAAAGGAATATTCATGAATCAAGTGGCATGATTGGCAATTGGCTTGTGACACAAGAAGGTTGGTTGTTTGGATGACCAAGACCATATGAGTATTAACAATCACATGAACAACACCATGACTTTGGACCAAGACCAATCCTCATATAAGACCAAAGTAAGGTTAGGCCAAACATGCTAAACAAAAATAAAAACATAAAAAATTCAGGACCAAAATCGGGGTATGACAGTTGCCCCTATTTAAGCGTCTTCAACTAGAGAATATGAAGCAGGACGTTCTTCATATGATCATAGTGGGAGATGGTTAAATACTAAGAAGACCCGGATTTTGATCCTGAATCCCTATGAAATAATTAACAATGCCTGTCAGAATCGGCAAAGAAGCAATCTCAAAAGAAGAATCCGTCTGGTACAATGAAAATCGGCCTGAGTACCGAAACAGAAAGTTGACCTGGATACCAAAATAAATGGTAACACAGGAATACCCATGGCCTGAACGCCGCACATTAGTCTGAACACTAAGCATCGGAATATGAGAGTATCAATGTTGGTCTGATCACCGGAAATCTGGTCTGAACACCACTTCGATCTGAAAATCGGAAAACTGGCCTGAATGCCACAAGTACTTCGACTTGATCGTCGGAAACTTCTTCGATCTGAAAATCGGAAACTGGCCTGAATGCCACAAGTACTTCGACCTGATTGTCGGAAACTTCTTCGATCTGAATATCGGAAAAAACTGGCCTGAATGCCACAAGTACTTCGACCTGATTGTCGGAAACTTCTTCGATCTGAAAATCGGAAAAACTGGCCTGAATGCTACAAGTACTTCGACCTGATTGTCGGAAACTTCTTCGATCTGAATATCAGAAACTGGCCTGAATGCCACAAGTACTTCGACCTGATTGTCGGAAACTTCTTCGATCTGAATATCGGAAAAAACTGGCATGAATGCCACAAGTACTTCGACCTGATTGTCGGAAACTTCTTCGATCTGAAAATCGGAAAAACTGGCCTGAATGCCACAAGTACTTCGACCTGATTGTCGGAAACTTCTTCGATCTGAAAATCGGAAAAACTGGCCTGAATGCCACAAGTACTTCGACCTGATTGTCGGAAACTTCTTCGATCTGAATATCGGAAAAACTGGCCTGAATGCCACTTCAATCTGGATACCGGAAACTTCATGCCTATCAGCCTCGGCAGAAATAGGGAAAATGATAATTGAGGCGGCACGTGGGCCAATGGCCCATGCTAGGGATAATAAGTCATGAACAAACTTTCAGTCTGAGCACCGGAAACAAACTTCTGGCTTATCACTTGGGATACCGAGAATGTTTTATGCTTACATGCGTATGTTTGAATTTTGCGATGGCGTAATGCTCCATGAAAATGGAAATGCTACGCGATTTGGGAGGATGCAATGCAATATGATTCTACATGCAGGGATGCGAAATGCTGGGGAAAATGCCAAGCTGAAGCAAGGAATCCTGTTGGGGAAATGATCACAATCTTCTGGACCCTGACACTATTGTTGGAGATGCACATCATAATGAACTATGTGGGGAAATGACCGGCCACGCGGTGTTCTGGCAATGACGAGATACCGAGACTCTGACTGGGGAGAGAATGGCGCTGCAAACCTGTTATTGGGGGAAGCGATAGTGGTTCTGGCAACCATAATCTACGAGAGATGACTCAGCAGGGGGGAGCAAACACCGATACGCTACCGAGGTTATGCTTCCAGGAAAGAGATCATCGATCTGGGATTGAAATCCTCGATCTGGCATCGAACTCTGAGGAGCAACTGCTTCTGCTGGGAAGATACAGTCTGGTACTGTCAACTTCGCTGGGGAATGTATAGTCTGGCACTGTCAACTCTACTGGGGAGTGTATGTCCTGAAACAAACGCTTGGGGAAGTACAGTGGTGAGAACCTGCTGGGGATTGAAGAATCCAACACTCTGATCAGCTCTACAAGGATAAGACACCGGATTCGTCTGTTGGCGACTTCACTGGGGAAGATATTCACGATCATCTGCAGGGGATTTTAAGGAAATGCCCCGAGGGTATCTGTTCTGAATAGACGATCCAAAGCACTTAAAATTTACAGCAATTTTAAATGTTTATTAAGCATGTACCTGTAAAGCCCTTATGTGTCATGATGCAATGTTTATCAAAAATTCGGACGTCATTTTTGCAAACAAAACAGTAAAATAAAAATGAAAACAGAGATATACTGAATAACATGATTTTATTGATTGAATGGCCTCTGAATAGGCATTTACATCAGGAAGCAATCCCTGGAAAGAGGTAATCGCAAAACAAGAATTAATCTAATGGCAATGTGAAATGGATTTCTATTGGGTTCCAATTCTGCTATGACTTGCCCGTCTTCAAGATCTTCCAGATGATCAGCCTTCTGAAAAGGTGATTAGATTGTTTTCTTCCTTTTGAAAGTTTCCAGTCATCGGCATGAGATGAGATTCAGAACTAACTCAGAACGCAGTCATTCGCTTAATCCCTAACTTTTACCTGGATCGCCCTTTCGGGTTTTCAATCCACCGGGATACCCATTTTTGCCTAAGTTGCCTTTTCAGGTTTTCAACTTACCGGGTGTACAATCTTTTCATTTTTAATCCCTAATTTTTGCCCAACCTTTTTCCTTTTCTTGGTTCGTCGGGATGCCCATTTTTTGCCTGGACTATTCTTTTTATTGTCCAGCGGGTCTATTTTATGCGAAGTATTTTTTAACTGCGTCTGAGTTCACAGGGGAAGTGAAGTCTTCACCATCCATTGTTGCAAGCATTAAGGCCCCAACATCAAAAACTTTGGTGACAATATAAGGTCCCTCATAGTTAGGAGTCCACTTGCCCCTGTGATCTGTTTGAGGAGGAAGGATCCTTTTCAACACTAAATCTCCAACTTGGAAACATCGAGGACGCACTTTCCGATCAAAGGCTCTCTTCATCCGACTTTGATACAACTGCCCATGACAAACGGCCGCCATTCGCTTCTCTTAGATAAGACTCAACTTGTTGAACCTTGTTCGGATCCATTCAGCTTCGTCTAGCTTGACATCTAATAGGACCCTTAGAGAAGGAATCTCCACTTCAACAGGTAGGACTGCTTCCATACCATACACAAGGGAGTAAGGGGTTGCCCCGGTCGACGTGCGTACTGAAGTGCGGTACCCATGCAAGGCGAAGGGTAGCATCTCATGCCAATCTCTGTACGTGACGACCATTTTCTGCACAATCTTCTTTATGTTCTTATTTGCCGCCTCAACAGCGCCGTTCATCTTAAGGCGATAGGGGGAAGAATTATGATGCTGAATGTTGAAGTTCTGGCACAACTCCTTCATCATTTTGTTATTGAGATTGGAACCATTATCAATAATGATTCTCTCGGGAATCCCATGGCGACAAATGATTTCCTTCTTAATGAAACGGGCAACCACATGTCTGGTGACATTCGCGAACGATGCTGCTTCGACCCATTTGGTGAAATAGTCGATGGCAACAAGGATGAAGCGATGCCCATTGGAAGCAGTCGGCTCAATCTTGCAAACGGCCACGGCGAAGACATCACATTCAGAGGATTCGGCGGTACATGCACCTTATCAGCATAAATCTGGCATTTATGGCACTTCCGAGCATACTTGAAACAATTTGATTCCATGGTCATCCAGTAATAACCCGCCCTTAACAATTTCTTAGCCATTGCATGTCCGCCGGCATGAGTACCGAAGGAACCTTCATGAACTTCCTGCATTAACATGTCCGCCTCGTGTTTGTCCACGCATCTGAGCAAAACCATGTCGAAGTTCCTCTTATACAACACATCGTCTTTGTTCAAGAAGAAACTGCCTACCAATCTTCTCAAAGTCTTTCTGTCATTGTTGGATGCCCCTGCAGGGTACTCTTGATTCTTCAGAAATCACTTGATATCGTGATACCAGGGCTTGTCATCAACCATTAGTTCAGCGGCAAACACATACGCGGCCCTATCAAGACGCATAACATCGATCCTAGGAGCATGGTTCCACCGAACCACCTTTATCATGGAGGATAGAGTAGCAAGAGCATCTGCCATCTGGTTCTCATCACGAGGTATATGATACAGCTTTACTGTTGTGAAGAAAGTCAACAATCTTCTCGTGTAATCTCTGTAGGGGACCAGAGTGGGCTGGAGAGTATTCCAATCACCATTCACTTGATTGATCACTAGAGCTGAATCTCCGAAGATGTCCAGAGTCTTGATTCTCAAATCAATGGCTTGCTTAATACCCAAGATACAAGCCTCGTACTCAGCTTCATTATTGGTGCACTCGAAGGTCAGACGAGCGGTGAAAGGCATGTGGGCACCTTTCGGAGTGGTAATGACAGCGCCAATTCCACTTCCTTTGGCGTTGACGGCCCCATCAAACGTTAAAATTCACTTTTCATCTGGATCAGGTCCCTCCCCAACAACTGGCTCTTCGCAGTCTTTCATCTTGAGGAACATGATGTCTTCATCTGGAAAATCAAACTTCATTGGCTCATAATCATCAATCGGTTGCTGAGCAAGATAGTCTGACAGAATACTCCCTTTGATGGCTTTCTGGGATGTATACTGGATATCATACTCTGTCAGTACCATTTGCCAACGAGCATCCCTTCCGGTGAGAGTTGGCTTCTCGAATATATACTTGACTGGATCCATCTTGGAGATCAGTAAGGTTGTGTGAGTCAGCATGTATTGTCTCAATCGCTTAGCAGCCCATGCAAGTGCACAACATGTCTTTTCAAGCATTGAGTATCTCGACTCGCACTCTGTGAATTTTTTACTCAGGTAGTAGATGGCATGCTCTTTTCTACCTGTCTCGTCGTGTTGACCGAGAACACAACCCATGGAATTGTCGAGTACTGTCAAGTACATAATCAGCGGCCTCCCTGGGACTGGAGGCATGAGGATAGGGGGATTCTGCAAATACTCTTTTATCTTTTCAAAAGCCCTTTGACAATCGTCATTCCACCTGATAGCCTGATCTTTCCTCAGCAATTTGAAAATTGGCTCACACCTGGGTGTTAGGTGAGAGATGAACCTTGCAATGTAGTTCAACCTCCCTAAGAAACCACGGACTTGCTTCTTCGTTCTTGGCTCAGGCATTTCCTGTATTGCTTTCACTTTGTCAGGATCCACCTCAATCCCTTTTCCGCTAACAATAAAACCCAGCAATTTTCCAGATCTCACCCCAAAAGTGCACTTGTTCGGATTAAGCCTCAACTTGAATTTCCTTAACCGTTCAAACAATTTTTGCAGATTCACCAAATGTTTTTCTTCTGTCTGAGATTTGGCAATCATATCGTCCACATAAACCTCGATTTCATGATGAATCATATCATGGAACAGAGTCACCATAGCTCGTTGATATGTTGCCCCAGCGTTTTTCAGACCAAACGGCATCACCTTATAGCAGAAGGTGCCCCATGGGGTTATGAAAGTTTTCTTCTCCATGTCTTCTGGTGCCATCTTGATTTGGTTATAGCCAGAAAAGCCATCCATGAAGGAGAATACCGAGAACTGAGCTGTGTTATCCACCAAAACGTCGATGTGAGGTAATGGGAAATCATCTTTAGGACTGGCTCTATTCAGATCCCGGTAGTCGACACACATCCGTACCTTTCTATCCTTCTTAGGTACTGGAACGACATTTGCGACCCATGGCGGATAATTGGTAACCGCTAGAAACCCTGCATCCAACTGTTTCTGCACTTCTTCCTTTATCTTTACAGCCATCTCTGGTCTTGTTCTTCTGAGCTTCTGCTTGACCGGAGGACAACCCTCTTTGAGAGGTAAATGGTGTACCACAATGTCTGTGTCAAGCCCTGGCATATCCTGATAAGACCAAGCGAAGACGTCAACATACTCTTGCAACAGTTCAATCAACCCCTTCTTTACATCGTCTTCCAAAGCAACCCCTATCTTGATTTCTCTCTTGGCGTCCTCGGTGCCGAGATTAATCACTTCAGTAGCCTCTTGATGTGGTTGAATGACCCTTTCCTCTTGCTTTAACAGCCTGGCAAGTTCTTCAGGGAGTTCACAGTCTTCATCACCCTCTTCTTCAGCTTGGAAGATTGGGTTTTCGAAGTCGAAGCGAGCCATAGAAGAATCGTTATCAATAGGATCTGGTGATGTGCATCTGCATGAGGGATGGTATGTGCTTATGAGTGTGAACAGTGAGTGAAAACTAAACAAAACATTGCCAAATATTTTTATTCTTTTGAAATTTTGAAAACTGCAAAAAATAGAAAGACAGTGAACAAAATATTTGAATGCAAAAGACGTCCTTCATTTATGATAAACAATGCAGGTATCCACATAGATGAGCCCTACAATGAGTCATTACGCCCTAGGCGGAACGTAAGACTTGTACATGCATGAATAAACAAAGAAAAATTACTCCTCTAGAAGAGTGACTTGGACAATTTCCTCGGAAGACCAATTGTTGATGACTTCAGGGATCCTCGGACGCACCCAGTTGTCGATGTCGGAATCACTATCTCCATTTTCATCGTTGATCGCAGAGATCTGGCCATATTGGATGACGCCAGCACTGGAGAAAGTAATCGGCCCCTGACGAGTCTGAAGTGCTGAAGTTGTAGAAGTCAACGCTGGTTGATACCCAATCCCGAACTTGTCGTCCTTCATTGGTAATTCCAACAGACGTCCCCAACCGGGAGCAACACCTGAATCCACCAAGGCTTACGCCTGCTTGAAAGATTGTAAGGGCAAAGTGTCAGACAACATACAATCGCAAGTTTCGATGATGACAAATGACCACCATGCATGTCTACAAACAAATGCAACACATCACCTATCATATCCTTTCCTATGCTTATCTAAATCTGTTATAATTCTTAAAAACATATGTGGACAAAGTGTGATCATGACGAAATGCATGAAAATCACAAAATACGAATTTTTGCAGGTTTGCAGGCTTTGAGTCGACCGCAAGGGTCAGCGCATAAGCCTCGGGTCAGCTCATGGAACCTTTGAGTCGACCATAAGGGTCAGCTCAAAGCTCACGAGTCATTGCATGATGCTTTGAGTCAACCACAGGTCAGCTCATGGAACCTTTGAGTCGACCATAAGGGTCAGCTCAAAGCTCACGGGTCAGCGCATGATGCTTTGAGTCAACCACAGGTCAGCTCATGGAAGCTTTGAGTCGACCATAAGGGTCAGCTCAAAGCTCACGGGTCAGCGCATGATGCTTTGAGTCAACCACAGGTCAGGTCATGGAAGCTTTGAGTCGACCATAAGGGTCAGCTCAAAGCTCACAGGTCAGCACACGCCGACCTATGGTCGACCGCTCGCGCGTAAACTCAGTTTTCTGAGTTATTTCCACTGTTTGAAATTCTGTTATGTTTGATCGGTTTTGTCAGTTACTATATATACAAGTCAAAACACTTGTATCAACTAACATTTGCTAATTGAGTTCAAGTGTTCAAGGAAACAAGAAAGTGTGAAAAAGGTGTCCAAGACTCATCATCTTCATCTTCAACATTTCACAACTCATCATCTGCAAACAACTACTTTTGATGTGGTTCGTGATCGAGCAAAGGTGATAAGGTTCGAAGCTGTGATCGAAGAATCCAGTTCGGGTTGATTCTTGTGGCAGGTTCTTTCTTGAATAAAACCATTAGGGTTTTGTCCTCCAATACGGGTTTGTGTTTGGGGGTTTTTGGACGAATCGTTCTTCAACATTCAGCCGAGCGAAGGTGATTGAGAAGAGGGAAGTCTTCATCAGTCTAGTAGCGGATTCGGTGGCATTAAATTGAAGGATTCGGGTTCGACTCGTTGTGTTTGAGATCAGCCGGGCCGAGGGTTTGAAGAACGGAAGATTCTTCAACAAAGGGGCTGGAATCGGAGGTCTAGCATCAACGATCGAAGGTCTTGATTCATCTTGAATCAAGGAGCAAGGATAGGAAGCATCATTCAACACATTGGAAGTTCTGTTGTTTACGTGCTTTGCAATCCTTGTATAAACGATTAAATTTCACAGGTGATATCTAATTAATCATCTCAATTCTATTTTTAGAATTGAGGGCAGACGTACCCCGAAGCGAGGACGGCGGGGGAACTGCCTCATCAAATCTCTGTCTTCGTTAATTTTCTGCATAATCTGTTTTTCAGCTTAAAAATTAAGTGATTTTAGTTTAAGCAATTTTCCCAAACTTTGATATAAGTTGAGTAAGAAACTAAAACTGTTGTTTGAATACAAAGTACAGTAGTTTATTGTACTAGATAAAATTGAACTACTTACTCAACTCAAATATCTCTTGGAGTGTATGCACACCAAGTGTTTGTGAATTTGCATAAGCCAAAGTTGTCTTAAGTTTACATTCAGTTTAATTTGGTATTTTGTATCATTGGAACTAGGCTTGCTAGTTAGTGAAATATATCAATTGAGTGTGGAAATAGTGTAGTAATTAGTATTTCATTTTATCTCTACTCCATTAGCTTAACGCATATCCGGTTTTCCAATAACGGTTCGTTTTAGACTAAATTTTCCTCGGCTGCTTCCGCACTTAAAAACAATTTTTAAAACCAATTTTCTTTTAAATTGGTAGCGCCGACTCAAGATTTTAATTGGGATCTATTCAACCCCCCCTTCTAGATCCGTGCCATAGTCTAACAAAGATGAGATAGGGGCACCTGCATTAACCTCTTCCACCGGAGCTGCATCCTTGATCTGAACTGACTCAAAGGCCTGACAGAGAGTCTCATGGATTTCACCTTCTACTTCTACATACTTGAAAGTAGACAGGTTACTTACCAGGATGTCCTCCTCACCACAGACAGTGATAACTCTTCCATTGACCGGGAATTTAACCTTCTGATGTAAAGTTGAAGAGACTGCCCCAGCATTGTGACATGTTATGGGATATGCAAATGCACTGACATGTTTATCAATTCCAAAGGGCATTCTACCCCCTTGATTCCAGTCTCACATTTGATAAACAGTGTAAGAAGAAAACCCCGATTAGAATCAAGAAGAAGATATGAACCCCTGGGAATAGATAAACATGTGTTAAGTGATATGAATGCAAAATGATGTGATGCAATGCAGTGACATGGGAATCAGGACTGCTGTATCTGCTTGAACATCTGTCGGGTTGCACTGTCTGAAGAAAAACCCACTGAAGAATATAATACAAGATCAAAGCTCTGCTCCAGAAAACCGGGTTGGTTGGAGGTTAAGGTTCCCTGAATTTAGCCCGCCCCTTACTGGTAGGTTCTAAGAACAGAAGTTTGTCAGCTTTAGCTCTTCAGTCAAGAATAATACGTTTACCACTGAAGGTTTGGCATTATTACGGGATAAAAGACCTCTGCTGACTCCCCTCAACAGGATATCCTAAAGCAAGTTCCCAGTCTCGGGGTCCTCGGATTGAGCAGCGAGAATGCGCCCACCAGAGCTAACATAAACGCGTCTCGGAGGAGAGGCCTCGACTGAGTTCTCGGGAAATGGTCACCAGAGTCGACGATTTCTAAATGAACGTTTGTCGTTATGGAACACCCATAGGAAAAAACATATCCAAAGAAACCTCGTCTGGATGTGGGTCTTCATGAATGACTTAACGCAGCAACATGCCACGCAAGCCTCATGACTATCCACTCTAAAACCTATATGTACGCTCAAGCCTGGGTAGTGGGCTTATCTCTCATAAAACATCCCACCCCAACAAACAAACAACCCGCGGAACCCACAGATACAACAAACATATGTACATGAATGCAATAAGGTAAAGCAGGTAAATGCTGAAAATAAATAACTGTACAAAAGAATAAACATCCAACAAACAAGAAACCTACAAAAGCTAGGAGGGACTCGCTTAGGGAAACCAGAGATTTTGGGTTTGTTTCCCAGTGGAGTCACCAGCTGTCGCAACCTGAAAAATACAGTATGCGAAAAAACAACCGGCGAAGAAAGAATGACAGAAGAGTCGCCACCGTGCGTTATTTATCCCAAAAGAGGGAAAGGAAACGCTCGAAGTAAACCTAAAGAGAGGAAAGGAAAAGACAAGGTCTCGCAACCAAATCTTGGGTTCGGGAGTCGATTATGCGAAGGGAAGGTATTAGCACCCCTACGCATCCGTAGTACTCTACGGGATCCACTCTTGTTGTTCTTGTCTAAAGGGTGTATGTTTATCTAATGTACTATTCACTAAAAGGGTCAAGAGAAAAATGACTCGCACAGATATCGCATCCATTGCATACGTATCTCATCTGAATATGAGAATCAGAGTCTTCGTAGCTCGGCTACCTATGGGTGAAGGATAAGTGTGCTCGCTAAGACATCGCGTCTTATGCCTACGTATCTCATCTGGAATAAGAATCAGAGCAAAACGTAGTTCAAATAACTACGGGAATAAGGGTCTCGATTGCAACTAGGGCAAGAGAAAGGGAATGTCTCGATCGCAACGAGGGCGAGAGAAAGGATCGCAACAAGGGCGAAAGCAAACAAGGATTAGTTGTTAGTCGTTAGTCAAACTCGGCAAGACATCGCATCTTGTGCCTACGTATCTCATCTGAACATGAGAATCAGAGTTGCCGTAGTTCGGCTACATAGGGATTGCCATCTGAATATGGACTTACAAAAGGAGGACACCAGTTGTGTCAAAGGAGAGTAGGCGATGTGTTCACGTCCTAGCAGTAGGTGTCGCAGCTCGCTGAATCGAGTCTTAGGCAGTTACCTCTTTGCAATAGAATGGACTACATGCCACAAGATCGGAGACGCTCGGAAAGGTCTAGAAGTGGGGGAAGCTCTGCCCTAGAGTTGTCATGCAATATGTATTTAAGTGTTTAGGATTTACAAATGGGAATATCTACCTAATGTTAGCATGCAAAGAATATGGGAATTCTACCTATGTTATCATACAAAAGGGTTCTATCTAATGGGTGCTACCTAATCAGAACAAGAATTGACGAGTGGAGCAAGGAGAAGTGTTAGGGATAAGGGTAGATGGCGATGCATGAAGCAATCGACTTACAAGGTTGATGGCGATGCATAAAGCAATCGACTTACAAAAGGGTGGATGAATACGTGCTGGTTCTGTTAGGTTTTGAAAAATGATTACTCGACGTTGGATCGAGGTTTTGATCTTGCTTTGAAATGGTTATCGAATGTTCATTTTAATTCTTGTATTAACAGATGAATAAAGAATGAAAGAATAAATATTATACATTTCATGGGAGAGGGATACATTTGTTATGAATGGGGGTTGTCAAAAATCATGAAATAATTAAATCGGGCCCAAACAACAAAATGACTCGAAATATGAGTGTAAGTGCAAGAGAACCGGCTCATTGTAAGAAAGCCCAAGAGTAAACTATGTGAGGTTGATGGCGATGCTTAAAAAGCAATCGACTTACAAGGGTATGGAAAATGGGCTCGACATTGAATCGAGAAAAATATGATTTTTATAGTTTTAAAATGGTTTTGAATGAATGATGAAATTAAAAGAAAACAAATTTGCATAATTAACAAATGAAACTATGAGTATAATAAAGGCATAAACATAAAAAGAAATGAAAATGCTAAAAGAAAAGTAAAATACTAAAAATGCTACATATGAGTATTGAACCCACTCCACTCAAGACTATGGAAACCACCCCTCTCCACCAGGCCACTTATGACTAGTTATTATTTTGGTGCTAGTTTGGATAAATAAACTAAGATAGAATAAAAATTAGAATAAAAACTAAAATAAATAAAAAGTCTGTTGGACTACCAGTAGTTAAACCCAGCCGCCTGGCTGTTGGGTTTACAATGGGGTATAAGTTGAAAACATAAAAACAATTATTAACTGATATCTTGGGAATTTTAAGCAAAATCTTTAATATTTTCAAAAACCTATTCTATTTAAAATGAATTAAAGAAAAGAAAAAAATAAATTGGAAAAGATACAGATTGCCCTCAACCTCACTCTCTCCCCAATCTCACAAACTCGCTCTTTCCACCCAACGAAATCCTCTTACGAACTCGCTTCTCTCGTCCCTCTTACGAAATCGCTCGCAGTCATCTCTCAAGCCTCTCTCTCGAAGTCTTTCTACCTCAAAATCGCTCATCAACGAATCCTCTCACGCTCTCAAACTCAATCAATCATTCTCTATCAAACTCAATAAATCTCTCTCTCTCAACTCTCACGATATCTCCATCAACAAGCATATGAAAAGGATAAAAGGAAGAAAGAGAAGTTCTTACAAAGTGTCACAGCGGTGGTGAAAGGCGTGAAGAAGCTGGCCTCCCAATCCAGGTAATCGATTTTGGGATTTTAAGGTTTTGTTTGAGATTTTCCGCCTCCAAGTTTTTCTCGTCGTTAATTCCTCCCTCTTACTGTATTAGGGTTTCCAAGGGGGTCTTTGATGTTCAAAAGAGTATCTCTGTAAAATTCTTTTTGATGTGCTCAGTTGGGTTGACCTCTTTGATGTTAGGTTCGAAAATGGTAATCTGAGCCTACGTACTTTCTTGCTCTGTTTTGACTTCCTGCCAATTTGGGATATTTCTTGAATTTTTACTGCTTGGACTAATTAACTTGTGTTTTTTGTTTTACCGCAGTGAAGATTGGAGCATTAGTTTGATTTTCTCATTCCCGCTGAGTCCGCGATAGCAGCAGCAACATAAAGTTGGTTGGTGGGAATTTCACGAATGTAGTCGTTTGCGACATTCAACAGGTGAGAAATTTGTTCCTTCCATTGATATAACTCTTGCGTTGTGAACTTTGATTTTCTGCTACTGTTGGTTCTGGTTTGGATTTTCACAGGGAAACAGGACCAGGAGTGCAACTGTTACAAGTATTGGTGGTCACAACCGCTTCTGATATTGATCCAGGGATGTTTCGATTTAGAGGTCTGATGTAGTTTTAGGAAAAGCTGAGACGAGATTAAGATAGAAGATGTTAAGAGGTTTATTTTGATGGAATTATGGTTCGTTTTAGCTCAGCTCTGTTGCCTCCGGTTCCGGCGCGACAAATCAAGGTTCTGGCGAGTGGACTGCTTGTGGATGTGTGTTTCTTGCAGGTCACAGGTTCCTTTACTTGGTTACCAAACTGGAATCCATTGTTGCTTGCAAGTTGTTCAATCCCTGCCTTGTATCACCATCAGTTAGTGGATACAAGTACGTAGTACTAGAAGCATAATGACCATCATTGTCGGTAACAATACGACTCCTTTACAAAATCAAACCAACAATAGGTGCACTTAAACTCTTTAGCTTCTCATTAACCTCCTTTCTAGTTCAAATACTCTTTCACATAATCATATTATGGACTTCCGCAGGAACAGAAGCAGACATGTAGAGGTTCCATTTTGAGCACATTTCACGAGTTTTCATAGGCATAATCCAAGGCAAAACCAATACAACTGTAACAGTAGTAAATGTCAGAGTGGCATAAAAAACTTGAACTGAAAAGGTGGCATCCTGAAATCTCCAGATGAAAGCATCTTGAAGTCTCCAATCACAATTTTGTAATCCGTTAATCTGTCAAAGAACAAGTCCCTGGGCAAAACTGTAGTACTCGGGATGCTCAAGTCTACAACTCTCAATTGGTGGAAATGTTTTAACTGAGAAAGAAATGAAATTTGACTTTGGTTTGGTGCAGATTTGGCTTTGCAACAAGTTGGTGCAGCAGGATAAATGCAGTAGGATGGTTAATTGGAAAAGCAAGATTCCAAAGGTTCAAGGCATAACCAAGCATGAAGAAACAAGTCCACATGGTTAAATCAAAGAGCATATGGAAATGGATAATGGAATGAGAGTTATGGCCATCCATTTAGTGATTAGGGATGACCAATGGCATAGGGTTGACTTTGGTCAAAGTTGACCAAAAAGTCAACTGTTGACCAAAGTCAACAATTGGTTAAAATTCAATTTTATTTGCATTTTTCTTGTAAATGGGCAAATGATTGATGATTGTGGTGAAAATTAGGGCTTTTGGATTTTGGATTGACTTTGGTCAAAGTTGACCGAAAAGTCAACTATTGACCAAAATCAACATTTGCTCAAAAATGTCAAGACTTGTATTTTCTTGTGTAGAATCAAATGTAATGGTTTAAAATGACATGAAATGGATTGAAATGGTTTGAAAAATGATTTGAAATTTGGTTTTACCATTGGTTTATTTATGACTTGGATGCCTGACTTTGAAAAAGAAAATAACTTGACTGACAATATAGGTTAACAAGGCCATGAAATGAGGGCACAAGATTAGGGTTTGAAAGGGATATTCATGAATCAAGTGGCATGATTGGCAATTGGCTTGTGACACAAGAAGGTTGGTTGTTTGGATGACCAAGACCATATGAGTATTAACAATCACATGAACAACACCATGACTTTGGACCAAGACCAATCCTCATATAAGACCAAAGTAAGGTTAGGCCAAACATGCTAAACAAAAATAAAAACATAAAAAATTCAGGACCAAAATCGGGGTATGACACCTGGCTTGGTAGCCCCCAGATGTAGGTGAGTTGGACCGAACTGGGTAAACAATTGCTTGTGTCTATTGCATTACTATTCTTTATCTTTATCCTGTTTGCATTATTCAGATATTAGTGTCGTGACATTACCTTCGACATCTCATATTTGATACCAGAATTTCACTTAACATATGAAAAACTAGGGTGGCCTAATCTTTTATGCCATAACATAACTTGATTTGAAATAGGAGATGAGTTTGTACTGTTTGAACCGAAAAACATTATATTGCCAAACTGAATTCCATCAAGGTAGTATAGTCCATTCATCTCTCTAGCAGTTCAAATCGTCTTCCCCGAGATCTGGTCCTGAAAAACACAAGTAAATGGACGAAAAAGAACAGAACAATTAGTGTCCTTAGACAATTTATAAACAAATAGAAGATTACAAGCGAATTTAGGAACATGTAAAACAGATTGCAAAGTGATTTGCTCTGAAATTTTTATGTTTCCTTTTCCTGCAATACTTGAATAACTACCATCAACTATCCTAACTTTTTCAAAACCTGAACTAGGAAAATAGGAATTGAATAGATGAGAGCAATTAGTCATGTGTCCAGATGCCCCTGAATCTATTATCCAAGGGTTAGAGTGGTTGTGGGCAGATAGTGCCCAAGAATCCTTACCTGTTTGTGCCACAGTACCAGTAGGAATATTAAGAGATGAATTGAACTTTAGAAACATAAGAAGGTTATCCATTTGCTCCTTCGTACATGGAGACGAATAAGCCTCATTGGCCATAGGCATAGGACGGTCACCAAACTTGCCAGCCTTGCCATGGTTTGGTCATCCATGTAGTTTATAGCAAGTTTCCCGAGTGTGGCGATTGCGCCCATAATAGTCACAAAATAAATGAGTCTTGTCTCCACCTCGTTGATTAGGAAGTGGTTTACGATTGACATGGGGAATTGCCAAGGAAGCTCTTTCAACTGGTGGAGGGACATCTGCTATATTTTTTCCAAGCATCACTTGTCGACGGCTCTCTTCACGACGTACTTCTGAAAAGACTTCACCAATTGGAGGGATAGGATTTCTGCCTAGAATTTTGTCACGAACCTCATCAAAATCAACATTTAGACCTGCAAGGAACTTGAAAACACGACTAAGATCCACCATCTTCTTGTAATGTTTGCTATCGGCTGGTGATATCCACTTGTACTCATTGAAAAGGTCCAAATCTTGCCAAATACGTTTGAGACAATTGAAGTATTTGGTGACTGAATCTTCGCCTTGCCGAATTTCTCCCAGTTTGATAGTTAATTCGTAGATTTGAGATTTATTTTCCAAATCAGAGTACATTTGGGAGACACCTTCTCAAAGTTCTTTTGCAGTATCATAACAGAGATAATTTGCACCTATCTCTTCATCCATGGAGTTGACTAACCATGTCATGACCATGGAATTTTTAGCATCCCATGTATCATAATCTGCACCTGCCTTGTCTGGTTGTTTTTTGTCACCAGTGATGTAGCCAATCTTTCCTCTCCCCCTGAGATACATACGAACGGATTGCGACCATCGAAGATAATTAGCACCGTTCAGCCGAATTGTTGTGATCTGAACAGGGTGGTTTTCATGGTACATCCGGACTGTTTTAGGTTTGGATGAGGAATGTTTGGGTGAAAGTGAGGACACGGTATCAGACATTGTGTGGGATGGAAAAGAAAAGGACAAACAGAGCGTAAGCAAAAACAAAAAACCCTAAAGAATTCTTTTTTTGCTCTGATACCATATAGATATATGTTTTTCTATTTTTGTATATTATGAAACACAATACATATGAGGTATTTATAGACTATGAATTACAGTAGGAAATAGGGGTAATTATTCTCCCTATAAATTCTAATCCTAAATGAGGTAAGAATATAATAATACAGTTAATTACTATTTAATTATAATTTAAATCCAACCATAATGAGTTGTACGGCATAATCTGTTTTGATTTTGTGCTAATATTCAACAAAAACTATAATTACTTCTTACTCCATGGTTTAATTTAAACTTAAAAAAGAAACATAAACTATTAATACCACTTCTAATTAACACACAAGAAATTTGCTTTAATTTAAAAAGAAATGACACAATTAAGGACCTAAAACAAAAATCATGGCACCCTTATTAGAAATTTCTCTAAAAGGATAAAGGCAAAGCTCTAAACATATAATGTCAAACTTGATGAAATTACAAACCAAATCTAAATATCCATGCCAACAAGCACTTCATGTGAAACAAGTATAATGAACACATGTGGACATGTAATAAAAAAAGGTATAAGCACAAATTTATGAATGAATATAGTGTATGATTGTATATGCATCAATGCACAATGATATGGTTTTAAATAGGAAACCTAATGGGAAATCATGACTATGGATATCTAATGAAAAATAATAATTAAAAAAATGCAAGATTGATCAAAATAAATAAATCAAACAAATTGACTATTAATTATGAATTATGTACAAAACATTAAACCCTTTATGACTAAATGGTCATCAATTCAGACAATGAGATGCAGATGAATGAATGTTTACAGGTGAATGACTTTAGGTGGGGCAAAATTTAGGATACGACAGTTGCCCCTATTTAAAAATGTTCACTTGATATCATGAGTAACGATATTCCTCATGAATTCAAGGTGAAGGGTATTTAAATACAGAAGACCTGGAATTTCCCCCTGGATGCGAATGACGTGTCATTCTATGAGATGAAGGATCTCTTTTTGGTTTGTCGGGGATATGATAAACCCTAGCATGACTTTTATGATGGATGATGAACAAACATGTTTGAAATGATGGAAATACGGTAGCGGTGGTTCATAGAAAATGTCAAAGGCAATGGATGATGACTCATTGGGAATGACAATTTGTTGGGGAAAAGACAATGGGGAACACTCAAAGTACAATTTAATCAATAGGTTCAGACATGACTTAACACTTTAGAATGTATATGACAGTTTTTGGAGATTTCTCATAATAAATATTCAAAGTATGTTTTATCAAACAGGTTCAGACATGACCTATCCCTTAAGAATGCTTATGACACTTCTGGGGATTTTTTATAAGAAATACATCCAATCAAAGACTTTGGAGATTTCTAACATGAATTTTATCCAAAATAAGAATAGATGGGAATATTCTTACAAGAATATTATCCATACATCATACTAGAGTTTTATTACTGGAAAATCATCCACACAAACTAGATTAGGAGTCTTCTTACGAGAGGATCATCCACACAAAAGAGTACAATGATTCTTTACAGAGAAATCAATTAAAACCAATTATTAATGGAGTTATCTTTTAACTACAATGACATCCAAGCTTCTCGTAATTCCTTAAAATGACGAGTCATACATAACTTTATAGGAACCATCAGGAGAGATAGGGTAATCAAACTCTCTGTATATGCCAACGATGATTGGACTTGGACCGTAAGCAATGGATTTCAACCAGCTTATAACAGATTGGTGACTGTTTCAACTAGATTTTAAATGATGTTGGCGATAGCCAAACTTCAAGTACCAATTACGATTGGATTTTCAAACAGAGTTCCAGTTATAACTGGACCTTTTTTAGAGAAAAGCCAACAACAATTAGATTTTAAGAACAGAGCATCAGTTACTACTTGACTTTAAATAGACACCGATGACAATGGGATTTTGAAAGACATTAGTAAAAATTGAGTTTTTGATGATAATGCTAATAATAATTGAATTCTGGAGACTTCAATGATAATTGAGCTCTTGAAACGATACTAGTGACAACTAGATTTTAAGGGTACCAAATAACAATTGGATTTCTAAAAAGATACCAGTGACAACTGAACTTGACATACCAATGACAATCGAATTAAAGATAACACCAGTGACAACTGAACTCTTCAGGATTCTCATTATGATTGTACATTAGACGGAGCGCCAGCGACAACTAGACTTTGGGTCAAGGGATAACAATCAACGACGAGACCAAAGAACAACACAAATTTGTGAAAAGTACTCTTTAAAATATGCATGATTTGACTTTTGCTTTTATGCATGATATATGAATGACCATGATATGCAATGCTTACGTTAGGCAAGTTGGGAGTTAGTAGGGACTGTTTACAGAGGTCCTGATTCCTTAACACCAATAACTCAAACAAACGCATGTAGTAGGAGAATTCAAAGGAGACTCTATCAAGAGACAAATACAACTAGACATTGGGATCCTTTTAGAGGATTAATAGGTTGTGCTCCATGGATATTCTTATTGGTGATCTAGGAGTGCTTTTACAACCTTGAGACTTTTAGGAAAAACATATGATTTCTCTTGATTTTCACATATACCAAAGAAATTTTGTTTCTTTTCAATACGTTTTTAATTCTTTTCAAATTTCAAAATTTCATTATTGACAAATAAATGAAACTTTGCATAACAAATAAAAATATAGAAGAACACTATTAACAATGATTGATAGATAAAACTTGTATTTTATTAAGAATTGTAGCACGCAAATGACGTAACTCCATGGAATGTTACAATTTTGAAAATGGCAATAAGGAAAGGTTTACATTGAATCCAGTGACCATTATTATCCTTAATAAACATGATTCCCCAAAACCTTGCTTCTAAAGGGAGTAACTGGACTGATCTTCCACCTCTAATTCTTTTGTATCGATCGGTAACATCTGATATAGTTTATGCCTTTTGCCCCAAACTTTTTCCTGGATCTCCCTTTCGGATTTTCACTCCACCGGGACGCTTTTTTTTACCTAAGTCTCCCTTTCGGGTTTTCAACTTAGTGAGCCATCATTTTATTTACCCCTAACTTTTGCCTGGATCACCCTTTCGGGTTTTCGATCCACCCGAATACCCTTTTTTTGCCTAAGTCGTCCTTTAGGGTTTTCAACTTAGCGAGTTTTTATTAGGAATAGTATTTTTTAAATGCATCAAAGTTTACGGGGTGTGAGAGCTTTTCATCATCCATAGTTGTAAGAATCAAGGCACCTCTGGAGAAGGCTTTCTTTATAACATATGAGCCTTCATAATTGGGAGTCCATTTCCCACGTGAGTCCTTGTGTACTGGCAAGATCTTCTTAAGCACGAGGTCTTCTTCTCTGAATTCCCGAACACGTACTTTCTTATCAAAATCCCTCTTGAGTCATTTCTGGTACAAATTCCCATGGCACCGAGAGGTCATTCGCTTCTCATCTATGAGGTTTAACTGATCAAATATGTTTTAGATCCATTCAACCTCTTATAGCTTGGTCTCCATCAAGATTCTCATTGAAGGTATCTCCACTTCGATTAGGAGAACTGTTTCCATCCCATATACTAAAGAAAATGGAGTTGCCCTGTTGAAGTGCGAACGAAAGTCCGACATCCATGCAGTGCGAAGGGTGACATTTCGTGCCAATCCTTGTAGGTTTTCACCATTTTCTGCAAGATCTTCTTGATGTTTTTATTAGCAGATTCAACAGCTCCATTCATCTTTGGACAATATGGTGAAGAGTTATGGCACTCAATCTTGAACCTTTCGCATAATTCTTTCATTGCCTTATTGTCCAGATTCGTCCTATTGTCTGTGATGATCCAGCTTAGAACTCCATAGAGGCAAATAATCTTTTTCTTGAGGAACCGTGCAACCACTTGTTTTGTCACATTAGCATAAGAGAATACTTCTACCCATTTGGTAAAGTAATCAATGACAACCAGGATGAAGCGGTGACCATTTGAAGGTTTTGGCTCAATGGTGCCAATCATGTCGATGCTCCACATTGAGAACGACCAAGGTGATGTCAAAAAATTTAGTAGGGTCGGAGGCACGTGTACCTTGTCAGCGTAGATTTGGAATTTATGACATTTTCTAGCATAATTGAAGCAATCGGATTCCATGGTCAACCAGTAGTAACCAGCTCTCAAAATTTTCTTGGCCATGACATGCCCATTGGCATGAGTTCCAAAGGATCTTTCAAGAATATCCTTGATTAGTAGATCTGATTCGTGTCCATCCGCACATCTGAGGAGAATCATGGCGTGGTTTCTCTTATATAACACATCATTGCTTAATAAGAATTTGGATGCTAACTTCTTCAATGTTTTATTGTCAAGGGTTGTTGCATCTGCTGGATATTCTTGGCTTTGCAAAAAGCACTTGATGTCGTGAAACCAAGGTTTACCATTAGCTTCCTCTTCAACCAACTGACAGTAGGCAGACTCAACTTTCCACTCTATCTGAATTAGGGGAACTTCATTGAGGAATCTGACTTGGTACATTAAAGCCAACATAGATAAAGCGCCAACTATTTGATTCTCATCTCTTGGGATATAGCGGAAAGTGATTCCGTCAAAGTATTTTATCAACTCCACGACATAGGCATAATATGGAATTAACTTGGTATCACGGGTTTCTGATTCGCCTTTGACTTGGTATATCACCAAGGCCGAGTCTCCATATACTTTGAGGATTTTGATTCAGAGGTCAATTGTTGCTTCAATGCCTAGGATACACGCCTCATATTCTGCTATACTGTTTGTGCAATAAAAACAACCCCTTGCCATGAAAGGAGTGTATCCACCATTTGGATTTAAAAGAAAAACTCCCACACCAAGCCCCATGTAATTGGAGGAACCATCAAACATGATTTTCCACCGAGATCTGGGTTCAGGGCCTTCATAAGGTCCTGGGATGTCACAACTTTTTACTACCATAATGTCTTCATCAAGGAAGTTAAATTTCAATGACTAGTAGTCTTCAATAGGTTGGTGTGTTAGGTAATCATACAACACGTTTCCTTTAATGGCTTTTTGGGATGCATACTAGATGTCATACTCAGACAGTAACATCTGCCAACGGGCGAGTCTTCTAATTAAAGCAGGCTTTTCAAAGATATACTTCATTGGATCCATTTTTGAGATCAACAAAGTAGTGTGACAAATCATTTACTGCCTTAGACGGCGAGCGGCCCATGCTAAAGCATAACATGTTTTCTCCAAGAGTGAATATCGACTTTCATAATCGATAAACTTCTTGCTCAGATAGTAGATGTCATGTTCTTTTCGGTCAGTTTCATCATGTTGTCCCAACACGCATCCCATTGACTTTTCAAGCACATTTAAATACATAAAGAGTGGTTTTCCCTGGACAGGTGGAATTAGAATAGGGGGCTCTTGCAGGTATTGTCCGATCTTCTTAAAAGCTCTTTGACAGTCAGAGTTCCATTCAATTGCTTGATCTTTTCGAAGCAACTTGAGTATGGGCTCACACGCAGCAGTCATATGAGATATAAACCTAGAGATATAGTTCAATCGTCCAAGGAATCCTCTAACTTATTTCTCAGTACGGGGAGCAGGCATTTCTTGTATTGCTCTAACCTTATCTGGATGTACCTTAATTCCTCGTTGACTAACGATGAAACCAAACAGCTTTCCAGACCGAACAGCAAAGGTGCATTTAGCGGGATTCAGTCATAGTCGGAATTTTCGAAGACGCTCAAATAGCTTTTGAAAATGATCTATATGATCCTCTTCACTTTAGGATTTTGCGATCATATCATCGACATAAACCTCAATTTCCTTATGCATCATATCATGGAAAAGAGTGACCATTGCTCTTTGGTAAGTTGCCCCAACATTTTTTAGACCGAATGGCATTACCTTGTAGCAAAATATTCCCCAAGGGGTGATGAATGTGGTCTTTTCCATGTCTTCTGGAGCCATCTTAATTTGATTATAACCCAAGAATCCATCCACGAAGAAGAAGACTGTGAACTTAGTAGTGTTGTCTACCAGAGTGTCAATATGCGGCAAGGGAAAATCGTTCTTTGGACTAGCCTTGTTTAGATCCCTGTAATCAACACACATCCTAACTTTTCCATCCTTTTTAGGTACTGGTACGATATTAGCTACCCATTTAAGGTACTTCGCAACTGCTAGAAAACCAACATCAAATTGGCGTTTCACCTCGTCACAAATCTTTAGATCCATGTCAGGTCTTGCTCTTCGGAGCTTCTGCTTCACCGACGGGAAATTTGGATGTAGTGGCAGCTTGTGGACAATAATATTAGTATCTAAACCTGGCATATCCTGGTACGACCATGCAAATACATCTACATATTCTTGTAGCAACTTGATCAATCTGTCTTTGATGATTTCCCCAAGTGTAGTCCCAACTTTGACCTCTTTCTTCTCTTCTTTGGTGCCAAGGTTAATTGTCTCCACCTATTCTTGATGCAGCTGAAGGGCCTTGGACTCTTGCTCGAGCAGCCTTGCCATTTCTTCGGGGAAGTCACAATCTTCCTCACTATCCTCTTCCGCTTGGTAGATGAGGAATTCAAAGTTATAGGAAGTAGTAGGATCATCGAATTCAACTGGTTTATTGATTATTCTGCATGTTTTTTAAATGATGGTTTTTTAGAAAAGTGGAAATAAAACGCAAAAGAAAGAAAAATATTTCGTAGTTTTTAAAAGGATTTCCATTTTAAGCAAAGAAAAATAAATAAATGTACGATAAGAATTTGAACAAAATGCTCTTTATTTGTCATAATGATTTTGAAATTTAAAGTGGCCCTACAAATGATCCGTTAGCCTTGGGCAGAGCTAAGGATTTTGAAAAACAAAAGAAAACACAATTACTTTGACATGAGAAAAACTTCTGGAATCTCAGTTGCCTCCCAATTTGTTAAGGCTGTTTCATAATGGTATATTAGATTCGATGCTTCTCCATCTTCAGTGTCATCTTCAACTGCACCAACTTGATCCCCATGGATAAAACCTGTGCTTAGGAAGACTTCTTAAATGCTCCGTATGCGGTCTTTTGTATGGACCAAGGCTTCTTCGTTAGAAGAAGACTTGTGCCCCAGACCGAAATGATCTTTTCTCTTGCTGACATCAATGACTTGACCCCAACCTATAGGACCTCCACTTTCAACTATTGACTTCACGCTCTTCAAAGAGGCCAACGACAAAATGACTTTCTCAACAGGATTCTTCACTTCCGTAAGTGTGGCATTGACTGTTTCAAGTGCTTGGAAAGAAGTCTCCAAGGCATCTTCATCAACCTCAATATAACGGAAAGAGGAGAGTTGACTAATGATGAAATCTTCTTTCCTGAGACAATGACGAGCTTGTTGTTGACGACAAACTTCATTTTCTGATGCAAAGTAGAAGTCATTGCCCCAATAGCATGTATCCATGGACGTCCCAAAAGGAATCTACAAGTGGGATTAATGTCCATGACTTGGAAATTGATGGGGAATACATGCGGTCTGATTTGGATTGGTAGCTCTACCTCCCTGTCATACGGTGAACTGACTTCGTGTGTTTTTCTTTGGAAAGCAAATGTCGCGGTTAGCAAGAGTCGCCACCGACTTTTCTTTTATCCAATAAGGAAAGGTGGAAAAGAACAGGAAAGACCTTAATTAGATTTTGGGTTCGGGAGGTACATTATACAAAGGGAAGGTGTTAGAACCCTTTGTATCCATGGTTATCCATGGGCTCTTAATTGCTTGATCAGTTATATTATTTTTCTTGTCTGAAAAAGTGTTCGTGAATTGTTTAGAAAATGTCTTGAAAAAGAGAATTTGACTTTGTAATGATTCTCGTATGAATGTATACAAAGTGGTTATCTCGTTTAGTTTTGAAAATGGTTTAGAAAAATATAACTCAATAATGATTCTAGTATGAATGTATACCAAGTGGTGATTTTCTAGTATTTGTGAAGTGTGAAAAGTATTTTTAAATTGTGAGTAAGCAATTAAGAGTTATACCTACCCAAGGTCTTGATGGGCATTTCCTATCCTTGTGAGGGTAAAACCGTCCTTATTATTGAGAAATAAGTAGTTTTATCCTTTGGATGTAAAAGGGTCATCGTAGGGTTGTCGATTGGTCATTGAAAGCAACGGTTGTAAGGATACCTTAGCATTCGAAGGGATTATCATCATTTAACCGTAGGCTACACCGAAGGGTCATCGAGGGACAAAATCATATATTCGAAGGCAACATCCGAGGGGCTATGATTTATTTTAGAGGGACATGATGATTTAATCGAAGGGTCTTGGCTAAGGGTATCCCCACATTCGCGGGACATGACCGTAATACCGTAAGGCAACAAAGAGAGGTCCAAGATCACATATTCAAAGGCAATATTTTGCAATTAAGTATTTAAGATGAATTTCCACATTATGATCAATTAGGATGAATCTCCACATTAAAATTAATTAAATAATTAGGATGAATCTCCACATTAGAATTAATTAAGAAATTAGGATGAATCTTCACATTAAAATTAAGTAATTCAGAATCCATCTCCATAAGGGTATCCCACAAATAAAGTGGAATACCTAGTCGGCCGTTTCTTTGGGAATATGTAAGCCTTTACACAATTCAGCACACGGGTTAGAACATCGAGATAAAGTGCAATTGAAAATTGCACCACAAAATAAACACAGCAGTCATAAGGTCAGGCCAAATAATGCAGAATTATAATAGATCTTGATTAGATAAACATAAGGCAGAACAGAAAAGAAACAAAACAGCCACTGTCCCGTTCGCTCCTTCTTCGCCTAGCGAAGGCTTAGCGAGTGCTCGCTACAGGCTCGCTTAGCGATGTGCTAGCGAGCGACTACGGGTTTTGAGTTTGATAGCAGCATGATCTCCGGAACCCTGAACTTCATGGCATTTAATTACAGGAATAGCATGGACAAACATTCAGGATATTCAGGCATACTTAAATTCACATGTGAAATCAAATTACATATCCGAAAATTTAATCATGATGCCTTATGTATGTAGAGATTACCGATTAAAAGCATAAAACAGTAGTGATGCGCAAACCTGTTTGCAACTGAGCTGCGATGTTGAAGGGACTGACCACTCTTGGTATCAGATGGAGTTGGGGCGGAGGTAACTTCGGTGCGGATGAGCGGCCTTCAGGGTTTCTTTACTCGGAATTCTCTGAGTTAGTCTCCAGGGTTTCTATGCCAGGGTTTCTGTCCGTCTTCGTCTCCCTCTTTTCGTGACTGAAGTGTCGGTATTTATAGTGATTGTGGTGACCTAATGGGCTCAGAATGAAGCCCGAAAATTCTGATATACCGCAAGCTTCGCTAGGCGAAGGAGTTGCTCGCCTAGCGAGCAAGCTAGTTTGGGCCTTTTTCTGGATTGGGTCTGTAGTGAGCTGGGCTTTTGTTCCTTTAAGGTCAGTGCCTTGCAGAATAAGTTGGAGTGCTTCGAGAAATGTTTTGCAAGATAAATGGGCAAATTTTGGGGTATGACAGCTGCCCCTGTTCAATATTCTTGAACCGAGAGAGTTAGGATGGCAAGTATGCCATTCGTGGTCTGGAGGTGGAAGATTATTGAACACTAGAATGCCCCAAAAATTTGCACTTGTCAATTAGTCTTGATGGAGATGGGCTTAAAGATGCCATCCAGGAAGTTTGATGATGAGAGCTTTAGATTGTGTCGTACGTTAGACAATATCTGAAGACATGGGTGTCATACCGGGTCATACGCTGGACCATATAGTGAGTCATCCATTAGGCTGTCGACTTCGCCGGGGAGTCAGAGTGTGTTATACGTTGCTGGGGATAAGGGATCATAATGGATCATACGCTAGACCGTATCTGAATAGCAGAGTGAGTTGTTCATAAGGCGGATGACTTCGCTGGGGATGAAAGATCAGAATGGATCGTTCGCTAGATCGTATCTGAGTTGAAGATCCAAATGGGTCGTACATTAGACCGTATTGGAGTTGCAGAATGAACTGTACGTTAGGCTGTATCTGAAGAAGAAAGTAGTCGTACGCTAGACTACATCCCGGAATGTACCGTACGCTAGGCAGTATCTGAGGATTTGAAGGTCAGAATGGATCGTACGTTAGATCGTATCTGAGTTGCAGAATGAGCCGTACGTTAGGCTGTATCTGAAGAAGAAAGTAGTCGTACGCTAGACTACACCTCGGAATGTACCGTACGCTAGGCAGTATCTGAGGATTTGAGGATCCGAATGGGTCGTACGCTAGACCGTATTGGAGTTGCAGAATGTCGGGATGGATCGTACGTTAGATCGTATCTGAGTTGAAGGAGTCATATGTTGAGCTGAATCAGAGTGAGCCGTACGCTAGGCTATATCTGATAGTATTTGTATATGTTGTATTTGCAATGAATATCTGGGGTGGGCTTAATGATGCCACCATTGGGCGGATATCAGAGCGCTTGCCAGAGTGAATACTCATATGGATTGTATCTGAGAGATGTAGTTGAATCTTGAATGTAATTGATAAAGATGTCCGTCTGGATGGACCTTTGTTTTGACTATATCAGGAGGATAATTAACTGAAAAATAAAGCCAATGCCATGTCACGATGCATGAGATGTTTTATGCTTATAAATGCGAACAATGTATGCATGCGTATGTTGTGAAATGATGTAATGAATGAATTATGCGTCTGAAAAGTTTTTTTTCGGCGACCCCCCTGGGGAAAATAAATCCCCATCTTCTGGTTGGAGATACTTGTATTGACGACCCTTCCTCAGCTGGGGTATTTGATTTCTATCTGATGGTAGAAATATTCAACAGAAGCCTGGCTGGAGGATGGAAGAGATGACCAGTCTGTCTGGTGATTCTGACCTCTTCTGGGAAATAGCTGGTTTTGCCGGGGAATAATGCCAATTCCTTCTGGGGAATAACAGGCTTGCCGGGGGAATAGAATTAGCAACCGGATTCATCGGAACGCATGGTTAGACCTTATCCTCGATCCCGAAGTCTTGTAGTAATCGTTATTGTCTATTTTATGCATGTATTTTGGTAAACATCGATCATATTCAAACGCATGTATCAATTCAAATTAAATCAATGGATGTTTATGCAAACAAAACAGAAAAAGTAAAACAAAAGCATCTTTTTGGAAATAACATTGTATTGATTTTGAAAGAGGGCCTATAAACAGGCAATTTGTGTACAAGGAGACAGAAATCCTAGTAAGAGGAAATTGCCAAGAAACGAAAAGAAAGCTATGCAAAAAAAGTCCTATTGATTTTAATTCCACTACTGCCATTATGTTTTCAAGCATCTCATCTCCTACTGTCGGATAAAAATGATTGGCTTGTTCAGTCCCTTTGACTTGGGTGAAGCTGGCCGAGAACGGGACATAGTCATACGCTTTCAATCCCTAATTTTTGCCTGGACCGCCTTTTCAGGTTTTCAGTCCACCAGGATACCCTTTTTTGCCCAAGCCGCCTTTTCAGGTTTTCGACTCGTCGGGTGTACATTTTTATATGTTTATCCCTAATTTTTGCCCGAACCCCTTTTGGTTCGCCGGGATGCCCTTACTTTTGCCTAGGTACGTCGACCTAGCGGGTCTCTTTTATGCGTAGTATTTTTTGACTATGTCTGCGTTCACGGGACGTGGGAAGTCTTCGCCATCCATCATAGCAAGTATCATGGCTCCACCAGAGAATACCTTCTTAACTACAAATGGCCCTTCGTATGTGGGGGTCCATTTGCCTCTGGGATCACCTTGTGGTAGAATGATACGCTTGATCACCAAGTCGCCGTTTTGATACACCTGTCTCTTGACCTTTTTGTTGAATGCCTGGGTCATGCGCTTCTGATATAATTGCCCATGACAAACAGCCGCAAGTCTCTTTTCATCAATTAAATTTATCTGATCGAGTCGAGTCTGAATCCATTCATCCTCGTCTAAACCTGCCTCTTTCATGATTCTTAGAGAGGGAATCTGAACTTCCACCGGTAAGACGGCTTCCATTTCGTAGACTAAAGAGAAAGGAGTTCCCCCTGTCGAAGTGCGTACTGAAGTGCGATAACCATGAAGAGCAAATGGTAACATCTCATGCCAGTCTCTGTACGTTACTGTCATCTTTTGTATGATCTTCTTGATATTCTTATTAGCAGCCTCCACGGCGCCGTTCATCTTTGGCCGGTACGGAGAAGAGTTATGGTGTTTTATCTTGAACTGCGTACAGAGTTCAGTAATCATCTTATTGTTCAAATTGGTGCCATTGTCCGTGATAACTCTTTCAGGGATGCCATATCGACAAATGAGATTATTTTTGATGAACCGTGCCACCACATTCTTAGTGACAGAAGCAAATGAGGCTGCCTCTACCCACTTTGTAAAATAATCAATAGCCACGAGGATGAAACAATGTCCGTTGGAAGCAGTAGGTTTAATCTCTCCAATCATATCAATGCCCCACATTGCAAAAGGCCAAGGGGATGTCAACACGTTTAAAGGGGCAGGAGGCACATGTACTTTATCCGCATAGATCTGGCACTTGTGACAAGTTCTGGAGTGATGGTGGCAATCAACTTCCATGGTAGACCAATAATACCCTGATCTCAGAATCTTCTTGGCCATTGTATGTCCACTAGAGTGAGTCCCAAAAATACCGTCATGCATGTCTTCCATAATCTTTTCTTCTTCCTTTTTATCCACACAACGAAGCAAAGTCGAATCATGATTACGTTTGTATAATATTCCATTACTCAAAAAGAATCTAGCGGAAAACTTCCTCAGAAATTTTCTGTCATTGATGGACGCCCCTTCAGGGTATTCCTGAGCTTCTAAATATCTTTTTACTTCGTGGAACCAAGGTTTCTCTTCTACTTCAGCAGCGTTAAGTTCATAACAATATGCTGGTTCATCTAGTCATTTAATGGTGATCCTGGGAGCTTCATTGTCCCATCTGACTCTGAACATAGATGACATGGTGGCCAAGGCGTCTGCCAACTGATTCTCTTCTCGTGGGATATGTTCGAATGTAATCTCTTCAAAGTATGGGATTAATGTCAACACCCGCTCTCGATAAGGGATGAGATTCGGATGTTTAGTGTCCCATTCTCCTTTGATCTGACTGATTACTAATGCTGAGTCTCCGTACACACTCAAAAACTTGATTCTCAGGTCTATAGCAGCTCTGAGTCCCAAAATACATGCTTCATACTCGGCCATATTGTTGGTACAATCAAAACATAGTCTAGCAGTGAAAGGCGTATGGCAACCCTTGGGGGAAATGATTACAACACCAACACCATTGCCCAATGCATTAGAAGATCCATCAAAAACCATAGTCCATCGGGATCCCAGTTCGGGTCCTTCATCCGGTCCAGGTTCTTCATAATCAGTAACAAGCATGACATCCTCATCTGGGAACTCAAAATTCATAGATTGGTAATCATCCACTGCTTGATGAGCCAGATGATCGGCTAACACGCTTCCTTTGATTGCTTTCTGAGTAGTGTATTGGATATCATACTCTGTTAAAAAAATCTGCCATCTTGCTATTCTTCCGGAGAGGGCAGGTTTCTCAAATATGTATTTGATAGGATCCATCTTAGAAATCAACAAAGTGGTATGATTCAACATATACTGTCTTAGTCGGCGAGCAGCCCAGGCCAAAGCACAGCAAGTTCTCTCGAGCAGTGAGTATCTTGTTTCACAGTCGGTAAACTTTTTGCTAAGGTAGTATATGGCATGCTCTTTTCGACCAGACTCGTCATGTTGCCCCAACACACACCCCATTGAATTTTCTAACATAGTCAAATACATGATTAGAGGTCTTCCTTCAACTGGTGGTATCAGGATCGGAGGTTCCTGGAGATACTTCTTGATTTTGTCAAAAGCTTCTTGACATTCGTCATTCCACATCATCTCTTGATTCTTCCTCAGTAGTTTGAAGATGGGTTTGCAGGTAGCAGTTAAATGGGAGATAAACCGGGCGATGTAATTCAAACGTCCCAAGAAACCTCTGACTTCCTTATCTGTACGGGGCACTGGCATTTCTTGAATAGCTCTCACCTTAGCCGGGTCAACCTCAATTCCTTTACCACCGACAATAAATCCCAAGAGTTTATCGGATCTTACTCCAAAGGTGCATTTGTTCGGGTTCAATCTCAGCTTGTATTTCTTCAACCTCTCAAACAATTTGTACAAATGATCGAGATGTTCTTCTTCAGTATGAGATCTGGCTATCATGTCATCCACATATACTTCTATTTCATGATGAATCATATCATGGAACAAAACCACCATAGCACGCTGGTACGTTGCCCCGGCGTTCTTTAAATCGAATGGCATTACTTTGTAACAGAAAGTGCCCCATTGCGTCATAAACGTAGTTTTCTCCATGTCTTCAGGTGCCATCTTAATCTGGTTATAACCCGAGAATCCAGCCATGAAGGAGAATACTTTGTGTTGAGCGGTATTGTCTACCAGAACATCAATGTGCGGGAGTGGAAAGTCATCTTTGGGACTCGCTTTATTCAAATCTCTGTAATCGACGCACATTCGCACCTTACCATCCTTCTTCGGTACCGGTACCACATTAGCAACCCATTGAGGATAAGAAGTAACAGCCAGAAAACCTGCATCAAATTGTTTCGTAACTTCGGCTTTGATTTTCTCAGACATTTCAGGACGCATGCGGCGAACCTTTTGCTTAACAGGACGACAATCTTCCTTCGTTGGCAAACGATGCACTACTATATCAGTATCCAATCCTGGAATGTCTTCATAAGACCAAGCAAAAATCTCTACATAGTCATGTAACATCTGAATCAATCTTTCTTTAATATTGTTTTCCAAGCCTGCTCCTATTTTGACTTCTCTCTTGTCCACTTCAGTACCCAGGTTTACAATTTCGATTGACTCTTCATGCGGCTGTATAGTCCTTTCTTCTTGCAGTAACAGTCTGGCAAGTTCTCCAGGTACTTCACAATCTTCCTCACTTCCATCCTCGGCTTGGTAGATCGGATTTTCAAAGTCATAATGAACAGTAGTAGAACTATTATCAACAGGATCCAGAGTGGGTATGGATCTGCAATTCGTTACGTGAGTGTGTGTAAGAAAACATAGCTTTTTGGAGGATGACAGGAAAGATAAAGAGCGCAATATTTGAATGCAAAAAGTCCATTGATTTACTGAATGTGAATATGCTTATGAAAATGACAAAACCCTTAACAAATTAGCTATTGTGCCTCAGGCATAGACACAATGCTTTAAGAAGTTCAATTGTAAAACTAAAAAAATTTTGCAACAATAAAACAGACAATAACAATTACTCCTGACTAAAGGAAATCGAGATAGTGTCTTCAGCCTTCCAATTATTGAGTCCGTCACCAATTGTTGGGAAAATCCAGCTATCCAGGTCGCAATCGCTATCAGCATCTTCTACAACATTAATTTGATCTTTGACCATCTTTTTAGAGTTAAATCCCAGACCAGACGTGTCAGACTTGTATGGTACGTTGATCAGTTGACCCCAACCAGTACGACCACCATTTTCAACCACGGCGTGAGCGTCCTTCAGAGAAATCATGGCAGGAGGAGCACGGATAACCTCGGGCACACAGGAAGTCGGCTTAAGGACAGGATTAGTCGGAGGAACTACTTCAAATGACTGAGAAGGAGTCTCAAAGAATTCACCATCCATCTCGACGTATCTGAAGGCCTGCACACTACTGACAATATATTCTTTTTCTCCACACACAGTGACAATCTTGCCCTCTATTGGATGCCTCAACTTTTGATGGAGAGACGAGGCTACAGCACTTGCCCCATGAATCCAAGGGCGTCCCAGCAAGCAGGAATAGGCCGGACGAATGTTCATTACATGAAAGATAATGTTGAAGACTTGAGGTCCTATCTTGATAGGGAGAACCACTTCACCATGGACAACACTCTTCGCACCATCGTAAGCACGCACCACAATGTCACTAGGCTTCAGTTCAATGCTTTTACAGTCAAGTTTATCGAGCACGGCTTTCGATAGTACATTCAAAGAAGAGCCATTATCGATCAACACGTGAGACAAGGTGATCCCCTTACACTCAATGGAGATATGCAGAGCTTTATTGTGATTCTTTCCTACTGGTGTCAGATCAGCATCGGAAAAGCCTAAGCCATTGTCAATAGTCAGGTTAGCAACATAGTTTTCGAACTGATCGACGGAGGTCTTCTGAGGTACATGAGCAGTCTTCAATAATTTTATCAACGCTTTGGCATGAGATTCAGAAGATAATAACAAGGATAACATCGAGATCTTAGGCGGAGTATGCCCCAGCTGTTCTACCACATCAAAATCACTCTTGCGGATGATTTTCAGCATTTCTTCCATTTCTTGTTTGGCAACATCTTCAGTAGTAACTTCGACGGGTGTCCCTGACTGAGAAGGGTTAACTGGTTCCTTTCCTCGGGTTTCAGGGGCGGGAGGTGAGATTTCTGGAGAGAAGATCCTTCCACTTCGAGTAACTTTACTAGTCCCAACAATGTCATTAGGATTAGCAGCATTACCAACTTGCTTTACGCCATGGATGTAAACATCACCTCCATAATTCCACGGAATGGCTTTGCTTGAGGAATACGGTACTGGGCCAGGTGCAGTAATGATTAGGGGAGCTACCTTGGGCTCAGCAGTAATCTTCACAGGTGCTCTGGTATCGGTAATCTTCACTGGAACTTTGGACCTAGCAATCACAGATATTTCTTCAGTAGGGTTTTCCATCTTAGGAACCTTTTCGAAGAGAATTGTGCGATCATCCATCAGCCGTTGAATACCATTTCTCAACTTCAAGCAATCATTAGGTTGGAGTATACAGAGATCGCAATTTTCAGCACAACCTGGAAATAAACCAGTTTGCAATAAATTCTTCTTGATGATCAGGAGAGGAGATGTTAAATCAGCCACATTAGAAATGTGAGAGTTGTCATCCACAGCATTAACAGTCTTGTCATGGTTAGGCATAGGTGCAGTGATGACATTAGGAGTCCCTGGAGGATCAAATTCAATTTCTCCCGCGTCGATCATATCCTGAATCTTATTCTTCAACGACCAACAATCGTTTGTATCATGCCCGGGGCTATCGGAGTGATATGCACACCTGGCATTGGGATTATAACGAGAAGAAGTAGTGTTGGGACTCGTAGGAGGATCTCTGAGAGTAATTAAATTTGCCTTTAGCATACCCTGCAGTGCTTGCGCTAAAGTCATATTGATCTTGGTAAACTGCCTCCTTGGCCTGTCTTGTCTGTGCTGGAAGTTTTGAGATGGCGGTGCTGCAATCGTAACTGCTCCAATGGTATGGTCACGATTTTTCTTGTTACGACCCTTTTGACCGTACACAGCATTTGATTCGTTCCTCCCCTGGTAGGACCTTTTGGTGCTTGCAGAGGTAGTTGCCTGTATCTTTCCACTTCGAATGCCGCTTTCAACACGTTCCCCTGTCAATATAAGCTCAGTGAAAACCGATGAAGAACTTCCCAGTAGATGGCTGTAGAATGGACCAGTCAGTGTGCCCATGAACATGTCCACTAATTCTCGATCAGTCATAGGGGGTTTGACTCTGCCAGCCAAATCTCTCCATTTTTGAGCATATTCTTTGAAGCTTTCTTTAGATCCCATAGTCATATTCTGCAACTGTAGCCGAGTAGGCGCCAATTCAGAATTATACTGGTAGTGTTTGTAGAAAGTTGTCGCTAAATCAGTCCAGGTGCGGATGTTAGAGCTTTCGAGCTGATAATACCATTCCAACTGTGTGCCAGATAGACTCTCTTGGAAGAAATGGATCCATAGCTTCCTATCAGTGGTATACGGCTGAATCTTTCTCACATAAGCTCTCAGATGCATCTGAGGACAAGACGCACCATCGTACTTAGTGAAAGTGGGGATCTTGAATTTGCGAGGAATGACCACATCAGAGACCAGTCCCAAGCTTTCGAAATCCAGACCGGGCGCCTTCTGACCCTCCATAGCTAGCATACGTTCTTCCAGCAACTTGTACTTATCCTCTTTTGGAGAGTACTGTTCATCTTCATAATCCTCATCGTCGTCCTCAGAGTTGAAGAGATCAACATCCTCTTCTCTTGAATCATTTTCTGTCTCCTCTTCTTGATCCTTCGGAAGTCTAATCTTGACTCCCGCAGCCTGTCCTTTACGCCTTCTTCCCGGGTTAATGTAACTCACAGGTTTCTGGTCTTTCTTCTTCTCGAGCAAGAGAGCCTTCAGTTCTTCCTGCCCCTTGGATAAGCTCAGCATCATCTCCTGGAATTGAGCATTCTGAGCCTGGAGATCTTTGACAGTTTGTTCGAGAGCCATTTTTCTGTTTAGAAGGAAGACCGTGAGAATATTGATCTTTTAGGATACCTGTTATGCAATGTTATGTTATGCTATGCAATGTATGAAATGTTTTCAAGGACTTTTGGAATTTAACTTTGCGTAAACCACCAAAAGGAGGGGAACTTTTATTAATAATTTCTTTAATCAATGTTCATTACAAAAAGGAAATAATAAAAATACAATGAAAGCTCAAGTCTCCCAGGGACGGCTTCTTTTTGGGCGAAGATATGTATTGAGTCTTCGTTCCTCATTAAGCTGGCTGGTGAGCTCTAATACTTTCTTCCTTTCTGCAACGAACTGAGTCTCAAAAGTATCTCTTTCCTCTCTTAACTGGATCTAGGATCTCTTCAACTCTTCAACATCGGTAGGCATATCTGGATAAGGAATGATCTGAGAAGTACCTCCTTCAACTTCTGGGTCAACAATCAGCGGTCCGACTGCAAGATATGGCATGGCAAGTTCACGAGCTCTGGCGCGTACCCATCTGAGATAAGGTTCCATGGGAATAGTGTTCTTCTGTCCTAAAGTGCTTCTTTTCACCATGCCCCAGGCTCGTACAAATCTCTGACGGAGACCTTGGGAATCGGTGTCATAATCAAACACATTGCCTTGAATAATTCTTTCATGTGGACCCTCTCTTCGAGCATACCCCAACTGGCGTAGGGCTAAAGCTGGGTTATAAGTAATACCTCCTCTTATCCCCAGGAGTGGTACGTTAGAGAATTCTCCACAACGGTCAATAATGATGACATTTTCTTTGAGATGAGGACACCAACGGATGTCTGAATGGGAGAGCGACATTATCCTTTGAGACCATTTCAGATTTTGCTCATTCTTCAAGACTGATTGAGGAAGGTGTGAAATAAACCACCTAGACAATAGAGGTATGCAGCACATGAGAGTCCCTTGCCTTTTCATAGTACGAGTGTGAAGGGAATGCAAAATGTCTCCAAGCAAGGTGGGCACCGGGTTATGAGTGAGAAATATCTTAATGGCATTCATGTCTATGAATTGGTCTGGATTAGGGAATAACACCAAACCATAGATTAGCAATGCTAGAACATCTTCAAAAGCATGGACATTCATAACTTTTAGGAATTCTCGGGCCTTGTTTATTAGAAATTTGGCAAGTAAACCCTTAACTCCACTTCTTGTTACCCAATTAGTTTCAATGTCAGACTTTGTCATGTGTAAAGCTGCGGCAACTTCTTCAGACTTCGGAATCTTTTCTAAACCACTGAAAGGTGTTTGATCAAGGATAGGTATCCCAAGCATCCTGGAGAATTCTTCTAATGTGGGTACCAGCTGATAATCTGGGAAGGTGAAGCAATGATGTTTGGGATCGAAGAACTGGAATAGGACTCTCATCATATCCTCTCTGAAACCAGTGGTAACCAAATTGAGGAGAGAACCATGTTTTTTGACGAACTGAGTCTGATCAGGAAGGTCTGACACTAAATCCTTGAGTTGAGGAGAGATGGCTACAAAATTGATCCGGATGGTCTTCCTGGAAGCCATAACCTGTTTAACATAGCAAAGCTAAATCCCTAAGTCCTTGAAATGGTTAGTACAATGTTATGATGTTATGATGTTATGATGTTATGATGTTAAATAAATAACAAGCACAAACAAGTCACACAACAATCATTCTTAGGTTTTAAGGCTTGCATGAGTTCCATAGGTAGGTACCCTCCCCACTGAAGTTTGGTTGGTTCAACCTGTCCTAGAATAGTAACCGGGTTCTAGAAGGATCTCCAATCATTGACCTTCCTTTAAGTCCACTTCAGTGCAACACCAAGTGGTTGACCGAAGCTTCCCTAAAGTCCAATCTCAAAGAGTGTAGTATCGAGTCTCAACCAACCCCAGTCGGAACCGAAGTCGGTTATCTCACTACTTTCTAATGGCTAGGATGAGTCAATTAGGGTTCTAAAGGTCTGGTTAATGCTTTGATGACACCACGCGGAAGCCAAATTTTTCCTCAAGTAAACATGAGGAACATCAGGACATCCAAAGTGTCACATTAACCGTAGCCATCATTTTGACCATTCCAGTATACGCCGGATAGTCGCGATGATCTATTGCTACTTACCTAAGGTACACTAGATCCGGGTGTAGGATCTTTCACTCAAGCATAAAATACCCAAGCAATCCCTTAAAAGTAAATCAGACAATAAGTGATCTTGTTTTTAAGGTAACCTCTCTTTTTAAGGGTCCCCAGCAGAGTCGTCAGTTCTGTCATACGGTGAACTGACTTCGTGTGTTTTGCTTTGGAAAGCAAATGTCGCGGTTAGCAAGAGTCGCCACCGACTTTTCTTTTATCCAATAAGGAAAGGTGGAAAAGAACAGGAAAGACCTTAATTATATTTTGGGTTCGGGAGGTACATTATACAAAGGGAAGGTGTTAGAACCCTTTGTATCCATGGTTATCCATGGGCTCTTAATTGCTTGATCACTTATATTATTTTTCTTGTCTGAAAAAGTGTTCGTGAATTGTTTAGAAAATGTTTTGAAAAAGAGAATTTAACTTTGTAATGATTCTCGTATGAATGTATACAAAGTGGTTATCTCGTTTAGTTTTGAAAATGGTTTAGAAAAATATAACTCAGTAATGATTCTAGTATGAATGTATACCAAGTGGTGATTTTCTAGTATTTGTGAAGTGTGAAAAGTATTTTTAAATTGTGAGTAAGCAATTAAGAGTTATACCTACCCAAGGTCTTGATGGGTATTTCCTATCCTTGTGAGGGTAAAAATGTCCTTATTATTGAGAAATAAGTAGATTTATCCTTTGGATGTAAAAGGGTCATCGTAGGGTTGTCGATTGGTCATTGAAAGCAACGGTTGTAAGGATACCTTAGCATTCGAAGGGACTATCATCATTTAACCGTAGGCTACACTGAAGGGTCATCGAGGGACAAAATCATATATTCGAAGGCAACATCCGAGGGGCTATGATTTATTTTAGAGGGACATGATGATTTAATCGAAGGGTCTTGGCTAAGGGTATCCCCACATTCGCGGGACATGACCGTAATACCGTAAGGCAACAAAGAGAGGTCCAAGATCACATATTCAAAGGCAATATTTTGCAATTAAGTATTTAAGATGAATTTCCACATTATGATCAATTAGGATGAATCTCCACATTAAAATTAATTAAATAATTAGGATGAATCTCCACATTAGAATTAATTAAGCAATTAGGATGAATCTTCACATTAAAATTAAGTAATTCAGAATCCATCTCCATAAGGGTATCCCACAAATAAAGTGGAATACCTAGCCGGCCGTTTCTTCGGGAATATGTAAGCCTTTACACAATTCAGCACACGGGTTAGAACATCGAGATAAAGTGCAATTGAAAATTGCACCACAAAATAAACACAGCAGTCATAAGGTCAGGCCAAATAATGCAGAATTATAATAGATCTTGATTAGATAAACATAAGGCAGAACAGAAAAGAAACAAAACAGCCACTGTCCCGTTCGCTCCTTCTTCGCCTAGCGAAGGCTTAGCGAGTGCTCGTTACAGGCTCGCTTAGCGATGTGCTAGCGAGCGGCTACGGGTTTTGAGTTTGATAGCAGCATGATCTCCGGAACCCTGAACTTTATGGCATTTAATTACAGGAATAGCATGGACAAACATTCAGGATATTCAGGCATACTTAAATTCACATGTGAAATCAAATTACATATCCGAAAATTTAATCATGATGCCTTATGTATGTAGAGATTACCGATTAAAAGCATAAAACAGTAGTGATGCGCAAACCTGTTTGCAACTGAGCTGCGATGTTGAAGGGACTGACCACTCTTGGTATCGGATGGAGTTGGGGCGGAGGTAACTTCGGTGCGGATGAGCGGCCTTCAGGGTTTCTTTACTCGGAATTCTCTGAGTTAGTCTCCAGGGTTTCTATGCCAGGGTTTATGTCCGTCTTCGTCTCCCTCTTTTCGTGACTGAAGTGTCGGTATTTATAGTGATTGTGGTGACCTAATGGGCTCAGAATGAAGCCCGAAAATTCTGATATACCGCAAGCTTCGCTAGGCGAAGGAGTTGCTCGCCTAGCGAGCAAGCTAGTTTGGGCCTTTTTCTGGATTGGGTCTGTAGTGAGCTGGGTTTTTGTTCCTTTAAGGTCAGTGCCTTGCAGAATAAGTTGGAGTGCTTCGAGAAATGTTTTGCAAGATAAATGGGCAAATTTTGGGGTATGACACTCCCCAACTACTATTCTCCGGGAACCGTCAAATGCTTTTACCACAAGTGCATTGGGTTTCATCTCTGGCCCTTGGTAAGGTAATTTAGCAAGCGCCCTTTTTGGTAGGACATCGAGGGACGACCCAGTGTCAACTAAGACTCTAGCCAAAGCATCTTCTTGGCATTTTATGGATACATGCAAGGCACGGTTGTGATTTTGTCCTTCCTTGGGTAGCTCCTCATTGGTGAAGCCTAGAGTGTTGCAAGCTGTGATATTGGTGACCACCCTATCGAATTGGCCAACCGTTATATCCTGAGTAGCATGATCCTGGGAAAGCACTTTCAATAGAGCCTCCCTATGAGCTTGGGAGTTCAGAAGCAAGGATATGATAAATATTTTTGATGGTGTTTGATGCAGCTGGTCGACTATCTTGTAGTCGCTTTTCTTTATCATTTTCAAGAATTCAATCGCTTCACCTGATTGCATCGCCGACTGTACCCCTCCAGATTCTGGGACAGGAACTGCAGTTGTAGCTTCCTTTATCGATTCTTGAGGGATTATATTGAAATTGGGAGTATAAATCCGACCACTATGTTGGTCATTCTGCTCATCCCTGTAATGTTCGTGATATTGGCATCAAAATCCTCCAAGCTTTTATCACCTTCAACATTTTTGGGTTTTTCATCTACCACTCCATCTACCAAAGTTATGTAATATTTATAAGGCACGACCTTGGTGCTTTCGAAGGGAAAGGGAGTAGGCATACAGACTACCACAGGTGATGGATGAACAACATTTTTTCTTTGATAAGTTATCTCAACAGGTTCTGGTAGATTGAAAAAGGGTTCAATTACTGAAATTTCCTTGTTTGTTGTAGGACCAAAAACCTGTAAAACACCTTGATCCATCAAGTTTTGAATATCAGCTCGTACCAATTTACACCCTTTTGGATAAATGACACATTCTTCATAATTATCGTGACAGGTATTAATCAAACTAACTCCCGCCAATCTTGCATGGAGTGCTAGAAACGGAGTTTTAACATCTTCAACATTTTTGATTATACAAACATCAGATACATCCTCAATGGAATTAATAACACTATGCGCCGGCAGAGGGTTACTTTTTACGTTGGGCCCAACATCTAAGAATGAAAGGATCTTCTTCTCAACCAACTCTTGCACTATATGCTTCAAAGCATAGCATCCTTCCAGATTGTGCCCATGGGTGCCCTCATGGAAAGAACAATGGGCATCTTGATTGTACCATGGAGGCAAAGGATTTGGTGGAGGACCCAAAGGTCTGGGAGTCACCAACCCTTTCTGCAACAATGATGGATACAACTCAGTGTACGTCATAGGGATTAAAGCGAAATGAGGTCTACCTCTTTGTATCCTATTCTAATTTGGAAGATTTTGCGGACGAGGGGCTTATAGCCTTGGTTGTTGATAAAGGGGTGCCATAGGTTCTCATTGGTATACTGGTGCTTGTTGAACAGATTGATAGATAGGAGGTTGTGATTGGTTGAAAGTCGGTATAACTGCTGCCACATACGGTTGTTGAATGTACTGCACTAGATAAGTTGGTTGTTGCTGAGAAAATTGCTGTTGCTGCTGCTTCTTCCATGAGTGACTCCTTCTTTGATTGGTTCACACTGCATTTGTTTCACCCTCTTTCTTTCTTTGAAAACCTCCAGAAAACCTTTTGACATTGTTACCGAATGTTTTAGTGGTGGTTATCATTTTTCCATTCTTCAATCCAAGCTCGACTTTTATGCCCACAACAACCAAGTCAGAGAAACTGGCTGATACACTACTCACCATCCTTTCATAGAACACGTGCATCCATGAACCAATCTGATATGTCCTTTTCAACAAGAGGTGGTTCGACTTATGAGGCCTCCTCCCTCCATCGTTGTGCATATTCCTTAAAAGACTTGTTATCTTTCTGGGACATGCTGAGCAATTGCCTCCTATCCGGGGCCATATCCATGTTATACTTGTAATGTTGGATGAAACCATCAGATAAGTCTTGGAAACAGCGAATTCTATTTTGATCAAGGCTTAAGTACCATTTAGAGGGAGAACCCCTTAAGCTGTCTTGGAAGCAATGTATCATAGGTTTATCGTCTTCAACGTGCGCAACCATTTTCCGATAGTACATAATGAGGTGACTTTTAGGGCACGAGTGGCCCTCGTACTTATCGAAATTCGGGGTCTTGAATTTCGCGGGAAAAACGAGACTAGACACTAGGCATATCTCCTTAGCAGTAGCATTAAAGACTTGGTCACCTTCCATAGGCCTTAACCTTTTCTCAAGAATCTGAGAATTCTCCTTCATTCCTCTTATGTCTTCATGCCTTTCATCATCTTCGTCTAAAAAATCCACAGCATGTTGTTGATCTTTAAAATAAGGTCGCACATGTGCATGGACAAGGGGTGGTGCAACTGTATGGACAACGGGATGAGCTTCATTGATAGTTGGTAGAGGAATCGTCTGCTGAGTGGATTGTACAATGCCAGGGGATACTTCAACTGGAGGTGTGATGCAGGGAGGTAAACCGAAGACTTGCCAAGTAGTAGGCATTGTCCTTAAGGGTTGGGGTTCAATCATAGAGCCGATGATTTCTGAAACGACCTTCGTTTGGGTGTCCAACTTGGCCTTAATGACTTGTAGTATCTCCATGACTTGACCCATGTTTCGACGTAGGTCCTCAAGTTCTAATCTTACAATCTCCAGTTCTTGTTCTTGACCTGCCATTCTTTGACGAGCGCTGGCTCTGGTGTTGTAGTGGTGTTGGGGACTCAGTGTGGAACTCGAAGAAGACACAAAAATGAGTTTTTTGTTTGAAGAATAGCATGGATGCATGTATGGGTGCATTTTATGCAAAGCTCTTAGTTGTCTTTGTTATTTATTCCAGCAATGTTAGAACATATTGAATAAGAATAAAAGCATAATAATTGAGACCCAAAATGACAACTTCCAGTAATTTAAAAATCAAATTCGAATACAAAATGATTTAACTTCAAGTACAAATGATTCGAATTCATATACAAAATGTTGATTCTAAGTGTTGGCAGCAATTTTGGTAAAACAAAGAGTGTTCACAAGATGTCATGTGTGATGTCTTAACATAAGATATCCTATGTACCTGCTGGAGTTAAAGAACATATGCAAGCGGGATTGTTTCAGAATGTCACATACAATGACAAGGCTTCTGATATTGGTTGTACCTGCTGGAGCTTATATGGAAGACATGTTCATGCAGGATTGTTTCAGATGACATACACAATGTCATGGTATCTGATATGGCTGTACCTGCTATAAAAGGAAATTGGATTATGCAGGATTTTTCTAGGATGTCAGACCCGATGTCATGACATCCTGTACATAGAACATTCAGTATGAATGTCTGGTGTTTTGTGATTGCACAATTAATGGCAATCATTGGTTGATTGAAGATATGGCTAGCTGGCGCATACAATCAGGGATTACAACCAGATTTAATTATTTTCCAAGGAGATCTATACAGCTGTTATAAAAAGATTTGATTGGAAAATAGATTTAGGGTTTCAAGATGTCCAAGCCCAGCAGATTGCTTCTATAAAAAGGGGCTTAAAAAACCTGTTTGAACACACAACCAAGACTGAGCGAAATTTAGAGAGAGAGCTAGGGTTTGTGTCTGTAGGTGATTCAAGTCATCCATTGATGATTGAATTAGACTGATTTGTCTTCTTGATCAAAGCTTTGAAGCAAGATCAAAAGTGTGTCTTCTTGATTGAAACTGTGAAGTAAAATCAAGACTTTGTAATTGAAAAGTATTTTCTTTTCACAAGGATTGTTGTTTAAAATCACGGGTGTGTGATTGTAAGGGAAGTGAGTGGGTTCTCATATCTAAGAGTGCTTAGGTAGAAGTTGCACGGGTAGAGATTAGGTGAGAAAGACTGTAACTTGTTGAAGTGTACGGATAGTCTTTGAACTAATTCTATTTTAGTGAATTTCCTTCCTGGCTTGGTAGCCCCCAGACGTAGGTGAGTTGCACCAAACTGGGTTAACAATTACTTGTGTGATTTGCTTTACAATTCTGTTTAATTATCCATTGTGTATTAATAGATATTAGTGTTGTGACATTACCTTCGACATCTTATATCTGATACCAGAATTTCAATTGGTATCAGAGCAGGCATCCTGCTCTGGCTCTGGGTGAGATCTAGGGAGAATACTTTCTGGTACAATGGAGAGGGATGGAGGATCTGTTCATAGGCCACCAATTTTGGATGGTTCTAACTATGACTATTGGAATCCAATAATGGTAGCCTTTTTAAAATCCCTTGATAACAAGGCTTGGAAAGCTGTCTTGACAGACTGGGTGCATCCTGTAGTTACTAAAGAAGGAGAAGTCTCTGCTGAGAAAAAGCCTGAAGAACAATGGTCCAAGGAGGAGGATGGCCTAGCCCTTGGAAATTCTAAAGCTTTGAATGCCATCTTCAATGGAGTGGACAAGAATATTTTTAGGCTGATAAATAACTGTGAAGTAGCCAAAAAGGCTTGGGACATTCTCAAGACCACTCATGAAGGCACATCTAGGGTAAAGATGTCTAGACTTCAGCTGCTCACCTCCAAGTTTGAAAACTTAAGAATGAAAGAAGATGAAAATATTCATGAATTTTACATGAGCATTCTTGAAATTGCCAATGCCTCTGGAGCTTTGGGCGAGAAGATGTCAGATGAAAAGCTGGTAAGAAAAATATTAAGATCACTCCCCAAGAGATTTGCTATGAAAGTCACAGCCATAGAAGAATCTCAAGACATCTCAAATATGAGAGTGGATGAGCTAATTGGACCCCTCCAAACATTTGAGATGGGAATATGTGATGGAGCTGAAAAGAAGGCCAAAAGCATAGCATTTATGTCAAACACCGAAGAGGAAGATAAGGAAGGTGGTCACGACATTGATGAAGACCTGGCAAATGAGATAGCAATGCTGGGAAGACAGTTCAACAGACTAATGAAAAAGGTAGATGTCCGAGCTAAGGGCAATGTCAAAAACATCACATCTGACATCAATAAATCCAACAACTTTGGTAAGAACACAAAGTCTGAAGAAAATCCCAAAGAAGTTCAGTGCTATGAGTGTAATGGATATGGTCATATTAAAACCGAATGTGGGACCTACCTCAAGAAACAAAAGAGGAGTCTTGTAGCCTCTTGGTCTGATGGAAGTGAAACTGAAGAAGCCACAAATCATGTGAATGCTTTGACAGGAAGATGGGGGTCTGAGGAAGAGTCAATTGATGATGAAAGAACCTTTGAAGAGCTAGACACTACCTACAAAGAGTGGTGCCACAGAAGGGCAGGAGTGTGCAGACAAGTTGAAAGACAGAAGCAAGTGATAGCTCAGCTAAAAAATGAGAAGAAAGAGTATATGGAAACCATCTCAAAATTGGAAATTGAGGCTGTATTCTTGAATTCCAAACTAGATGAGATGACTAAGTATGTAAAAATGCTTAACAATGGATCTGCCACCCTAGACAAGATTCTCCAGACTGGGCAAATAACTGGAAACAAATCTGGCATTGGATTCAAGGCTGAGTGCAGTTGCAAATCAAAATCCAAACCTAAGAGCAGCCATGTTAAAAGCAAACCTGAGATGTCACATCAGCAGAAAGGGAACCATCAAAGATGGAAATGCCAATACTGTGGAAAATTTGGCCACCTGAAGCCCTTCTGTTATAAGCTATATGGATATCCTGGTCCTGTTCAGTCTCAACACCAATCTAGGTCCAAACATCACAAGACTATCAGCAGAAAGCAATGGGCTCTTAAGACAAAGGTCACAAAAACTGAATGTCTGATTACTAACAAAGAAAATAAAGTAATCATGAAGGGAGTTAGGTCCAAAGACAACTGCTACATGTGGAGCTCTCAAGAAACTGGATACTCGTCAATGTGTACCTTAGCTAAAGAAGAAGAAGTGAAGATATGGCATCAAAGATTGGGCCATCTGCACCTGAAAGGTATGAAGAGAATCATATCAGTAGAAGCAGTTAGAGGGATTCCCAACTTAAAGATTGATGAGGGAAAAATCTGTGGAGAATATCAGATTGGAAAACAAACAAGGATGTCACACCAGAAGCTCAGACATGACACAACTACCAAAGTCCTGGAACTACTTCATATGGACTTGATGGGACCCATGCAGGTAGAAAGCCTTGGTGGGAAGAAATATGCATATGTGGTGGTGGATGATTTCTCCAGATACACCTGGATCAATTTTATAAGAGAAAACTCTGATGTGTTTGAAGCCTTTAAGGAGCTGTGTCTGAAACTTCAAAGGGAAAAAGAAAGTCCTGTTATCAAAATTAGAAGTGATCATGGAAAGGAGTTTGAGAACAGCAAATTTGCTGAATTCTGTTATTCAGAAGGAATTCATCATGAGTTCTCATCTCCCATCACTCCCCAGCAAAATGGTGTGGTGGAAAGAAAAAATAGGACTCTGCAAGAATCAGCCAGACCTATGATTCATGCTAACAAGTTACCCTATCATTTTTGGGTTGAAGCCATGAACACAGCCTGCTATGTCCACAACAAAGTGACATTAAAGAAAGGGACTCCCACAACTCTGTATGAAGTCTGGAAAGGAAGAAAACCTACAGTAAAATACTTCCATGTATTTGGTAGCAAATGCTATATCTTGGCTGATCGTGAGCAAAGAAGGAAGATGGATCCCAAAAGTGATGAAGGAATATTTTTGGGCTACTCAACAAACAACAGAGCCTACAGGGTCTTCAATTCTAGAACCAATGTGTTGATGGAATCCATTAATTTAGTGGTTGATGATCAACAGACTGATGTCATAGACGATGTCGAGACATCTCTGAATGATTCTCCAGCTGACTCCTCAGACAAGAATAAGGAAGAAGAACCACATCAAGCTGAACCTGAAGATGACAAAATCAACAAGGGACCCTCTATAAGAATTCAGAAGGATCATCCCAAAGACCTTATCATAGGAGACCCAGATAAAGGAGTCACTACTAGATCAAGAGAAGTAATCTCACATGGCTGCTTTGTGTCAAAGATTGAACCTAGAAATATCAAGGAAACCTTGACTGATGAGTTCTGGATCAATGCCATGCAAGAAGAGTTAGGTCAATTCAAAAGGAATGAAGTATGGGAATTGGTTCCTAGACCTGAAGCAGTAAATGTCATAGGTACAAAGTGGGTATATAAGAATAAATCTGATGAACAAGGGGTTGTTACTAAAAACAAAGCTAGATTGGTAGCTCAAGGATATACTCAAGTTGAAGGAGTTGACTTTGATGAAACTTTTGCTCCTGTAGCTCGCCTTGAGTCCATTAGGTTACTGCTTGGAGTGGCATGTATTCTGAAATTCAAACTGTTTCAGATGGATGTAAAAAGTGCCTTTCTAAATGGCTACCTAAATGAAGAAGTATATGTTGAACAACCTAAAGGCTTCACAGATCCAAACCTTCCAAAACATGTGTACAGATTGAAGAAAACCCTTTATGGGTTAAAACAAGCTCTCAGGGCTTGGTATGAGAGGCTCACAGTGTTCCTCACTGAAAATGGATACAAGAAAGAAGGTATTGACAAAACTCTATTTGTGAAGAATGAAGGAGGGAAGCTCATGGTGGCACAAATATATGTAGATGACATAGTATTTGGTGGAATGTCAGAGCAGATGGTTGAACACTTTGTTAGACAAATGCAATCTGAGTTTGAGATGAGCCTTGTTGGAGAACTGACTTACTTTCTTAGGGTACAAGTCAAACAGATGGAAGACTCTATCTTTTCATCTCAAAGCAAGTATGCCAAGAACATTGTGAAGAAGTTTGGCATGGAGAATGCAAGCCATAAAAGAACTCCTGCTCCTACACATGTAAAAATCTCCAAAGATGAAAATGGTGTCAGTGTAGATCAAAGTCTATACAGAAGCATGATAGGCAGTCTACTATATCTCACAGCAAGCAGACCTGATATTGCATTTGCTGTTGGTGTGTGTGCTAGATATCAAGCTGAACCAAAAGTCAGTCACATAAACCAAGTGAAGAGAATACTGAAATATGTCAATGGCACCAGTGGCTATGGGATGTTATATACTCATGGATCTGGATCTATGTTGACTGGATACTGTGATGCAGACTGGGCTGGAAGTGCTGATGATAGGAAGAGCACATCAGGAGGATGTTTCTTCTTAGGGAACAATCTAATTTCATGGTTCAGCAAGAAACAGAACTGTGTATCTCTATCCACTGCTGAAGTTGAGTACATAGCAGCGGGAAGTAGTTGTTCTCAACTGGTCTGGATGAAACAAATATTATCTGAATACAATGTCACACAAGAAGTCATGACATTATACTGTGATAACCTGAGTGCTATAAATATTTCCAAGAATCCTATTCAGCACAGCAGGACAAAGCACATTGATATCAGGCATCACTTCATCAGAGAACTTGTGGAAGAAAAGATCATAGCACTGGAGCATGTTCCTACAGAGAGGCAATTAGCTGACATATTCACAAAAGCCTTGGATGCCAATCAATTTGAATGTTTAAGAGGAAAATTGGGGATCTGTGTGTATGAGAATCTATAGCAATCAAAGGAGTCTGGGGATAGTTCTCACAAAAAGAGTATGGAGTTTTGTGAGGTATGGTGTAGCGAAAGATGTGATGGGTGTAAAGATTCTATGAGATTTATTTACCTTTGGTCAATTTTGACTAAAAAGGGGGAGAAGTATGTGGAGCAGGGGGAGTTGGTTGGAGCTGGGTACTGGCTAAGATGTATATGGCTAGTCAGAAGGACAGGCTATTATTGATATGGTGCACAGGTGCTGATATGTTGAAATAGATGTCAGTATGACATTCTGGCTGGTACAGGTGCTGGAGTTACAGTAGCTGTTATTTGATGAATGCACAGATTTAGGGGGAGAAGAAGTACCCTGGTGCATTGTGCATTTGTGTGTCTTACTAGTTGCATCCATAACTAGTAATTCTGTTGTTGTTGCACAGATTTAGGGGGAGGAGAAGTACCCTTGTGCATGTGTGTATTACTAGTAGCCATAGGTAGTAATTGTTTTTCTTCTGCTGCTGATTAAACTTCTGTTATGTTGTTTAACTGCTGATAGTTTGCCTTGTGAACAAAAAGGACAGATATATGTTTTAGCCAAAATTTGCCAAAGGGGGAGTTTGTTGATTCTAAGTGTTGGCAGCAATTTTGGTAAAACAAAGAGTGTTCACAAGATGTCATGTGTGATGTCTTAACATAAGATATCCTATGTACCTGCTGGAGTTAAAGAACATATGCAAGCAGGATTGTTTCAGAATGTCACATACAATGACAAGGCTTCTGATATTGGTTGTACCTGCTGGAGCTTATATGGAAGACATGTTCATGCAGGATTGTTTCAGATGACATACACAATGTCATGGTATCTGATATGGCTGTACCTGCTATAAAAGGAAATTGGATTATGCAGGATTTTTCTAGGATGTCAGACCCGATGTCATGACATCCTGTACACAGAATATTCAGTATGAATGTCTGGTGTTTTGTGATTGCATAATTAATGGCAATCATTGGTTGATTGAAGATATGGCTAGCTGGCGCATTCAATCAGGGATTACACCAGATTTGATTATTTTCCAAGGAGATCTATATAGCTGTTATAAAAAGATTTGATTGGAAAATAGATTTGGGGTTTCGAGATGTCCAAGCCCAGCAGATTGCTTCTATAAAAAGGGGCTTAGAAACCTGTTTGAACACACAAACAAGACTGAGCGAAATTTAGAGAGAGAGCTAGGGTTTGTGCCTGTAGGTGATTCAAGTCATCCATTGATGATTGAATTGGACTGATTTGTCTTCTTGATCAAAGCTTTGAAGCAAGATCAAAAGTGTGTCTTCTTGATTGAAACTGTGAAGTAAAATCAAGAGTTTGTAATTGAAAAGTATTTTCTTTTCACAAGGATTGTTTTTAAAATCACGGGTGTGTGATTGTAAGGGAAGTGAGTGGGTTCTCATATCTAAGAGTGCTTAGGTAGAAGTTGCACGGGTAGAGATTAGGTGAGAAAGACTGTAACTTGTTGAAGTGTACGGATAGTCTTTGAACTAATTCTATTTTAGTGAATTTCCTTCCTGGCTTGGTAGCCCTCAGACGTGGGTGAGTTGCACCGAACTGGGTTAACAATTGCTTGTGTGATTTGCTTTACAATTCTGTTTAATTATCAATTGTGTATTAATAGATATTAATGTCGTGACATTACCTTCGACATCTTATATCTGATACCAGAATTTCACAAAAGATTCAAAACACAGACAATTCAAATTCAAGTACAAGTAAACTTAAGTTCCATCTCAACCCATTTGATCATAGCAAGATCTATAGTGAGCTCCTTCACCATTTTCTTGCAAAACTTTACAAAATTGAAAACTTGAGGAGGTGTGTTTTTTGGACATATACACCAATCGACTTCTTGGAGTTTTTCTGGGAGTTTCAACATGTTGAGGTTAACAAATCTAGCCAAGTTGAGGAATTTGTCATTCCATTCAACATAGAGCTCTTGTAGTTTCTTGATGACACGCTGATCTTCATCTAGGGCCGCTCTAGCCTCTTTATACAGCCTTTTCCAATACACACAATCATTATTTAGGAGCAAGTAGACTGCACCACCTTCTTGGCTCTCCAAAACTACAAACCTCCTATTAGCTTCTTCCAACTGGTACTTGAGGTGGTGACAGTTTCTTTTAGCTTCTTCTTTCTGAAGTACCTCGCGAGACAACTTATCTTTGCACTTTTTGACAGTGTCCTTCAGTTCACGGATTTGTGCTTCAAAGTTGATCTAAATTTTCTTCTTTTCAACAAGAGACTTATCCAACATCCTTCCTAACTTACAAATTTTATATTCAACTTTCTTGAGCTCTTCCTTTCTGTTCTGGATCACTGATGTGGAACCTATAAGGATATGATTAAGATCGTCCTTCTGGTCTTCCAATAACCTGGCTCTCTAGTTACTATCTTCAAGTTCCTGGGCTTTCCCCTTACGTTCATCCTTCAAATTTTGATTTTCCATGACAACTCGGTTCATCTGAATCCGTAACTCAGTATTCTCCAATTCGAGCTCTTTAACCATATCATTGAGTTTCTCCATGTCCTCAGGAAGTATAGGTTTTAGCTCAGGAATCTTTGGGAAAGCTGAAGCATCAAAGATAAATGTTAAATGGATTACTTCAACTCTCTCTTTCACCCATCGAGTGTAAGGTTCTTTGACAAGAGTGTTCCCTTTTTCGAACTCTTTACCCTTTCTAACAATCTTCAACCAAGCCTTTAAGATCACTCTTACATCAGGATTAATTGCTTGGATGTCAAAGAGCACAAATGGTTGTAAGTCTTTTGCTTCAGAAGGACCATCCATGGAGTTGTCGTGTTGCATTCAGGATAACATAGGGTAATAATTGATGTAACCCTTAGTTCCTAAAAACGACACATTAGGAAATTCCCCACAACTAACAATGATGTCTGGGGTTTTCTACTCTCTGATATACCATCTGATGGAACTTGCAGTGAGAGAAGCTAGTCTTTGAGGATATTTAAGTTCTTTCGCCACAAAAGGCCATTTTTCGGGCATATGTTGCATGAACCAAGTATAAAGCAAAGGAGCACAACATAAAAAAGTTCCACCACTCTTTTCATGTCGAGCGTGAAGGGCATGGTAAATGTCAACTAAGAGAAATGGTACATGATTGCTGGAGAGAAAGACTTTTATGGCTACATGATCCACAAACTTTTCAATGTTTGGGAAGAGCACAATCCCATTTATCAATAGAGCCAACATAACATAAAATGCCTTCCAATTTCCTTCTTTCTTGAACTTCAGAGCTAATTCTTCCAAGAACCCCATGGAAAAAACTTTGAACCCCCCCCCCCCCTTCCCGACCCAATTGGCCAGAACAGTTGGGACATTGATACTTAGGGCTAAGGCTATCTTCTTTGGGTCCACTTCCTCTTCAAGCTTTAGAAATGGATTGAAATCTTTCAACTTTAGACTCACAGTTCTCTCAACTTCTTCCAAAGTAGGAGCTAGTTGGAAATCAACAAATGTGAAGCAACGTAGAGGCAAATCATAATATTGTGCCAAAGAGCTGATAATCCCATAGTCAACTTTCTTAGTCAGAAGGCTCAAAATTTTCCCGTAGTCTTTTCCGAAGTCATCACGCTTATTGAGATTTAAATCATAGATCAATCCTTTAAGACTGTCAAGCTTAGGTTCCTTGTACTTAAGTGAGAAAGTGTTTCTTCCCGGAGTTGTCATTTTCAAGTTCTCAATTCCTGAAACAAATAAGAGACAACTAAGAGTTTGCTTTTTATGATATTGATGCAATGTATATAGATGAATGTGATGCATTTTTTTGTATAAGTTTAATAGGCTCGAGGTATGGATAAGTCTGATTGCTTCGTATAGAACAGGGTTCTCACCAGGTATGATCTAGGGTTTCAAAAAAAAGTTCCTAGAGTCATGGATCCATTAGAATGTTTGTTGTCTGTGGCAACTTACTTGTCGGGCATCAACTCCATCCAAAGAATCTACTCCAAGTGAGGGCCTCGTGTCGACCCAACGAGAAATTCATCTTGTGGACCCACACTCCGCAACCATCTTTCCTAATTGGCCAAAGTATTAAGGTTCTACAAAAGGTCCTTAGAGTCATGGATCCAAATGGAAATATCAAAGCTTACTACAACTTACTTGTCAGGAGACAACATCCTCCCAAGGATCTACTCTAAGTAATGTTCTCGCACTGACCCAATGAGAAATTCATCTCGCGGACCCGCACTAGTCAACCACGTCCTATCTTATGTTTTTACTCGAGACTCGGGTAAAAAGTCTTTCCCACAAGGTTTGCAATCAGAGTATCCAAGTACCAAAGCATAATGGAACCAAAACAGCAGATTATATTAATATGATAATAAAGATAGCAAAAGCAATAAATAAAAGTCACACAAGTAAATAAACAAAGGCACATAAATGACCTAACTAGGCTTGACTCACTTAGGGAAACTTCTTAATCCCCAACAGAGTCGCCATCTATCGCACCTCGAAAAAATGAGAACACGACTTAGCGAAGCACAATCGCACGCTCGCATGATGGGCTAAACAAAGTCGCCACCGAACTTTATTTATTCCTAAAAAGGAAAGGGGAAATATCGATAAAACCCAAGAAAGAACGACAATTATTATGGTCGTCGCAACCAAATCAGGGTTGGGAGTCGATTACGCAAGGGGAAGATATTAGCATCCCTCACATCTGTTGTATTCAACGAGAACCATTAGGTTAATTATGTGCATTAGTGTTAGCTTTAAATGTTAGGCTTCTCAAGTTATTATGAGGGGAAGAATAATAGGATAAAAAGAAAAGAGAAGATGTTTTTGGATTTGAAAACGAAGGGGACTAAACCTAGGTTTTTTATTAATGGGCCTGACAAGATTTCACAATCCTGCTCCTACGTATCTCAATAGAGAACTCAAGGCTTACGTAGTTCTAGGTAGAAAAATGTTTCTTTGTTGGTCGATTTCAGCGAAAGCTACATTGTATTAATCGATGAAAAACATTATTTTACCCAAAACAGATGAGGAGCGGACGTATACCACACACCGAATGGATTTACAAATCAACATTCAGAAAAATGTCACTTATCTCGACTCAACAATTATGGACGAAGCATTTCTTTACATCATCTTAAGACAATATTTATTTCATTTATGAAAAGGTTTTTCTGATCAATCGCACGACGGCGAGAAAAAAGAGTTTGATTGGTTGGATGTATTTTGGGGCTCGAAAGACGAGTATTTATGACTTGCAAGCTCTTACAACTTGGGTCTAATACTCGGGACTATGCCTGGACTTTTCACCCAGGTAATCTTTTTCTTTCAATTTTATTGAGAAAAGATGTTTGAATATTTACAAGTGTTTTAGAGGGAAGATGAATACGTATGGCTTGCAAGCTCTTATAATTTGGGCCTAGTGTTCGGGATTACGACTAGACATTTCACCCAGGTAACCTTTTTCTTCCGATTTTATTATGAAAAGAGTTTGAACATTTCCAGGTGTTTTTGAAGAGAAGACAAACACTTATGGCTTGCAAGCTCTTACAACTTAGGCTTAGCATTCGGGATTACGACTGGACATTTCACCCAGGTAATCTTTTTCTTCCGATTTTATTGAGAAAAGATTTGAAAGAAACGTTAATGTAGAGGTTTGAAAAAAAATGGCCGAAGCATGGAAGTTTGAAATCAATGGAAGTTGAATGGATGCACTCAAAAAGATTTGATGTAAAAAGACCCCAAAATAAGTCGAGTATAAATAAATAAACAAGTTTTTTGTTTTTTGGCGCACTTAAAATAGGGGATACAAAATGATTAACCTAAACCAATAAGTTACGAAAAGAAAATGAAATAAAGAATGACAATTATATAAAAAAAATAGTGAAATCAAAATTTGCCAAGACCAAGGATCAAACTCATGGCTGTGAGACCCCAATTTTGACCCTAAGATCCCTCATGGCATCATAACATTGCATTTACATTGCCTCAAGGATCATAAGCATCTTCGCTCTTAACCTTTGGGTGGAAACCCTTTGTGAGTTGGTTTGAGATCACCAAGTATGCTTGAATTGTATATTATTGCTTTTCTCATATTTTTTTTACTAACCAAAAGCACAAAAATATGTCACTAACATCTTTTGTCTATAGCTTGAGCAGTCACAAGGTCTAAGGCTTCTAGGAGATCCTATGTGCATTGATATGATCAAAGGAAGATGAAAGCAAGAATGGCAATGGTTCCCAAATCTCTCATCCATCAAATATTCCTCCCAAGTATCTCAATTCATCATTTTGATCAAAGCAAATCAAATGCTTGAGGCTCTTTTCCCAAGGAAACCCTAATTCATCTGTTCATCAACTATGTCTTGCTCATGAAGCAACCTTAACCCATGATCAAATATAATCAAGGGAAGTCCTTTAATTCATCATTTCATGCATATTTGAACTTATTTGAGTGTCCTCAATCGTCATTTCATCAAGATATGAGGTGTGGACTTGAGAAGTTGATCAGTCAATTCATCTCATCATTTTGAATTATAGTGAGACCTAACTTTTGATGTGTTGGTCAAATGGAGATGACCCCAAGAGAAACAATGTTCTTAAGGACCATATGAACAACTTTCATGTTCATAAAAAATGGATTTTAAGCTTGTAAGGTCATCATCCATTCCAAGACATTATAGGTCATTTTGACTGAAACCCTAATTTTAGGTCAACTTCCCAAGAACATAACTCTTTCATTTTTCATGATTTTGAGGTGGGATCAAATGCATTGGAAAGCTTAAGGTGTCTGCTTCAAATGTTATGTTTAACAAAATTTCAAAATCTCAAAATAAATACATGTGATAATGCAAAACATTATAGGTCACTATGGACCAAATGCATTAAAAGATGAAAAAGCCCAACTTCAAGTGCCCATAACGTCTTCATAAAAAATCCAAATGATGTAAAATTTAAGTCCAAATTGATTTCCTTGAAAATATCTACAACTTTTATGTTGAAAATTGTGTCATTTGGAGCTTGCATCATTGAGAAAGAAGGGCTTGAACTTTGGCCAATTTTGAAAATCTCACATGTGCATGTTTTGCACCCTACACTTCATGTCCACTTTTAATCTATTTCCAAGGCCCAAATGAAGTTCTGATCAACATAACAAATGTTCCTTATGCAATAAGCTTTCCATCCATTACTCATAAGGTGGTGTTTCTATTTTTGACATAGCATTTTCGAAGACTTGAACATAATAGTGCAATTTTGGAAAATCATTTAACTTGCATTGCATGAGCTATTACCATCCAATCTGCACGTCCAATTTGCTTTCATCATGCACTAGCTACCAAATTCAAGTGGAATTGGGCCCTCCATGCGCCTGTACAAGCCCATGCATAGAGGCCCTTTTCATTCATGCAAGTTTTATTCATGCGCTTCAGCCATGCCATGCCTATAAATACAATGCATATGAGCTTCATTTCAGCAACCTGAAGGCGCCCCAAATGCTGCTAAACTGAAATCACAACCCTCACCAAAGGAGCTAGCTCACTTTTCTCTCAAATTTCAGATATGAATTTTGATTTCCTCGATTGAAATTTCAGATCTAAAAGTTCCTAGACCTCTTCACCTTGATCCATAGTGTGAGCTGCAAGCATTAGCATCCAAGAATTGTGACTCCAAGCCCTACAAACCATAGGTTCACATCAACTTTTATTTTCTTCGAATCAGCTTGCATAGTGCTTATTTCTTGTTGTTATTGTGTGATCTGAAGTCCTCTGCATAGAGGCAACATTACTGAGCTTTCAATTTTCAAAAATCATGAAGTTCATACGAACACCACAGATCTTCCATCTCTGATTTCTCTCAATGTAGAAATCTAGAGTGGATTTGGTTGGTACAGGGGTGATGTGCATCACCCCAGCTCTCGATTGATGCCTGGATCGTGTCTTTTGGTTAACATTTTTTCTCTGCAACTTTTGAACTTGGCCGGAGAAGACGGTGGCGCTGGCCACCGTCTGGTCTCCAGATTGGATCTGGATCGTCCATCCCATTTCCCAGATTCAATCTCACATGTCCATTGTTATGACTTTTTATTTGGCATGTGTCGCAACCTGAAAAATACAGTGCGCGAAAAAACAACCAGCGAAAGAAAATGACAGAAGAGTCGCCACCGTGCGTTATTCATCCCAAAGGAGGGAAAGGAAACGCTCGAAGTAAACCTGAAAAAAGAAAAGGACAAGACGGGGTCTCGCAACCAAATCTTGGGTTCGGGAGTCGGTTATGCGAAGGGAAGGTATTAGCACCCCTACGCATCCGTAGTATTCTACGGGATCCACTTTTGTAGTTCTTGTCTAAAGGGTGTGAGTTTATCTTGTGCTGTTTACCAAAAAAAAAGGGTTAAATAAAAATGACTCGCGCGGATGTCGCATCCACTGCATACGTATCTCATCTGAATATGAGAATCAGAGTCTTCGTAGCTCGGCTACCTATGGGTTGGGGGGATGTGTGCTCGCTAAGACATCACGTCTTATGCCTACGTATCTCATCTGGCCTGAGAATCAGAGCAAAACGTAGTTCGGCTAACTATGGGGTTATGGATTGGGTTTTGGACGAACGACGTCACTACGCAATCTACCGGATGCTCGACCTTTGGAGACTTACTCGCCTGTAGTAGAAGGAGTAAACGTGTTGCTTTGAGTTTTAGGGTTTGGGATGCTCGAGGGCAAAAAGGCGGTCCTTGATGAAGGAACCGCGCTACCTGCAGGGATACGAACACATACAAAACAAACATGTATAAAGTAAATGTGACAACAAGGGGCTCAGAAGTAAATAAACAAAAGAAAACAAATGCCTCCTATCGAGGTCTTCCAGCTAAGAAAGCGATAAAATACGGAAAAGAGGTAAAAGTACCACACGGATGAAGTTCCGAAGTAACAACAATTAAAGGAGTAAGAAACCCAGGGATCTCCCAAGCTAATGCCATCAAAGAAAAGTGAGTCAGTACAGGTAATCGGAATGAACCTCCAGGGGTTATCCCACAAATAAAATGGGAAACCACGCAAGTTATCCCTGCAAAAGTCATGTGAGCCCTCACAAAAACTCAACAAAAGGGTTAGTGAAACACCATAAGCATTTTTTTCATGGATAACAGTATGGTTTCAAAAACCTCAAACCCTATGGCATACACTTCAGAAATCATGTGATTAAACATTCAAGGCATAGGTTTCACCCATTCATAATACATCACTCATTTAGAACATTCAAATTGAAGGCGTAAAATAATGGGAATAGGGCAAACCTGATTGGAGGGCTTGATTGAAATTGAGTTGCACCCGTGAGGCCCTTCAGGGTTTGGAGGCTGCTCTGAGTTCTCTGTCAGGTTTCTCTTCAGGTTTTGTCCAGGGTTTTGTTCCAAGGAAACCTCAGAGTATTTTGCTTATCTTCCTTTTTCTCAAGTGAAGCCTTGGTATTTATAGACTGAATTTCATGGTTTTGTGGGCTCAAATGAGAGAGACCCAAGTCCAAATTTTTTTTTTATTATATTTTATTTATTTATTATTATTATTATTTATTTATTTATTTTGTATTTTCGTTTTTTTTTTTCGTTTTATTTTTATTTTTTTTTATTTTTTATTTTCGTTTTTTTTAATTTTTTATTTATTTATTTATTTATTTTTCGGATCTAATTCTGATTGACATGATGAAATGCAATATGAAATGAATGCATGAATGAGGAGGGCAAATTTTGGGGTGTTACAGCTGCCCCTATTCAATCATCAGCTAAACCGAGTAGGATGAAAGCGAACAGCTTATCAAACAAACGGGGTGAGCTGTGATTGAATACCAAAGATAGACCGAAAATTTGCGCTCCGAGAACACCACAAAAACGCGGAAATACACCGTGCTGTTTATTTTTCTTCCGATCCTCTGGCTTAATCTGGAGTTTCGATCCTCTGGCTGGATATTAATTTTGATCCTCGGGCTGGATACGATTTTGATCTTCTGGCTAGATCTTCTTCGATCTTCTGGCTAGATCTCCTTCGTTTCAATTCTCTGGCTGAATCTATTTCCTTTGATTCTCTGGCTGAATCTACTTCGATCTTCTGGCTAGATCTGAATTGTTTCGATTCTCTGGCTGAATCTATTTCGATCTTCTGGCTAGATCTGGATTGTTTTGATGATAAATTCTCATCATTAGGATCCCGCATCTGAGGCATGCGCTGGTTGACCCTCTTTTGAAATCTACACTCAACCTTCATATTAGATATGCAGCTTCGAGCATATTCCACTTTTGGGCTTCGTACATATTCTCCGGGCTAGAACATGTTGTAACGACTCCTCAATTGGGCTTGCTGGGGAAATAAAGCTTGTAGGCGACTTCACTGGGGAATCTTCAAATTGAGCCTTAGGCTGGCTTAATGGAACACGATTCTCAGGCTGAATCTTCGAAATGACCCTCAGGCTGGAATACTGGAACACGATTCTCAGGCTGAATCTTCGAAATGACCCTCAGGCTGGATCACTGGAACACGATTCTCAGGCTGAATCTTCAAAATGACCCTCAGGCTGGATCACTGGAACACGATTCTCAGGCTGAATCTTCAAAATGAACCTCAGGTCGGATCACTCACGCTTGATCCTCTGGCTGGATCTCATGACCTTGGTTGTAAAGTAATTCTTCAGTCTGCTTGGAAGAACCTGTTTATCAGCTTATGTGTATGCTTGATATGATATGCATGCAAATGCAAATGTTATGCATGGTGTAAAAAGAAATCTGCTTGGGGAAGCAAACTCCGGTAGGGAACAGATCGTTGTATCAATCCTTGAACGCTCTGTGGGGAATGATCCGTCTGCCGGGACCAATGAGCCACCAAAAATAAATCGGCCTTTTGAAAAGTTGACCTTGCGGGGGGAGTATCAACTATGGAAACTTTGTTCGGCGAGGCTCTGTGAGGAGAGTTTGTGGGGAAAACACTTCCTGGGGAAATGTCGTAGGAAACGGCCTTTGCTGGGGATATGAACTTGCTAATCGCCCTCAAGCTGGGGATTAGAACAAATCTGTTAGAAATAATCTGTTGGGGATGAGATGAACACTGGGAACACCACCCTCTTGTCCGTTGGGTATGCAACCACTCCGCTGTTGCTAGGAAGATACAGTCTGACACTGTCAACTCCGCTGGGGATATATAGTCTGGATACTGTCAACTCTACTGGGGATAGACAGTCTGGATACTGTCAACTCTACTGGGGAACATGCTCTGCTGAGGAGAGACTTTGTCAACCGCTTGGGGATGAGGATTCATGACTTGGCATCCGGTTCCTGTGACCTGCAACCAAAAATACACGTATGCCTCGGGGGAATTACTCGGCTTGAATTCACCGTTCAGGATTAAGCACATTCAAAGCAATTTTAAATGTTTTCCTGTGCAAATCATCTGCAAAAGCCACCATTATGTTCATATGCAATATGTTTTATCAAAAATTCGGACATTTTTGCAAACAAACTGATAAATGAAAAATAAAGAGGCTCTTTAACTGAATTATTCGACTCTTAACTGGGGAGAAAATTTGTGCCAGGAATAGGCGAGGGTATCAGGAAGCTGATCCCTGAAAAGAGGTGATCGCTATAAAAAGAGAACTATCCTAATGGCAATGGGGATACGGGGTCCCACCGAGTTTCGACTCTGCTATGACTCGTATGTCGTCAAGACGCTCTGCTCATCTTGCTTTCTGAAGTGGATGATTAGTCGATCTTTAACCTTCGAAGATTGCCGGATTGAATGAAACGGTGATATAACACTAATGAACTCAGATCACAGTCATTCGCTTATTCCCTAACTTTTGCCTGGATCGCCCCCTTTTCGGGGTTTCAATCCACCGGGATACCCATTTTTGCCTGAGCCGCCCTTTTGGGTTTTCGACTCACCGGGTGTACTCTTTTTTTATATCCCTAATTTTTGCCCGAACCTCTTTATTCTTTTTTTTTTGTTCGTCGGGATGCCCTCTTTTTGCCTGGACTATTCTTTTTATCGTCCAGCGGGTCTATTTTATGCGAAGTATTTTTTTAACTACGTCTGAGTTGACAGGGGATGGAATCTTCGCCATCATGGTTGTCAGCATCAAGCTCCGCCAGGAAAACTCTTTAACCACGTATGGACCCTCGTAGTTCGGTGTCCATTTGCCCCTGTGATCTGTGTTGGGAGGAAGAAATCTTTTGAGTACCAATTCACCGACTTGATACCCCCGAGGGCGCACTTTCTGACCAAATTCTTTCTTCATTCGTCTATGACCGAGATACGTCAATTCTGGGTACGTAGTTCCAGCATAGCACCTTAATCATCGAAGACAAGGTAAACAAAGCATCAGCAAATTGGTTTTCTTCAAAAGAAAGTTAACAATCTTCTCGTGTAGTCTCTGTAAGGAACCAGATGAGGCTGAGGTGTATACCATTTCCCGTTGGTTTAATTGATGACCAAAGCTGAATCCCCGTATACATCCAGGGTTTTAATCTGTATATTGACGGCTTCCTTAAGTCTTAGGATACAAGCTTCGTATTCGGCTTCATTGTTGGTGCAGGGAAAAGTTATTCTGGCACCAAATGGCATATGAACCCCCTTCCGGTGTGATCAACACTATACCAACTCCGTGACCATTGACGTGGACCGCCCCATCAAACATCATAACCCATTTGGATTCAGGGTCAGGCCCCTCCTCCGGGAGTGGTTCCTCTCAATCTTTCGATTTGAGAAACATGATGTCCTCATCAGGAAAGTCAAACCTCATAGGTTGGTAATCATCAATCGGTTGCTCTGCAAGATAGTCTGACAAAACACTTCCCTTTTTGTGAAGTGTATTGGATGTCATACTCTGTCAGTATCATTTGTCACCTAGTAACCTTTTCGGTAAGTGATGGCTTTTCAAAAATATACTTGACTGGATCCATTTTTGATATCAATAGAGTCGTGTGAGTCAACATATACTGTCTTAGTCGGCGAGCAGCCCATGCCAAAGCGCGGCAAGTTTTCTCGAGCAATGAGTATCTTTGTTCACAGTCGGTAAACTTTTGCTAAGGTAGTATATTGCATGCTCTTTTCGACCTGACTCGTCATGCTGACCGAGCACACAACCCATTGACCTTTCTAACACAATCAAGTACATGATCAATGGTCTTTCCTCTCGGCCTGTAGACTTGCCCCGATCTTGATCTCTTTCTTGTCGTCTGTGGTACCGATGTTGACGGTCTCAATCACCTCCTGATAAGGTGTAATAGCTCGGTCCTCCTGTTTCAACAATCTGGCTAACCCTTCAGGCAATTCACAATATTCCTCAGCCCCTTCTTCGGCTTGATAGATAGGATTGTCGAAGTCATACTTGGTCATAGCAGTGTCGTTAGCAGTGAGATCCGAGTGGTCGGCTCTGCATGATGGAGGATCATGCTTTACCTTAGAATGAGAGATTTTTTTTTGAAAGAAAGGAAAAACGAAAAAAGAAACATTGCCATTTTTTTTGTAAAAAGTAAAAAAAAAACTGAAAGAAAGAGAACACAAAATTGTTTGCAAAAGCCGTCCTTTATTGATGATAAAAATAATTGTGAAACGTAACTAAATGGATGGCCCTACAAATGAGCCGTTACACCTTGGGCAAAGTGTAAGACTTTATTATGCATGTAATAAAGGAAAACAATAAAAATCACTCTTTCAGCAGAGTAACCCGGACGGTTTTTTCAGACGACCAATTGTCGAGCTTTTCTCCCGGGACACACAGGCGAATCCAGCTATCTAAGTCACAGTCGCTGTCAGCCTTGTCTTCATCTGCAGCATTGACGATGTGGGGAGAAACCAAACCCCCGCTGGAGAGAGTACCGGTTTCATTCTTCTGAGATCCCGGAGCATACCCCAATCCAAACTTGTCTTCTTTGATGACTGGCTCCACAAATTTGCCCCAGCCTTGGGCATTACCAGCTTTAACCACTTCGATAGCTTGCTTGTATGAAGAGATAGAAGTCCCTACCTTCTCAAACTCAGGTGAAAAGACAGCTTCGGGCGCGACCTCATTGATGTTTGTAGTTTCGAAGCCCTGACACAGCATCTCATGCATCTCGCCATCCATCTCTACATACTTAAATGTAGACAGGTGGCTAACAAAAATATCCTCTTCACCACATACAGTGACGATCTGACCTTCTAGTTCATATTTGAGCTTCTGGTGGAGGGTAGAAGTAACAGCACCGGCAACATGAATCCAAGGCCGACCTAGCAGACAGCTGTAGGCAGGCTGGATATCCATCACATAAAAGGTGCTCTTGAACACCTGCGGTCCAATCTTAACTGGCAACTTAACTTCGCCAAAGACAGCTCTCTTAGAGCCATCAAAAGCCCTCACAACTAAGTTACTTGGCCTCAGGATGGTGTCATCGCAATCCAACTTCATTAAGGCTTTCTTTGGAAGAACATTCAGAGAAGAGCCTGTATCAACCAAAACATGGGAAAGCATCACCCCTTTGCACTCCATTGTGATATGCAAGGCTTTGTTGTGATTCCTGCCCTCAGACGTCAGGTCATTATCGGTGAAACCTAGCCCCCGGCTAGCGTTTACGTTGGAAACTACCGACTCCAGCTGGTTAACAGTTATCTCCGGTGGAACATAGGCCATATTCAGTACTTTCAACAAGGCTGCTCTGTGCGCCTCAGAGCACAGCAATAGTGAGAGAATGGAGATCTTTGAGGGTGTCTGATTTAGCTGGTCGACTACCTTGTAGTCACTTTTCTTGATAATCCTCATAAACTCATCCACTTCCTTCTCGAATGCGGTCTTAGGAGGATCTTCCTCAGTAGTAACCTCTTCGGCGGCCATCTGTTTCCCTTTAGCCTTGGCAGCTGCCTCGGCTTCAGTATTCGCGCGTAATGTTGATGGTGAAAATAGGCGTCCACTGCGAGTGAAGCCACCAACCCCTCCAACATTGTCTACAGCGGAGCTACCAATGTCAATGTCTTCTTTGTTAACTTTCTGCCCCTGGTAGTAGATATCAGCCCCATAGTGCCACGGGATAGCACTGTCTTTCTCATACGGAACGGGTCCTGGTGTTGTGATGGTGATCGGACCAACGAAAGTCGGTTGAGGGCTGTCAGAGTAAATTGCGACTGGTGCTGAACTTTCGATGTTCACCGCTGCTGGTTCTGTACTTTCTGGGAAATATATTATTCTTGGAGCGAGTCTCTCGGGAACATATATTTCTTCAGGAGTGAAATAAAACATCACCGTCGATACATCATTCTTCACCGGACGGGCCTGATCGAACTGAAGACAACCTTCATCTATCAGCTGCTGAATACCCCTTCTCAAATTGTCACATCCGTTTTCGGCAGCTTGACAATTTCTGCATTCTTCCCCACAGCCCGGGAAAATTTGTCCTTTCAGAAGTCGGTCTTTAACCACCGATAGCGAAGTCTTCACCTTAGTCACATCAGAAACCAAATTCAAAGTTTCCCCACTATCAACAGCATTAATCCTCTGCCCGCCGTGAGCCGGCATCGGGTTCTGGATAACATTAGGCACCGGAGCAAAATTGATAGTCTGGGCATCTCTCAAATCTTGTACCTTTAACTGGAGAGCCTTGCAATTATCTGTAGTATGGCCAGGTGCGTTGGAGTGAAAAGCGCATTTGGCGTTGACATCGTAACCTCTAGGCAAATTATTGGGATCGATTGGTGGGGCCAGAGTTCTCAATGTAACCAGATTCATGTCAATCAGCTTGGGAAGTAATACTGAATAAGGCATTGGGATTGGCTCGATGACCCGGTCCGTCTGCCTTGGACGTTGTTGATAGTGTCTCTGCTGACCCGGATTACCTCCTTGTTGTTGATTGTTGTACCTGGGTTGTTGTTGCGGATGATATTGCGGTTAAGGAACAGGTGTTGGAATAGTGACTGCGGCCACTTGATCTTGATAATAATTAGGGCGTCCTCTACCCCTGCCTCTGCTGGCATACACAACGCTTGCCTCGCCTTCTTTTCTTCGCTGACTGTTACCAGCAAACGATCTCTTGGGACCTGATGAGCTGGAAGCACTATTGTCTTGAATTCGGCCCATCTTCAACAGACTCTCGATTCTTTCTCCAGCAATTACTATCTCTGCAAAGCTGATTGACGGGCAAGCAGCCAATCTCTCAATATAATTGCCTTGAAGAGTGTTCATGAACATGTCCGCCATCTCCCTTTCAGACATAGGGGGTTGGACGGACGCAGCAATCTGTCTCCAACGCTGAGCATACTCTCTAAAGGTTTCCTTGGCAGTCTGAGACATACCTTGCAACAAGGTCCGATTTGGAGCCATGTCCAAGTTGTATTGATATTGCTTGACAAAAGCCTCTGCCAAGTCTTTCCAGCTCTTGATGGTAGTACGGGACAAATGAGCATACCATTCACGAGAAGCTCCAGTTAGACTGTCTTCAAAATAGTACATCCACAACTTTTCATCTTCCGTGTGAGCTCCCAACCTTCCCAGATAAGATTGGAGATGAGTGCGTGGGCAAGAAGCCCCGTTGTATTTCTCAAAAGTAGGGGGTTTGAACTTGTGAGGAATCCTTACTCCCTGAACCAGACCAAGATTTGTGACATCAAAGCCTAAGGAATTTTGAGACTCCAAAGATTTGAGCTTCTCAGCAAGCTCATCCATACGGCGAGTGGTCTCGAGGGCCTCGTCGTGCAAAGAAAATTGATCACACTGATAATCTTCAGTAACGGGGTGCCCGTTAATCCGAATTCCTTGATTCACATTGTACCTTCCGCCAATACCATTCCCAACATTCCCTGTGTTGCCAACATTACCCGGGTTTCCATCAGCATTTGCGTTACCCGCGTTACCAGTGTTCACAGGGTTATCAGCGTTCCCAGGGTTACTAGGGTTTCCCTCAGCATTTGGTATCTCCACCTCCGGATCGGGTCTCGGTTGCTCAACCAATTCCCTCAGCTTCGCTTGGCCTTCTGCCATACCAGTCATCAATGTCATAAACTGATCCATCCTTTCACGCATATCAGCCAGCTCTTTCTGTACTTGGTCCATCGCTAGCTGTGGACGATTTTCCTTTGTCGGGTATCTGTGAACTCGCTTGGGACCAATAACTGCCTGATACAGGGAACAAACATTAGACACTGCGGTGACACCTTCAAAACAGACAAGGGTTAATATGCATGGTATGCGATGCACTGCTTGTTCAGTTTTAAGGCACCCCCATTTTGAAAGGGAATACCCTGCAAATGAATAAGCATGAGATGTTGGATGCAAATATGCAGATGATGTTATGCAATGCAAAGGCATGTCAATCAGAATTGATGGATCCGCTTGAACATCTGTCAGGTTGCACTGCCTGGAGAGAAATTCACTGAGGAATATAATACAAGACCAAAACTCTGCTCCAGAAAACCGGGTTGGTTGGAGGTTAAGGTTTCCTGAATTTAGCCCACCCCTCACTGGTAGGTTCTAAGAACAGAAGTTCGTCAGCTTCAGCCCTTCAGTCGCGAATAATACGTTTACCACTGAAGGTTTGGCATTATTACGGGATAAAAGACCTCCACTGACTCCCCTCAACAGGACATCCTAAAGCAAGTTCCCAGTCTCGGGGTCCTCGGATTGATCAGCGAGAATGCGCCCACCAGAGCTAACATAATCACGTCTCGGAGGAGAGGCCTCGACTGAGTTCTCGGGAAATGGTCACCAGAGTCGACGATTTCTAAAGGAACACCATGTCGTTACGGAACATCCGTAGGACATAATATATCCAAAAGAAACCTCGTCTGGGTGTGGTTCTTCACGAACGACTTAACGTAGCAACATGCCACGCAAGCCTCATGATCATCCACTCTAAAACCTGTGTGTACACTCAAGCCTGGGTAATGGGCTTATCTCTCGTAGAACATCCCATCCCAACAAACAAACAACAGCTCCAACAGATACAACAGATAAATGCAAGCGGGTAAGCAAATAAATGTACAAAAGCATGAACACCCAATAAACAAGAAATCACACAAGCTAGGAGGGACTCGCTTAGGGAAGATGGACCAGCAAGAGGTCAACTGATCATTTCCCCAGCAGAGTCGCCAGCTGTCGCAACCTGAAAAATACAGTGCGCGAAAAAACAACCAGCGAAAGAAAATGACAGAAGAGTCGCCACCGTGCGTTATTCATCCCAAAGGAGGGAAAGGAAACGCTCGAAGTAAACCTGAAAAAAGAAAAGGACAAGACGGGGTCTCGCAACCAAATCTTGGGTTCGGGAGTCGGTTATGCGAACGTAAGGTATTAGCACCCCTACGCATCCGTAGTATTCTACGGGATCCACTTTTGTAGTTCTTGTCTAAAGGGTGTGAGTTTATCTTGTGCTGTTTACCAAAAAAAAAGGGTTAAATGAAAATGACTCACGCGGATGTCGCATCCACTGCATACGTATCTCATCTGAATATGAGAATCAGAGTCTTCGTAGCTCGGCTACCTATGGGTTGGGGGATGTGTGCTCGCTAAGACATCGCGTCTTATGCCTACGTATCTCATCTGGCCTGAGAATCAGAGCAAAACGTAGTTCGGCTAACTATGGGGTTATGGATTGAGTTTTGGACGAACGACGTCACTACGCAATCTACCGGATGCTCGACCTTTGGAGACTTACTCGCCTATAGTAGAAGGAGTAAACGTGTTGCTTTGAGTTTTAGGGTTTGGGATGCTCGAGGGCAAAAAGGCAGTCCTTGATGAAGGAACCGCGCTACCTGCAGGGATACGAACACATACAAAACAAACATGTATAAAGTAAATGTGCCAACAAGGGGCTCAGAAGTAAATAAACAAAAGAAAACAAATGCCTCCTATCGAGGTCTTCCAGCTAAGAAAGCGATAAAATGCGGAAAAGAGGTAAAAGTACCACACGGATGAAGATCCGAAGTAACAGCAATTAAAGGAGTAAGAAACCCAGGGATCTCCCAAGCTAATGCCATCAAAGAAAAGTGAGTCAGTACAGGTAATCGGAATGAACCTCCAGGGGTTATCCCACAAATAAAGTGGGAAACCACGCAAGTTATCCCTGCAAAAGTCATGTGAGCCCTCACAAAAACTCAACAAAAGGGTTAGTGAAACACCATAAGCATTTTTTTCATGGATAACAGTATGGTTTCAAAAACCTCAAACTCTGTGGCATACACTTCAGAAATCATGTGATTAAACATTCAAGGCATAGGTTTCACCCATTCATAATACATCACTCATTTAGAACATTCAAATTGAAGGCGTAAAATAATGGGAATAGGGCAAACCTGATTGGAGGGCTTGATTGAAATTGAGTTGCACCCGTGAGGCCCTTCAGGGTTTGGAGGCTGCTCTAAGTTCTCTGTCAGGTTTCTCTTCAGGTTTTGTCCAGGGTTTTGTTCCAAGGAAACCTCAGAGTATTTTGCTTCTCTTCCTTTTTCTCAAGTGAAGCCTTGGTATTTATAGACTGAATTTCATGGTTTTGTGGGCTCAAATGAGAGAGACCCAAGTCCAATTTTTTTTTATTATATTTTATTTATTTATTATTATTATTATTATTTTTTTCGTTTTTATTTTTTTCGTTTTTATTTATTTATTTATTTATTTATTTATTTTCGTTTTTTTTATTTTTTATTTTTTATTTTTTTTTCGGATCTAATTCTGATTGACATGATGAAATGCAATATGAAATGAATGCATGAATGAGGAGGGCAAATTTTGGGGTGTTACAGCATGGTGTATCACAGTTGACTTGCGCATATGGTGAACGCGTACTTCTTAGCCGTGTGATGAGCCACGTCAATTAATGAATCATCATCAGATGGTCCACGCTTTTCCATCATTTCTATTTTCTGATTTTTATTTCTTTTATTTCTTTTAATTCCATTTCCTTTTAAAAATTCATAACTCCTTCATTATTGGTCCAAAAAATGTGAGACCAATTTCATTTTTCTCCTTTTAATTTCTACTTTCTAAAAATGGTTTTTAATATTTTTTATTTTATCATTTGATATTTTTTAGTAATTTTCTCTTTTCTGCTTATTTTTAATTCATTTAAAATAGTTTTTGATATCCAAAAAATACAAAAATATTTTTCCAACCTCTTTGAATGATGATAGATCTATGAAAAATATTATCATCAATTTACTAATTAATTTGAGATTTATTTGAGATTTTAATTCAATTAGGTTATTTTTATGCATTTTTAATTGATTTAAAATAGTTTCTGACTTCTAAAAATGCTGAATTTTTTTGTCAAACTTTGTTTGACCTTGTTGAACTTGGGATAATTCACTTGGACTTTTCAAAGTTGATTTAAAGTGAGTTTGAAGTTTGACCTTTCTTTATTATTTTAATTCAAGTTTTATTTTAATATTGAAAAATGCCAAAAATATTTTATTTGCTTCTTAACTTCTAATCTTCATCTTGCTTATGTTTTCTATTGTTTGACCTTGATCTTCTCTATCTTTGGTCAATGCTTATTGTTTATCTCATTCCATTTCCATTAATGCACTTTAATATTCTCCTTCTTCTTCTTCTTCTTTTTGATCAATGAGTTAAAGATTGGTGGTTAGCATTGATACATGGAGGTTTAATCTTCCTTGATTCAAATCTAATTCATCTTGATCATGGATCAAGTGAATGGCTTTGCATTAATGATAGATTGCTTCCTAATCATGCAAAGAACCTAAATCAATACAAGATCATTTCTCATCTTCTTTTTGGCATGGCAAGTTGTTGGAGTTTGATTCACTAATCAAAATCTCTAACTTGTGTTGTTGCCCACATTATTATTGACCGGCCTCAGATAGTTGTGACTTCTACATAAGTCCAATTACGATTGTTTAACATAGCGCTAAATTGCCTTATGGCACACTAACACTAACCATTAACCATTAACTTTTAATTCTTGCTCTTTACATTTATGCAATTTACTATTCTTGTATATATTATCCATTTGCTTTTTCCTTTGCTCATTTGAGCACATGTTTATGTTAATGCAATTTGCCTTTTGCTCATTTGAGCATATAATTGTGTATATATTATTGTGCTTGTGTTTTGTTGTGATTGTTGTGGACCAAATGCAAAAAATGGACAAATGGACTTAGTTTCTAGGATATTCCCTATGCAAATTTGGTGTCAAAGAGCAACTAGGAATTGGGCCTTTAGAGTGCTATAAATGTTGAAGATGGATTAGAAAGACAAAACCTCTAAACTCACTCTTGTCAATTCTTGATTTACTTCATGGAACTTTTTGATGTGTGTGCTTTTGTGCTAGGGAATCCTATTTGAGCCAAATTAAAGAACCATTGCCATGTTCATCCAAAGTAAAAGATACAAGAGCCATTAGGGATCTTCTAAGAGCTTGTTTGATTATGTTGATTGCTTGAGTTTTACTTACTTGCTTGCTTATTCCAAAGGATGGGAGCTACTTCGATCATCAATATGATCTCAAGAGAGGAACTCCATTTGTGGTCTTGCTCATCTCTTGTATGCTTAGGACTTAACCATTCTTCTTCTTTCCTCCACTCTAACCCAAGCCAAAACTTTTGTGCAAACATTAACACTTGTTTTCAAACATTAAAAACCTAAGCATTATCCTTTTGATTTTCAAACTTTCTTTGCATAACACTTATTTTGAATTTAATCCTTAAGTCCACTTTGACCATATTTTGTAAATACTTTTCATTTGGTAAATACAACTCATTCAAATACTTTTGTGGTTTCAATTGTCACTTTCTTAATCAAAAACTTTTTCATAACCATTAGCTATTATGTTTAATTTATCCTTGAGGTAGATATAAAACTTGAAGGTGAGAAAAATAAGAAAGGGGGGGTTTGAATTATTTTAGAAAATACAAGTTTTTTCAAAAAATAAGAACACACAGAATTTTATACTAGTTCGCTTAGAAAACAAAGCTACTCCAGTCCACCCGGCCAAGGTGATTTCGCCTTCAAAAAGGACTTAATCCACTAATCTTGAAAGATGATACAACCAAACGTCTAAGAGAATGATCTCTTACTCCTCTCAAGTATAGAGACTACGCAGAGTCACTTGAGGAACAAAAGCAATTTAGCAAAATAAATTTGTAATAGAGAGTGCTTCTAATAATAAGCAAGTATTACGGTAAAAAGTTTGAGCAAGAGTTTTTCACTTATGAGCAACAGCTCGTGAGAAAATTGAGAGAAGATATGAATGACTTTTTCTGTGCGTTGTTGTGTGTCTCTCAATGAGGTAGGTTGTCCTTTATAGAGTAGTGAGAAGGACCGTTGGAGTGATGACAGAATATTGGTCTTTGATGAGCATTCAATGTCATTATTTCTGTGTTTCTTGCCATAACCATTTTGTCTCCCTGAATAAATTCTTTCTTAAAATACTTCATTTCCATATTGAGAATTTCTTTCCGTTACTCTTTCTGGATTTTGTGAATCTTCATCAGAGTCTTTGTTATCTCGGAGTCATGCGTCAGAAGGAGATAATGTTGAAGTTACATCAGAGCTTCTTAGAGTACTAGTCTTCTAGATCATCAGAACTAAGACCAGTGGATGTTTAGAGCTTCTGGTTCTTTTTACTGTCTTGCTTTGCTCAGATTCAGAACTTCTTGGGAACACTTCTTCCTCAGATGCGTATGATCTTCTAGTACTTTGTATCTGATCAAAGTTAGTATCTGATAAAATGATCAGAGTCCTTTGTTGTTGTTCAGAGTCCTGCACACTTAGAAAAATTTCGTTAGGGTGCCATTTTTGGTTTCATCCTTTGTTATCATCAAAATCCTGGAATTTTATTGTAGAACTAATTTTGTTCTTACAATCTCCCCCTTTTTGATGATGACAAAACAATCTTAATTCAGAGATGAAATATTTTTAGATAAGAGGTTTAGATCAGATAGAAGTGAGCTCCCCCTGAGATAAGTCTGGGAGTTCAGAAGTTCTTACCGGACCTTCCATGATATGGTGTTTCTAGATACTCTTCTGCAAACTTCTAAGTTAAAAGGATTAGAAACAATGTTTGCAGAGTACTGATAGGAGTTAGATATGTTTTCATCAAAGTTGTTTTTAGTTCTCCCCCTTTTTGTCAGAATCAAAAAGACTTAGTGAAATGAAGAAGCAAAAAGATATATATATATATATATATATATATATATATATATATATATATATATATATATATATATATATATATATATATATATATATATATATATATATATATATATATATATATATATATTCACAGATGCCATAAACACCGACAACAAACAATAGCTAGAGAACAGAAGCAAAAATAAGCAAAATAGAAAGCAACAAGCAAATCAGAGCAACAAGCAAAAGAACACATAAACAAGTCCTAGGTGCCTAAGGGTTTGGAGGTGGAGGCGTCCTCTAGAGCAGCTGGGTCAGCAGATTCTGAATGTTGACATTTACTGAATCCTGTTGATCCAATCTGGCTCGAACTTCCTTATGTTCTTTCTGAAGATCTTCAAGTGTCTTTAGAACCAGAGGGACAAAGGTGGAGGACTCCCCCTGAGTCAGAGCATCCGGCTCTACCCTGGTGGCAGACTCTTCAGCAAGGCGTGCTTCAGCGGCAACTTTGGCTTCAGCTTCAGCAGCAGCAGCGGCCTCAGCTAGAGCTTTGGCTTCAGCTTCCTTGATCCTTTGCAGTTCTTCTTGCTTGGCTTTCTCTTCTGCTTCCTTGCGGGCTCGCTCCTCAGCTTCTCTGGCTAGGCGCTCCTGTAGTCTGATCTTAGCGTCTCTGATGAAGTCATTGCGGACTTGCTCAGAGAGGCCCTTCAGCTTAAAGGCTTCAGCGGTCATCCAACTAATCACTCTGTTCCAGTGTGTCCTTATAGCTGAAGGATCATCACTGATGCCAGAGTTGATGGTCAGAGACTTTACCTTGTCAACTGAGGCTTCTGCAAACACCATTATTACTTCCTCAAGGGTTGGAAGGGTGCTTTCAGGTTCAGAGGCTAGGGGTGGAGAAGTGGGAGGGCTTAGGTTGAGTGTGGGAGTTTATGGTTCAGCGGATGTATTTGGTGGGGGTATGTCAGAGTTGGGTGGTTATGATTCAGCGTGGATTGTTTCAGATGGTGGAGGGTCAGAGGTGGTTGTGTTTGGTTCTTCTGTGGGTGATGAGGTGACTTCTGGTTCAGGTGTAGATTGTGTTGGTTGTTGTGAGGCCAGAGCACGTGTTTGGAGCTGAGCCAGAGTTGGAGAGGGAGGGTCAGATGGTTCAGTATCTGTGGAAATGTTGTAGTAGGGGGGTGATTCTGGAGAAGAAGATAAAGAGGGTGAAGTGGTTTCGTTCAGCATTTCTGCTTCTGAAATAGGTAAGGTTGTGGTGGCAAGGTTGAATTTCTAAGATGGTTGGTTAGATGGTCTGGTGGTTGAGGGAGGAGTTTCTGAGTTGGTATATATGGGTGTTGGTTGAGGGATAGAGGAAGCAATAGGCTTAAGTTGTACAGAAGGGGCGAGAGAAATAGACTTACCAGAAGATCCAGTCAGAGGTACTGGAGGTCTTGATCCGGAGGATTCTCCCAGCTTCGCTTTCTTCGCTTGCTTTACCTTCTCAGATGGTCCTCGTGGTCGCTTCATGAAGTTGGGAGGCTCGTCTGGCAACTGGCTTATGTTGAAATCTGAGAACTCTACTCCTTATTTTCGCAGATCATCTAAGTAATACAAGATTACCTCTGGAGGGTCGATCTTTGAGAACAGATTGAGTCCATTTGGGATCTTCCTTTGATCTTTGAGAGCTTCCCAGGAGGTGTTCATAGTAGGTTTAACCCTTACTTCATCCAGAATCCCCATGCTCTTCAGATTGCGGGCGTTCAGAGCTCTTTTAGTATCTATCATTACGTCTTCCATGAGTCTGAACTTTATCAAATGGTCCACGAGACCGCTTTCAATCAGAACGTCATAGATCAGCCTCCCCAGAGGAATGTAGTTTCTAGGCTTCATGTTGTTTCTTGTATCTCTGACAGAGTCTCTGAGGTACTTGAAAAGGAGTGCCGGAAGGCAGAACTTCAGACCCTTGTGGATGCAGTACAGGATGCACTTCTGGTCTGTGTTGATATAGTCTGAGGAGTTGGAAGCTGGGCGATGATGTATGGTGCCCAAGATTATCTTCAGCCATACTCGGAGGTTCTAATGTAGTTCCTTGTTCTTTGAGTGTTTTCCTTCAGCGTTCTGTTGGAAGATTGTTGGATTAATCTCATGGGACAGATATTTTACCCTAGGATTAATGTTGTAAATTCTTCTTCCTCCAGCTTTCTCCATGCCCAGGAGAGCAGCAATGGACTTCTCAGTGATCACCATCTTGACTCCCAGAACATAGGAGACGATGTAGTGATCGTCAGCGTCAGCGAATCTCCAGAATTCCTTGACCAGGTTTGTGTAAACTGGACCATACAGACGTTGGAAGTAGTTTCCCCAACCTTGATTTTGCAGTTCTTCAGTGAGGTCAACACCATTCCTTCGCATGTTTTCAAAATCCACCAAAGATTCACATAAAATTTCCAGTTTCTCAAACGGTGTTGCAAGGTTGATATGAGGCTCACGATCAAGAATGTGAGGCTCTTTGTAGATGGGAGTTGAGACGACACCGGTAACTGCTGGGTTTGGGTTGCTTGAGCTTGGAGCTTGTTCGTTGGAATCCATCTGTTGAGAGAAGTTATACACTGATTGTTGTTCGGAATCCATGAATATTGTTGATGAATTGTGTTGGAAGTTGAAGATCTTGAATGGATGCTGCAGGAATGCCTTGAGGGAGAATAGAACTTGCAGAGGGTTAAGAGTGCTTGTGAGAGTGAAAAGTGTGCAATGTGTGAAGAGAAGTGTTTAAATACCCAAATTAGGGTGCATGCAAAACGACACACAAAACAGAGTTTAGCACAAAAACCAAGTATGCACGTTAGAGGGAAAATGATTACAGCTCATAAATGATGTCTAATCCTAACAGTCAGTACACTGCTCGAGGAGATCTCAAGAGACTGTTCCTTGATTACTGCTAGACAGCTGTCTAGAAGTTCCAAGGTTAGACGCAAGGTGCTCCACGTGTTTGCTCTATCTGATCTTCAGGAATACCAAAGGGTTGGCTCCTGGAGATTTCTAACTCAGATGACTTCTAACTTGGTAGGAGTATCAAAGTCAGATGCAGAATCCACTTTGTTTACATCAGAATCTTATTTTTCTCACTCAGAGGCACATTTTATTCAGGACACTTTTGAATGTTCAGATTCTTTAAGATGAAAAGAAATCTATCTTCAGCTAGGGTTTTGGTAAAGATGTCAGCCCATTGATGATCTGTATCAATGAATTTCAACATTACTACCCCTTTCTGAACATAGTCTCTAATGAAATGATGTTTTATTTCTATGTGCTTAGCTCTGGAGTGCAAAATAGGATTCTTGCTTAAACAAATGGCAGCAATATTGTCATAGAAGATAGGAATATTACTCTCAAAGATCTGAAGATCCTCTAGTTGATTCTTCATCCAGAGCATCTGGGTAGTGCACAGTGATGCTGAAATGTATTCTGCTTCTGCAGTAGACAAGGCTATGGTTGATTGTCTTTTGCTGGCCCAGGATATCAGATTCTTTCCCAAGAGCTGACAATTTCCAGAAGTACTTTTTTGTTCCATTCTGTCTCCTGCGTAATTTGCATCACAAAAACCAGATAGTTTATACTCTGATGTTTTCTCATACATCAGGCCCAGGTTAGGAGTTCATTTCATATATCTGAGAATTCTCTTAACTGCTGTTAAATGAGATTCTCTAGGATCTGATTGGAATCTGGCACAGAGACAAACACTAAATAGAATATCAGGACGTGTAGCAGTCAGATAGAGAAGAGAGCCTATCATACCACGATAGAGCTTCTGACAAACCTTTTAACTAACTTTTTCTTTTTCAAGAATGCAAGTTGGATGCATGGGTGTCTTAGAAGATTTGCATTCAGCCATTTCAATTTTTTTCAGAATGTCTTTTATGTATTTACTTTGATGAATGTAGGTGACTTCTGAAGCTTGATTAATCTGAATTCCTAGAAAGAACTTTAGTTCTTGCATTAAGCTCATTTCGAATTCTGCCTGCATTAGCTCAGAGAATTCTTGACATACAGAGGCGTTAGCTGAACCAAAAATGATATCATCAACGTATATCTGGAATATCATGAGATCATTATTAATGTTTTTACAGAAGAGTGTAGAGTCAACTTTCCCTCTAATAAAATCATGTTCTAGAAGAAAATTACTTAATCTTTCATACCAAGCTCTGGGAGCTTGTTTTAGTCCATATAAAGATTTCTTAAGTTTAAAAACATGTTCTGGACAATTTGAATTTTCAAAACCTGGGGGTTGGTTGACATACACTTCTTCTGATATATAACCATTAAGAAATGCGCTCTTGACATCCATTTGATACAGTTTGATAGAATGATTTATAGCGAATGAGACAAGTAAGCGGATAGATTCTAACCTGGCGATTGAGGCAAAGGTTTCATTGTAGTCAATGCCTTCTTATTGACTGTAACCTTGAGCCACCAGCCGAGCTTTGTTTCTGACAACTTCTCCTTTCTCATTCAGCTTGTTTCTGAACACCCATCTGGTTCCGATAATGTGAGTGCCTTTAGGTTTAGGAACAAGATCCTAGACGTCATTCTTTGTGAATTGATCTAGCTCTTCTTGCATGGCTAGAACCCAGTTGCTATCTTGAAGTTCCTCATCACAAGAAGTAGGCTCGATCAAAGATACTAGTCCCAGAGGAGTTTCTTCAGGTGCCTTGAAGGTTGACCTAGTTCGGATAGGTTCATCCTTGTTTCCCAGAATCAGCTCTTCAGATATGTTGAGGCGACTTTTAGCTTTCTTTGGCATTGTTGGGGATATAGTTCCTTTTGAAGTTTGAGTGACAGTTGCTTCAGGTGCTTGGATCTTCTCGTCAGAACCAATAGTTCCGGAGCCTCTGATCCTTCCTTTCTGATCTCCTCTGAAGCCTACGAATCCAGCGTCTTTAAGTTCCAGGTTTTGGAACATATATTTTCTTCCCATCATGTTTCGCGAGCATCCAGAGTCCAGGTACCATGACTGGTGTTTTAACTCTGCTGCATAAGATATCTGCAACATAAACAATCTTATCCTTTGGTACCCAGAATCTTTTGGGTCCTTTGTGATTAGTTTTCTCAGAGTTTCTTAACAGTTTGGGTTTTCTAGCATTATTAAAACGTTGTGCTTGTGTATGTGTATAGTGATAGGAAAATGGAGATTTAGGTTGGTCATTTGTAGAAGTTTTATCTTCACTAGGATCATACCCAATTCCTCTTCTATTGTTCTGAATGACCCCATAAATCATGGATGCCATTTTGCTCCTCTCTGTCCCATTTTTCAGAAACTTTTGAAAAGATTTTTCATATTCATAATTATTGTGTTTGAAGTTTATGGAGCTTGAGATAACGCTTCTTCAAGTTTTGAGCAATTTTTATTTGTTGAATCTCTTTCTAATATCAAGGTTCTGTTTTCATCTTTAAGTTCTAAAATTGTTATCTCAAGTTTGCCACATTCTTCTAGTGTTTCTTCAAGCACACCTTTTATAGCTTTAAATTTTTGTTTGAGTTTCTGATATGAGTTTAGAGTTTCAGATAGGCATGATTCTAGGTCAGATCGAGAAAGTTCAGAAAATACCTCTTCAGATTCAGATTCTTCATCTGAAGTGTTCTTGGATGTGGTAGCCATGAGTGCCACATTTGCCTGTTCATCAGAGTCTGATTCTGATGAGTCAGATTCACTGTCATCTCAGGTAGCCATCAGTCCCTTTTTGGTTCTGAAGGAATTTTTCTTGAAGTTCTCTTTTCTGGAATTGTCTTTCTTCAACTTGGGACATTCGTTTCTGTAATGACCTGTTTCCTTACATTCATAACACGTAACATCTTTGTTAGATTTACCTTTTGAGGTTGATTCTGATCGATCTCCTTTGGATCTTGGTTTTCTGAAGTTATTATTCCTTTTTCTCCAGAGTTGTTTTACTCTTCTGGTCAAAAGGGATAATTCTTCCTCATCGTCGAAATCTTCCTTTTCAGAGTCATCCACGTCTTCTTCTTCGGCATGGAAGGCTTTGTTTCTGTCAGACTTGCGCCTTTTAGATCTGGATTTTAATGCTACAGACTTGATCTTCTTCTGAGGCTCATCTTCCTCCAGTTCTATCTCATGACTTCTGAGTGAACTGACAAGTTCTTCAAGGCTGATGTTGTTTAGATCCTTTGATAGCTTTAAGGCTGTGACCATGGGTCTCCACTTCTTTGGCAAGCTTCTGACTATCTTTATGACATGGTCCGCAGTTGTGTATCCTTTATCTAGCACTTTGAGACCTGCAATTAGAGTTTGAAATCTAGAAAACATTACCTCTACAGCTTCATCATCCTCCATTTTGAAGGCTTCATATTTCTGGATTAGAGCCAGAGCCTTTGTTTCTTTGACTTGAGAGTTTCCTTCATGAGTCATCCTCAGGGAGTCAAGTATTTCTTTGGCTGTTTCCCTATTGGTGATTTTTTCATACTCATTGTAGGATATGGCATTGAGAAGTATCGTTCTGGCTTTGTGATGATTCTTGAATTCACGCTTCTGATCATCTGTCATTTTGCTTCTGGGAATAGCAACTCCAGCATCTGTTATAGGTGGTATGTATCCAACTGTGACAATGTCCCAGAGATCAGCGTCGTAGCCCAGAAAGAAACTTTCAATTCTATCTTTCCAGTAATCAAATTTTTCTCCATCAAAGATTGGAGGCTTAGCGTTGTAACTATCTCTTTCATTGGTGTTGGCCATAGTTTTTCTCGTTCTGGATCTCTCTACACTGTTAAGTGTTTGATTAGAAAATCAATAACAGAGCCGTAACTCTGATACCAACTGAAGGTGAGAAAAACAAGAAGGGGGGGGGGGGGGGTTGAATTGTTTTAGAAAATAAAAGCTTTTTCAAAAAATAAGAACACACAGAATTTTATACTGGTTCATTTAGAAAACAAAGCTACTCTAGTCCACCCGGCCAAGGTGATTTCGCCTTCAAAAAGGATTTAATCCACTAATCTTGAAAGATTATACAACCAAACGTTTAAGAGAATGATCTCTTAGTCCTCTCAAGTATACAGACTACGCAAAGTCACTTGAGGAACAAAAGCAATTTAGCAAAATAAATTTGTAATAGAGAGTGCTTCTAAGAATAAGCAAGTATTACAGTAAAAAGTTTGAGCAAGAGTTTTTCACTTATGAGAAGCAGCTCGAGAGAAAATTGAGAGAAGATATGAATGACTTTTTCTGTGTGTTGTTGTGTGTCTTTCAATGAGGTAGATTGTCCTTTATATAGTAGTGAGAAGGATCGTTGGAGTGATGACAGAATATTGGTCTTTGATGAGCATTCAATGTCATTACTTCTGTGTTTCTTGCCATAACCGTTTTGTCTCCCTGAATAACTTCTTTCTTAAAATACTTCATTTTGATATTGAGAATTTCTTTCTGTTACTCTTTCTGGATTTGGTGAATCTTCATCAGAGTCTTTGTTATCTCGGAGTCACGCGTCAGAAGGAGATAATGTTGAAGTTACATCAGAGCTTCTTAGAGTACTAGTCTTCTAGATCATCAGAACTAAGACCAGTGGATGTTTAGAGCTTCTGGTTCTTTTTACTGTCTTGCTTTGCTCAGATTCAAAACTTCTTGGGCGCACTTCTTCCTCGGATGCGTCTGATCTTCTAGTACTTTGTATCTGATCAAAGTTAGTATCTGATAAAATGATCAGAGTCCTTTGTTGTTGTTCAGAGTCCTGCACACTTAGAAAAATTTCGTTAGGGTGCCATTTTTGGTTTCATCCTTTGTTATCATCAAAATCCTGGAATTCTATTGTAGAACTAATTTTGTTCTTACAATACTCACCTATAACATTAGTGATGGACAATGAGTCTTCCATGCTTATTATAGGGTTAACCCCTCACTAGCATGTCGAAGCTATCCTCACATGGTGGATTTGTGGTTTGTGGTTGAGTTTTCTCCCTTGGATAACAAAAGACCTTAAGGCTTTTGGGCCAATTAATTCACCAACTTGTTTTGAGATTTTTACCCCGAACTACAAGGTTTTGATCCTAATCTTTGTTAAGATGGTACGTAGGCAATGGGTTTATCCATCCAAACACGAAATGTAAATAACTTGTATATTCTCTTCTCATCTCTTCAATCATGTTTGCACAAACAAATTTTCACAAAATACCAACCTTACAACAAGTGTGAAAAGGGCTCCCTAGGAGTACCTAGGATGTTTTGGGTGCTTAACATCTTCCCATTGCATAACCAACCCCCTTACCCCGATCTCTGACATTTTTACTAGTTTTTGATTCGATAAAACTTTTAGGTTTTTGTTTGCTTTCTAACCATTCCTTTGGATAAATAGAAGTGCGGTGGCGACTTGATTTGTATGGTTTACCTTGGATTTAGTCAATATCTCTAATGGTAACGAATACCCCGCTACAATGGCCTAGTGGGAAGCAGTGGATGCCTCAACCATCCGGCCATGGGTGACCAGCTGGGAGACAAGCACGCCCATTAATACAAAAGGGAACAATTCATAGATTTCAAAAAAAAATTGGGCCCGATATGGGCGGATGGAAAGGTATGGGTTGGGTCAACCCGACCCAGAATGCCTTATAATGCTGAAGGAGAAAATAGAGGAGCCCTAGTTCGGCCGCTTGCTCTCAGAAAATGGGTTTCATGGAGAAACAACTTTCTCCCTCAAACAAATCCTCCCTTCATGGTCCATTCTTCCCCTAACCCCCTAACCGAACGGAATCATGGTGAATCGAACACCCCCAACCAAAGCGTAACAGAAAACTTGCTCGAATCCTACACTGCTAATCCGCGAATTCCCAAAGTGACCAATGGAGTTAAGCACAAAAACTCTACCATACCAGTCGAACATTAACAACAATCTTATCTCAAGTATTTCCGATATTTATCTTTTATCATCCTTCCCCCCTTTTTAAAAATAGATTATATCCTCAAAAGGGATTCAAGGCCAAAGTTTTAGCAGTCATACAACATATGAACTTATATCAGCACAAAGTGACGAAAAAAAAGTACCTATATTAGGGGATGACACGATTTGGAAAGCTCTAGGTTCGTCAGGTATGATTTTACTTCAATATGTTTATGTTCCTACCTAATCCTTCTTCCTGATTCTTGCTTGAATTTTTGTCGATATGTTATGTGGAGGGTGCTCGAAACCAAACTGTGGGATTACAAACGATGACTATTTTTTGTTGATGTGTGAGGTATAGCTCTCGGATGTTGTATGCTTAAGTATGGTTGTAAATTATTTCCTTTTTTTTTTAAATTCTCCTCTTTTTTTCTGTTAAGTTGCAATGGTATTTATATTTACTTAGGATTTCCAATGACGAGAATGTGTTTGTTGTTCAATGACAAAGTTAGATATGAAGTTGGCTACTTTTTGAAACATGAGAATTTGTTTTAATCAACTAGTATAAAACTCTATTAATTCTGAAATTGTGATAGCCTGCATTTGCTTTTTCCTTTTGACTCCAATGTCTTGTGTTTGTTTCTTATAAATATGTTAAGTTGTTGTTCTGAAATTTGCAGGATAAAAGGACAAGGTTGGTGGAAAGGGACCCTTCAAAGGACAAGATAAAACTTTGTTTCTTGTAACTGTTTTTTTTTTAATTTTTGTAATAACTTATATGGAACTTAAGGCAAATGTTAATTTAAATGTAATATAATTTTTTTTTTGTAATTTACAATGCTTTGTAATATAAAATGAAAAAGGTATTATAAAACTAAAACAACTGTTATAAAATGTAGCAAGAAAGTAAAAAAGTTTTTTTTTTAAAAGAAAATAAATTATAATGTCAATTCTTATGAAAATACTACAAAATCTATATTTATTTAAGAGAAAAAGAAAACTATAATTACTTCTTACTCCATGGTTTAATTTTGAACTTAAAAAAGAAACATAAACTATTATTACCATTTCTAACTAACACACACGAAATTTGCTTGAATTAAAAAAGAATTACACAATTAAGGACCTAAAAAAAATCATGGCACCCTTATTAAAAATTTCTCTAAAAGGGTAAAGGCGAAGCTCTAAACATATAATGTCAAACTTGATGAAATTACAAACCAAATCTAAATATCCATGCTAACAAGCACTTCATGTGAAACAAGTATAATAAGCACATGTGGGCATGTAATAAAAAAGGTATGGAAGCACAAATTTACGAATGAACATAGTGTATGAATGTATATGCATCAATGCATAATGATGTGGTTTTAAATAGGAAACCTAATGGAAAATCATGATTATGGATATGTAATGAATAATAATAATAATAAAAAAAAATTCAAGATTGATCAAAATAAATAAATCAAGCAAAATGACTATTAATTATGAATTGTTTACGAAGCATGAAACCCTTATGACTAAATGATCATCAATTCAGACAATGAGATGCAAATGAATGAATGTTTACAGATGAATGACTTTAGGTGGGGTAAAATTTAGGATACGACACCGTCTATGATAGGTCCATTGCTTTTTGTTCACATACATGAGTCACTTAACATTTTGATTTTCTAAATCAAAAAGTCTGATCTTATAAATGTTATTCTTCCTCATGCCATGGAAGAGTACATATCCATCCTTCTGACTAACAACTTTGTAGGATTTTTTATTAAAGATAATATCATAACCATTGTCACTTAATTAACTTATGGACAATGAGTTATGGATTAAACCTTTAACAAGTAAAACATTATTTATATAAGGGAGAAAGCCATTACCAATAGTTCCAGAGCAAATAATCTTACCCTTTATATGTTTAGAGCATCCATGTTCCATGTTCCAGGATTGGTGTCTCAACCTTGTTGCCCAAGACTTCTCATTGGAATTTGATTCTGGTTCTGATGGAGATTCTGACCCTTCTTCATATTTTTTATAAACTTTTTCTTAGGCTTGGGACATTCATTTTGAAGAGGCCTGATTGACTACTTGTACTAAAAGCAGATGATATCTTTGTCAGCACCGAACATCTTCGATATCTTTCTCTAGAGTTGATTTACTCTTATACATTGAAGAGAAATATCATCTTCTAGAGCAAAAACTTCTTCACATGATTTTGGATTAAAGCCAAAGCCTTTAATTCTTTAACTTGCATATTTCCTTCAAGAGTCATTCTAAAAGAATCAAATATAGACTTTGCAGAGTCTCTATTTGTAATCTTTTCATACTCTGAAAAGGAGATAACATAAAGCAAAGTATTTATGGATCCATGAAGATTCTTGTAATCCTTACTTTGTTGCTCATTCATCTGATTTCTTTAAAGCCTTACACCATTAGCATCCAAAGGATGTGTGTTGCTATTTAAAGTCATATCCCATAGATCTGCATCTTGACCACGAAAGAAACTTTCTATTCGGTTTTTCAAGTAGACAAATTTATCTTTATTAAACCCTGGAGGACTGACAAAATTAAAATCATTATCAATGTAAGTGTGATCCATTTGTATTTCAAGAAAATGGATCTTTTTCTGACATTATTAAGTGTTTGACACAACTAGTCAATACCAGAACTAGAGCTATGATATCAATTAAAGGTGTAAGAAATACAAGAAACAGGGGTTTGAATTGGGATTTTGGATTTAAAATTTTTTCCACCCAATATATCATATAGCTAGGATAATGATAAAGAAGAACACAATTATATTTTATCCTGGTTCATTATTAACAAAGCTACTTCCAGTCCACCTACCCGAGTGATTTCACCTTCAAAAAGGACTTAAGTCAATAATCAAACTAATAACAACCACAAAGACTAATTGTTAATGTCTTCTTGAGAATTATGAATAAACCCTAGTCTCTCAAGGAAACTAACTTGAAGACAAAATATGTAAGACGTCTTGAGTATTCAGACTAACACTAGTCACTCAAGGACTTAACGAAAGGTTAAGAATACAATGTTGTGTTTACAAATATTTATTCTCAAATAAGCAGATAACACACAGAATGAAGATTAAATTAACACACTTAAATTGATATTCAATGAAAGCTCTAAATGTAGCTTCCACATGGGCGGAGACACACTTTTCCATATTCTTCTTCCTCTAAATATATAGGAGATAAATAGATCCGTTGGTAGGTAGAATAGGAATATTCTATTAATTCCACTACCGTATAAATAGTACAATGTTGTTACAAATCATGTGGAGTGGATAGAAAAGATTTGATAGTCATTGATAGTACAATCCTTGAAGATATGACATGTTCGTCCTTTTAAGGAAATCCCCTTTTAACTGTACTTTCCTTGAATATACTTCTCGTTATAATAAGATGTTTCATATAAGATATGAAGTAAAGCTTGATCAAATTACATAGCCTAGATGATGTAGACTACAAAGTCTATTCATAGTGAGGCTTCAAAGTATCAGAGTCCAGAGTAAATCTGAACAAGAAACGCATAAGCATTTACTAGTTTGTTCAGATGCTTTGATTGTTTAGAGAAGTATTTCCTTTGTTTACTTACTTATAGTCATAGGATTCATATAAGATTTGTTGAAACTTGAGTAGAGTTTAAAGGCTAGATCTAACCGAGTCTTTTGTCAGAAGTGTTTTGAATGATTCCTTGTAGGAGTGTTGACTTTGATAATCCTGAAGCCTGACTTTGCTTTAAATACGATTTTGTATTCTTCCTTTTGTTCAGAGTGTGTATTCATTTTAGAATCTTCTTTCAACTTTCTTCATACTTCATCTGCATTTAGATTTTACTTCTTCAGAGTCATAATTTATTTTCTTTTATCCGCACACTTAACAAAAATAGTGAGAGTACAAAATTGTTTTCTACACTTTATTATCATCAAAATATAAGAATAGTTGTAGAACCAAACTTGTTACAACAATCTTCCTAAAACTCATAAACTTTTCCAAATCCAAAAACCAAATGCAATTGCAGTAGAAAAAACCCACATAAAACCCACATGAAAGAAAAAAATCAAAGAAATTAACAACAACATCAAATTCTTTCAACATCAAATTCTTACGCTTTTAATCTCCATCCAGATTTTCTCTCTCTATAAAAGCTACTCTTCGTATCCTTTCAACATTAGATTCTTACCCCTTAACATTTCTTCTCATGAATTTCATCTCATCTATGTAATCTCTCTAATCTTTTTTGAAGTTTTTCTAAAACTAGACCTACATAATTATACAATTTTCTCCAATTTTGACAATAATCTATTCAAATTTGAAACTTCATACGAAAAAGTAATGTCTTACACTCAACGTGATTCAAGTTCAGGCTCAGATGGCGGAGATCTCCTAACTGACGATAAGAATAGAAAGAGGATCTTGTCGATTAGCGAATCTGCGAGGCGTTAGATAATGAGGAAGTAGAAATAGATTGAAGATCTGACCGAAGAAGCTGGTAGATTGCAAAGCGAGGACGATTGTCTTATGCATAACATTAAAGAGAAAATATTTTCAGGGGTCAAACAAAGGATTGCAAAGCAAGAACTGATCCTCTTCTCAAACCTTGGTTCATACCCCATTCAAATTTTTCTTTTGTTATTATGTATAAATGTTATTATGGATTTTTGGATTTGGCAAAGTTTGTGATTTTGATGAAGATGACTAAGAACAACAGTCAAAAACACAAAAATAATTTCTAGCAACGGGTTTTCCCAACACTAACTCCACACTACTACATAAAAGTCATTTCACAATCGTTGGAAAAAGGGATACCATCATGCCTGACCAACCGTTGTGAAGTAGGGAGTGGTTGTATGTATGCTGCTTTTCACCACGGTCATGCGACCGTGATTATAAGTTATGTAGTGCGCTACCTATCACAATGATTACTTCAAACAACCGTTGTGATATTCTTTAATGCATAACATTTAACCACATTTGTTCTAAACAATCATTGTAATATATACAGTGAGTTTATTATAAATTATGTGGAATGTTTATTTCGCCAATGCTCACTTAAAATATAATCTTTCAATCTGATCTAGAATATTATAATATGAAAAATTAAGTTGTATTAGAAGAACAAGTTACACGTTCAATGCTAGACAAAAATTCTTCAGCCCGTTATCTGCATTTCGCTCTTTAACCATTAGAACTTGGTTTAATGCTCCTAGTTTTTCAACTTCGTCTTCCTTCAACCCTAGTTTATTTTGCAAAATATTATTTACTTTACAAACAAAATTAGAGATGGGAAAATGGGCGGTTGAAGAACTAGAAGCATTAAATCAAGTTCTAACGATTAAACAACGAAATGCAGATAACAGGATGCAAAACTCTTGTCTAGAATTGAATGTGTAACTTATTTTTTAATATAACTTTATCTATCATATTATAATTTTCTAAAGAAATCTAAAATGTTATATATTTGGTAAGGGGTTGAAAAAAAATACTCAAACCACATATGATATAATAAACTCATCTTTTAAACAAACATTAACAACAACATTCATCAACAACATTCGTTAACAACATTCATCAACAATAAACCTTAAACAACATACAAGATAGAACAAACAACTCTTATTAAAAACAAAAACAAAAATCATCAACACATAGCATAAAAAACATACAACATACAACTTTTATTAATAACAACAACATATCAAGTCATATAATGTTTTAGAAACATACGTATCCCATAACGATATCCACAATAAAAGAAGGATGAAGTTGGAGTGAGAGCTGCAAACTTGTGTTAATTTTGAATGGATGTCATTCTGCGTCTTTTACACAAGTTTGAAGCACTCACTTTAGTTTCATCCTCGTTAATTTTTTCATTCACATCCCTACCTACAAGTCAAAACAAGCAGAAAGTTCAAACATTATGAAACAAGTTATTGAAACGTAAACAATAATACATAAAAGAATTTTGAAACATAAACTAGTGTGAAGACGAACGTGTAAGGTAGCCATGACAAAAGTTGGTCAAATCCACGTGGAATTCTATGTCACTGTCATGTAGGTTATTAATAGACTTTGACTAATAGATTGGACGAAAAAGATTAATGTAATTTAATTTGTATAGTTAAAGAACTCAAATAATTTTTTTTTAGTTAAGAGACTAAAATGAACTCTGACTACAAGATACATGATTAAAATGATATTTTGCCTTAAAATACTCATTTTTTAACACTTGTAATACAATTTTCTTTAAACTAACAATAAATAATAATTAAACTCTGAAAAAATTAATAATTGTTTATGGATAATATTAACTTATGTTCTATAGACATAATTTAAAAAATTCACATATAAAAAATTCACATATAAAATATTTGTATCAAAAAATATAATAAAAAATTAATTTCATATATTTATTAAAATCAATCAACAATTATTTAATTCTTTATCTATGCTTTTAAAGTACAAGTATTACCCATATTTTCTTCCATTGAATATTAAAAATCAAATTCGATATCCCACAATATTCATACACATTATATATCAATCATTATATGTGTTACACAGCTCGTGGTTAATTCTATCCAATATGAGATGGAGTAATTGATGATTATTATCTACATTAAAAAGTGTATAATTTTACCGGATTTATCACGTTAATTCAACTTGACAAATACTCCCTATTTTAAATACAATAAATCATTTCTCAAACAATCTGATAAAAAAAACAATTTAGTTTCTGTCTAAGAAAAAGATTATTCGGTTGCAGGTGAATGGAGGTTTTAACCTGCATGCCACCCTATTATACTTGACACTCTATATTTTATATTTTTATCTATATATTCTTCAATAAACTATTGGTTTTTTATAATACGCGAGTATGAATTGGAAATTTTGAAATTATACCAGAATTTTTCCTTTAAAATTGAACAAAAAATATTGAGAATTAATATCTAATAATTCTGTTTTTGTTATACAAAAATATCAGAAATTTCATAATTTCCGATGTACTATGATATTGCATTACAAAAATTTGAAAATTCTGGTATTTATAAAAAAAATTGAAAATAATAGAAATTTTGATATAACTGGGATATTTAATTTTTTGGGTGAGTTTTTTGCATTAATTTGTTAAGTAAATAATCAGATAAAAAATATATATAAAATTCTAAAATGTGCTACATATACACATACAAAACAATCTCCGATAAGTTCCTAACTTCGTCTTCCTAGTGCCTAATGCATTCCACAAATGCCGCTTCACATGCTCTTGCCTCTTCGGTACAGTTCTCTCTCCAACTGTCAATGACGGAAGACAATGGACAATCAGGTTTCAACTTTACCTGAACCCAATAATTGTTGTTGACAAAACCAACAACAATAATTTTTCGCCTACTTGTAAACATAGATGGGGCAACTACATGAGGGGCAAAAGATGATGCTTTGAGCCATGGAAAGGGAGACAAATACGAAATTGTATCTGCAAGCAATGGGGTGACCCATATCAAGAATCATCATCCATTTATCCACTCATTGTACACTTAAGGTAGATACTCGCAACACACTAATAACTTTATTTATCGTGTCATAGAACAATTTGGAATATAGTTTAGGATGTCAACGAACTTGAGTATCTAAGTGCATTCAGACCAATGACCATGACTCTTCACCCCATCCAAGTTGAGCAACAATAGCACAAAAACCACAATTTACATTGTTGTCCCCATCGACAATGTCATTAATGTATGCATGAAGGAAATTAGGAAACTGAGACAAGTAGACATTTCTTGAAGATTTGGTGGACGCTTGACTTACATGAGGCATAGTTTCCCGTTGACTTGTAGTTATTTTTGTACAAGATTTGTTGGTAGTTTGACTACCTTGCGACCCTGCAACATACTCTCACTATGAAGGATCACGATGCACATCACTCTCTTGATCCTTTCTACTCTTCTGTGTTATTCCAATGAAGCAACCACATGCATCTCGGTTGCCACCAACAAATTCTACTTGTTCCATGTTCTTTCCAATGTGTTGTATACACTGTCTAGAAACGAATCCATGCAATTTAGAGTAGAATGGAGTGTTATACTGATGCTCAATATTGACAATACTCTTTTGAAATCACACCCTGATTGAATCTAGCTGCAACTTCAACATATTATTCACAACATCCCAACTTCGGCACAAAACTCCCGACTCGTAGATAACATGTTTAAAGTCTCCAATGAGAAGACTCCGCCCTAAAAAGAATAATATGTTAAATTATGTTTAGTACTATAATAACATTAAACAAACATTAATATGAAGTGTAAGGAACATGTACCTATTCGTTGTTGTGTTCTCTAAATGAGTGATGTGAATAGTCCAAACAATGACATATTTTTCTTTATGTGGTGTCAACCATGTGTCATTCACATAGTTAACCAATAAAGTAATATCAACACAAACTATCTGACAGTGCTTCAAGTGTTTCTCAAACTCAGTCTCCCTATTTGAATACATAATGTTGTTCTATAGATCAACGACATGCTCTTGCCTTTCCGACTTAACATATTCGATATACTTCATTTTAACATTTTTTGAAGTATGAAAAATACACAATAGTTGAGTTAAATTTTGGAACATAACTTCCATGGCATTTATCAATGACAATTCTGGATCGTTACACAACTTGTGCTAGCAAGTTCTCGAAAAAACAACAACTATTTGAGCTTCTCCATTTCCCATGTGAAGTTCTCCTCCCTTTCATGTTTTAGATAGGCATAGCCAATCGAAAATGTCAACTTCGTTGACGTAACACAAGCAATTACAAGTAGGATAGAAGATACCTGTAGGATCACGATGCACAATCGTTAATCAATAGCTGACCAAAAATCAAATGAAACAAAATGAAACATATTCACCATCCATTACCTATTTGTTTTGTATGTGCAATCAAAATTCAACACCTAATGAAACATATTCAACAATTTCACTGAATCAAGATGTGTCCAAAAGATATAAGCAACAACATTTATAGAGTTTCACTTCTCTCACAACCCATAATCAGTTTATTTTTTCCCCCCGCACCCCATTTGCGGTATCAAAACAAACAGTGACAACAATAATATCATATTGTTTATCAATGAATTGTGTTCATATTAATACTTCAAATTGGGACTGAAATATTTGTTATTTACATCATATGAAGACTAAATTATCTATAACATACAAATAAAAAGACATTTAAATTTAGAACATGTTGAAAAGTAAACTTACAACGTCTGTGATGAAGAACTACGTATATTCTTCATAGGAATTCATTGACGAGCCTTCTTATTCGGGATCGTACAAGCGAAACATTATTTTGTACTTCTAAATTTTTTGAAGAAATGCGAGAATACCCATATCATGGGAATTTGATAATTTTCGATAAATTTTAAAATTTTTCAAAAATTATCAAAATTGTTGGTATTTTATCTTGAAGAAGTATCCAAAATTTTACAAATTCCAATATAATTGTATGTATTTTTTCAGGATATACCGAAAATTCTAATATTTGCTGTATAAAAATGTAAACTTTCAACAATTTGAAAAAAAATCGTATTGAAAATTTGGATTTTTTTGATATAATAAAAAGTGAGAATTTTTTTATAAAAAAAATCACTTATGTGTAAATATAACCAAAGACATTGTTGAAAATATAGAGAAATGGAGTGTGGTTTAAAAGGTGCGGCATGTTAAATCGTCGTGTGAATGCTACTCGCATAAATGTATTAAGACTTTAGGTCGTTTTGTTTATCAACCGTTTGTATTATTATTAAGCTAAGGAAATATTTAATTTCATAAAGCGAAATTGAAAACATCTTTTTTTTTGAAAAGGAAATCGAAAACAACTTCATGCATGTTTAACGTGTAACATAATTTTTACTATTTCTAACTATAGTTAATGTCGGCAGAATGCAACAAAATGATTATGGATGATATCAAATTTCATTAAAATAATTTCATCATAGATATGTAAAGTGAATAGTCCTTAAATCTATCCTGGATATTGTAAGTGAAGTGAAAAATAGTACTTAAATTTCATGGTAAACATTATGAAAAATTATTCTTTACTTTTCTATTATACGTGACTTTAAAAAAATGAGATTAATTGAAATACACTGTCAGTGTAAAATGGTTTTACACCATCGCTTAATTATAGACATTGAATATTAAAAGAAGTTTGATTTTTATTTTAAAAATCTATAAAGTAATACAAACGGGTGATGGTGATGAACCGACGGTGTAAAACTTTTTACACTGACAGTGTATAGTAATTAATCTCTAAAAAAATTGTACAAAATTATAAATTATTTTATAATACAGTAAATTACTTTTTATATTAAATCATAAATATTTATTATTTATTTATTTTTCCCATACTATTAATTAAAAATAATTTTTAAAGTTGTTTATAATTTTTCTTTTTTATATAATTATAATTATATTTTTTAATATTTGTAAAACTTAAAACGACATATATATAAAAACAGAGGAAATACTATAATATGTGACTTAAAAGGTGAAGTAGCACGTTAAATATGTGACATTCTACATATAATCCACATTAAATGTCACATCACAAAACTTTACTATGTTGCACAATAAAACCATTCTTGTCTTGTCACCTAGAATCCAAATACATTAAAGAATTTAAAACGTAAACGATAAGGCTTAGTAAGAATATGACATATATCTCAATTACTTTCAATTTTGAGTTGGAGTATTGGAGGGTGTTAAAGCCATTTTGAACAATACAATAGGGTGTTGAGAAGTCACATGAAAGAGGTTTTTTTTTTTTTTTTGCTATGTTTACATTAGGTTTCACGATGCTTTTAAGTTGGTTGATCGATCAGGCATAATGTGAGAGGTGAGAGTGAGATGTTCATGTATTTTCTTGTGGGTTGAATTTCTCTAGGTCAGGTTGGAAGGTAATAATACCTTGGGATTACATATTATGCTAACCATTAGAGTGCAACAAGGTGACTCGTTAGAGTCATTCATTTTTGTCCTTGTATTACACCAACTTATTCATCAAATCAACAATATCTATAAGTTTTTTCTTCATACCTGGTATCTCGATGATGGGATCATCATAGGAGATTCGGAGGAGGTGGCTAAATCTTTAAACATCATTCGAGAGACCGGTCCAAGATTAGGTCCTGAATTGAATATTCAAAAAACTGAGATCTTTTGACTTTGTGTGACAATAACAAACTTTGTGGGGAGTTATTTACTTTAAACATTGGAAGACCGGTGTTAGGGATGAAGTTGCTTGAAGAGATTGTTAGTGGAGATCAAGGCTTTATTGAGGGGTTGTCCTTGAAGAGAGCAGTCAGGGACGTAGTTAATGAATCTTCTGTCACAACTAAGGGATCCTCAAAGTGAGTTTTTTCTACTTTGATCTTGCATGGGTATCACCAAACTCTTTTTTGGCCTAAAGAAAGCAACTATTTGGTTTGATAAATAGTTAGAAAGGGTGGCTGAAGACAATGTGGTTGGTGAAGGTTCTTTCTTTGGGGGCCTTCAATGGACAATGTTTTTTAATACCTATTAGAGTTTGGGGATTGGGGTTGTATTAAGAAGTAAATGTTGCCTCATACATGGTTGTTGATTCTAGAGCCAAATCTAGGGTGTTACAGAATCATATATTCGAGAGACAGTGATATATATGATATGAACCTTGATTTTAACAGAGTTTTGGATGGTCTTAGTGTTGCGATTCCAAAATTTGACCTTAGCAGATTTACTAGCAAGAACGTCGTCCCTCCTAAAGCATAACATATTTTGGCAAGTTCTCTTTTTAGTAAAAGTGTTTAGGATGTTTATGTAAAGTTTGACATGACCATTATTGGATAGTGTGACTCCAAGCACAATACATGGGTGGTGAATTGTGGTATTCAAAATTCGCGATTAATTTCGAGATTTTGTTACTTAAGAAGCAAATTGTGTTAGTTTTTTTTAAGATCAGAATAAAAAGCAGCGAAAAGTAAAAGCAGTAAAGTAATTAGCAAAAATAAAATAAAAGATAAGGATTAGAGAGATGACACCAGATATGTATCCATGTTCGGACGAACATTGGCCTACTCCTGTCCTCAAGAGATCTTCATGAGATTTGACTTTAATATTAATATTTATAGGTTATGTCCACAAATCCTTGATACAAGCGAATCACAAGATTTTACACTGGCTTATCTCTAACCAAAAGTGAGCTTTTTCAAGGGATGAACTCACAGACTGAGTAGAGATTTTATAGGCCGACCTCAATAACCAAACATAACTTATCTCAAGAACCAAACTCAATTATTCAAGAGTATCTCACTCTTCAAAATAACAATAATGACACGACACCAGTGCAACTCTTTCCTCATAAGCAGTTTTCACTCATAAGGCACTAAGACAACTTTGGTAAAAGAAAATATATATATATATATTATATATATATATATATATATATATATATATAGAGAGAGAGAGAGAGAGAGAGAGAGAGAGAGAGAGAGATAGAAACGAGAGATAAAATGAGAAAAATTAGAGAAATCTCGAACTCTAGTGTGAAATGAAGAAAGGATACGTCTCTTTTATATAGGAGAATAATTTGCTCAAAAAGGAAATGATCCAATCAACTCACCTAATCGATCAAGTCGTAAGTCTAATCGACTAGGTACCACAAATAAATGATAATTTGTGTCCAATTTGGAAAGTTTGGACAGAGAGTTTTTACCAATCATTAAGATACTGACATGAGCGATTATATAATTGGTTTTACTTCATCTAATTGTTTAGCCTTAGGATTTAATCAATTAGATAGTTCAAAAAATTTCTTTTAATGAAGTTGTGAGTCTCCTAATTACCTGCGTAAGATTTAAAAACATTTTTAGGTGTTTTGTTAGAAAAAGATGGGTTTTTTTTGTGTATGTGTGTGTATGTTATAGTCAATAAGATGGAATTGACTATACTGAGACCTTTGCACCAGTGGCCAGGTTAGAGCCTATTCTCCTCTTAATTTCTTTTGATGTAAACCGCAACATCATTATTTATCCGATGGATGTTAAAGTACACTTTTTAATGGCTATATTACTGAAGAAGTGTATGTACATCAACCTCCTAGTTTTGAAAATCACAAAAATCCAGATTTTGTTTACAAACTCAAGAAATATTTGTATGGTCTGAAACAAGCTCATAGAGCATGGTATGAAAGACTAAGCAATTTTCTTTTGAAAAGTGATTTTACAAGAGGGAAAGTAGATACAACTTTATTTTGTAAAACATTAAAATATGATATCTTAGTTGTGCAAATTTATGTTGATGATATTATTTCTGGTTCTGCTAATGTAACTATTTACAAAGAATTTTCTAAGTCCATGCATGCAGAATTTAAAATGATTCTGGTGGGAGAACTAAAGTTATTTATGGGGAATTCATGTCATATGAACTCTGGATTCAAAGTAATCAAACTTGTTTATGTGGCTCTAAATTAAGATAGTTGTCATACAATAATCCATCTGAAGTTTGAATAAATCTCATGAAATCAAAATTCTAAATCTTGTACTTAGAGGGAGCTTGCAAACCTCACTCGGTATTTAAGTTGAAGAAATTGTTTTTTACAAACCTTACTCTGAATTTTAGCATATTTATCTGATCTGAACTTTTATTGAAACCAAAATTATTCTGAGTCTTAAACTCACAGGGAGCTTACAAACCTCACTCTGTAGATTTAAGTTGAAGAAATAATTTTGAAAGTATAAAACTCAAAGGGAGCAAACAAACCTATCTATGAACTTTATAAATTTGACTATCAAAGTAAAAAATGTTCATCAAAATACATGAATTTGTCAGCATAAAAAATGGGGAGTTTGTTGAAATAATTTTGGTTCTACAACTATTCTTATGCTTTCATGATAATAAAGTGTAGAGAACAATTTTATACTCTTGCTATTTTTGTTAAGTGCACAGATAAAAGAAAACAGATTATGACTCCAAAGAAGTCAAATATGAATACAGACAAAGTATGAAGAAAGCTGAAAGCAAATTCTAAAGTAAAGACACACTCATAACAAAAGGAGGTATACTAAAGCGTGTTTAAAGAAAAGTCAAGCTTCAGGATTATCAAAGTCAACACACCCGGTAAGGAATCATTCAGAACAGTTCTGATAAAAGACTATGTTAAATCTAGCCTATGAACTCTACTCAAGCTTCAACAACTCTTATATGAAGCGTCTTACTAGAAGTTAGTAAATAAAGGAAATAATTCTCTAGAAGTTAGTAAATGCTTATGCATTTCTTGTTCAGATTTACTCTGGACTTTGATACTTCCAAGCCTCACTCTGAATAGACTATGTAGTCTATATCATCTAGGCTATGAACTCTTATCAATCTTCACTTCATATCTTATATGAAGCCACTAATTATGACGATAAGTATATTTAAGGAAAGTAAAATTAAAAAGGGATTTCCTTAAAAGGACGTACATGTCATATCTTCAAGGATTGTACTATCAACGATTATCAAATCTTTTCTATCCACTCACCACGATTTATGACAACATTGTATTGTTTGTACATTAGTTGAATTAATAGAATATTCCTAGTCTACCCTCCAATGTATATATTTATCTCCTATATATTTAGAGGAAGAAGAATATGGAAAAGTGTGTGTCTTCGTCCACGCGGAAGCTACAACACCACAACAACAAATAGAGAAATACTTAAAGCTTTTATTGCATAACATTTTAAGTGTATTCATTTGATCTTCATTTTGTGTATTATCTACTTATTTTAGAAGCAATATTTGTAAACAAAACAATGTATTCTTAACCTTTGGTTAAGAGTGACTAGTGTTACTCTGGATACTCAAGAAGTCTTAGACAATTTGTCTTCGAGTTGGTTTCCTTGACAAACTAGGGTTTAGTCAGAATTCTCAAGAAGATAAATGGTTTGACTTTGTGATTGTAATTAGTTAGATTATTGAATTAAGTCCTTTTTGAAGGCGAAATTACTCAGGTGGGTGGAATGGAAGTAACTTTATTAATAGGGACCCACGATAAAAATACTTGTTTTCTTCTTTATCATTATCCTAGATGTTTGATAATTTGGGTGGAAAAAGTTTTAAATTCAGAAACTCAATTTTCTTGTGTTTCTTGCACCTTCAAATATGACTAAGAACAACTTTAAAAACCCATAAATAATTTTTAGCAACAGGTTTTTTCAACGCTTACTCGATCCCAAAGTTGGTCAGATCCACATGGAATTCCACGTCACGTCCATGTTGGTTATTAACATACTTTGACTAATAGAGTAGACATAAAGGATTAATGTAGTTAAGTTTGTATAGTTAAGGGACTCAAATGGTCATTTTTTAGTTTAGAGACTAAAATTAAGTCGGACTACAAGATACGAGACTAAAAGGGGGATTTTCCTTTTTTAACTATTTGGCGGAAAACTTTATCCGATCCCTCCAGCCCTAAAATTTTTAAAATATTTTTTATTATTATTTTAACATATCAATGAATTTGCTATTTTATTTTTATTTTTTTATTTAACTTTTTTTGAAATTGAAGAATCCGCACTCTATATTAGCGTACCATATTACTTTTCTTATAGAGTTATGTTACGTAATCTCCTTTCATCGGATGATTTTTTATAAGAAGAATTGTTTACCGGATAACTTAATTGATAGTTATCTATCTATCTATCTATCTATCTATCTATCTATCTATATATATATATATATATATATATATATATATATATATATATATATATATATATATATATATATATATATATATATATATATATATTATAATATATATATATATATATATATATATATATATATATATATATATTAATATATTATATATATATATATATATATATATATATATATATATATATATATATATATATATATATATATATATATATATATATATATATATATCAGATAACTTGGTTATAAGTTTTCTTATTAATTTTATGTTTGTTGGTCAGATAAATTACCTATAGTAATCTAGTATGTTTTTTTTATAAAAAATTATGTTTCGCGAATATGGACATCCCTTTACAAATGTGCGATAAAAATCAGATATGTGTAGATAACACTAATGTACTCTCAAATACACAGAAATTTGATACATGAGAGTCAGTGATAAGATGGATTAAGGAGGTCAGAATCAGACATAAGGTGATTGTTCTCATTACTTGTTCAGATACCGAATCAAAAAAGAGAGGGAAAGCAAACAAGTAATTTTTGGTTGTGATAAAGATGGAAAATACAAGGAAAAAAATAGCAAAACACATAGTGCTACTAAAAATGTGGTTGTACATTCAAAATTAGATCAACATCATCAAAAGATGGTTTAGGATGAAAGATTGATGTAAAATGTGGGCTTCACAACCACGATTTACCTAATAGATTTGAAGGCCATGTGTTTGTTGGTCATTTAAGTGAAGATAAATATATACATATTGTTAATTTGGTAAAGTGTCATGTTCCAACTAAACACATATTGTGGTACTTACCAGAGCAAGATTTCAAGAATGTCACTCAAATAATGCCAATATATAAATATAAGAGTAAGTTACAAAAATAGATAAGAGATCTTATAACTAAGATGCAATATTTGTTTGAGTTGATAAAGGATGTAGATTATGTTTGTTTGAACAAACTTGGTTGATACCATATCCCTTGGGTTTTGATGATAACAAAGTATTTAAAGAAAAATTGAGTATGCTAACATCTGTTCAAGTATGCAGGAGTATATGATTAAAAACAAATAAAGAGAAACTTGAGGAATCTACATCTGTAGATCAGAATTTGGCTCTGAAGATCACTTCTAAAGACTCTGCCTCTGATGGAGATCCAGACTCCAAAGAAGTCAACTCTGAAGAAAGTCAGTCTCTAGCGGCCCAGACTCTGAAGCTTTAGAAACCAAGAAGTGGACGCTGATTTGATCACCCTCTAAAGAGTGAAGTCTGAAGGAAGTTAACCTTTAAAGCAAAAAACCTTTAACCGAGGCAACTTTGACAGGCTCAGAAACCTTTTTAATCACGTGAAGACTTAAGGAAAAATCTCTCCTTTGATGTATCAGCTTCAACAGATAATTCCTCTTGCAGAAAGGTGCTTTGTTGATGTATCTAATCAAGTACAAAGCTAGCCTAACCTTTTGGTGAAAGTCTCCAACATTTCTTTTCTCGCTTTCTATATAAGGAGAAGATAGGATAAAGAATAAGACTACCAATCAATAATATAAGACACTGTTACAGACTCTGAAACTTGAAAATCAAAGAGAATTTACTTTCAAAAGTTTTATACTTAGAACATCTTAACACTTATATATTTTAGAAGTTCTTAAGTCTTAGAGTCTTTCTAAGTTGTATTATGTCTATACCTATAATTGTATATCAAATTTAGTTGTTACCGAAATCTCTTAACAATTTTTTATAGAGTCATAAGTCTTTTTATTTAGTGCTTGAGCATTTGAAGTCTTTATCTAGTGTGCTAGAGAAACGAAGTCTCAGACTTGTGTGTTTGAGCAAGGAAGTCTTGAGCTTGTGTGCTTGAGCAATAAAGTTTCAAACTTGTGTGTTTGAGCAAGGAAGTCTTATACTTGTGTGTGTAAGCAAAGTAGTCTCTTGCTTATATGCTTGAGAATTTGTAATCAACTTGGTTATAGTGGAAATCCCTTGAAAGTGAAAAGGGACTGGACTAATCTAAAGTTGTGACAGGAACCAAGATAAACTGCTTGTGTCTTTGCTTTTTATTTTCTTAGTTTCTGCACTTAATATTCCACTACTATCAACTCTAATTATCTAAATATGATTCTGGTTCAGAATCTGATAAGGTCTATCAGAAGTCAAACAAATTTTCGAATCAGACTCTGAACCAAGTGTTCAGACTCTAGTTAAGAAACATCAGAAGCAGAAGCTGAAAAAGCTTAAAGAAGAAAAAGCCAACACAATTCAACCCCCTTCTTGTGTTTTTATCACCTTCAGTTAGAATCAGAGCAAGGACTATGATAAACACTTAATAGTGGTGCAAAAAAGATGTTGAGAAAAATACATTTTCTTCATGGCTTATGAATCTGGAGTATCTGGTCATGGTGGTGATTCTCATAATCTTTTTAATAGGGTTAATCATGATTACAATACATCTGAGAGAAATAATTATACAACTAGACCTCCTACTTTTAGTGGAGATTCCAGTGATTTTGAATGATGGAAAAGCAAAATGTATACCCATATCATAGGTCTTGATGATGAGTTGTGGGACATTTTGGAAGATGGAATTAATATCAAAGTCAATGGTGTTGGAATGATGTCTGATAGAAAATCTTTCACACCTGAGTAGGAAAAGATTTACAAAAAATACCATAAAGTAATAGGAATCTTGGTTGATGCTCTATCTCATTATGAGTATATCAAAATCATTGATAAATATACTACTCAAACCATCTTCAATCTGATCAAAACTGGGGTTCCCTAGACCATATCTCCTACACTTTTTATCATATGAAAATGACTCAAAGATCAAAGTTACTCTAAATAACATTCCAAACAACTTTCATGTTTATGTATAGAGCTATTTTTTCTTAGAAAGTCATTTTTTATGGTGAAAGATTATAGGTCATTTTGTCTAAACCCTAATTTGAAGGTCAACTTCCCAAGGCCATAACCTGCTCAATTTTTATGATATGAAATATTTCCAAGTTTCAAAATCAAATTCAAGGTGTATAATTCAACTTTTCTGTTTGGAGTAAGAGCTAATTCAACTTTTTTGTTCATGTGATATGAGGATACATTATAGGTCATTTTGGACCAATGCCATTGAACAAGTGATTTTCCTCAAATTCAAAAATGCATAACTCCTTCATATTAAATCAAAATGAGGTCAATTTGTGACCATTTTGAAGGAATTAAAGAGAGCTACAACTTTGATGAAGGAACATTTCTCATTTGAAGTTCACGTGAAAAGTTAGCCAAGATGGAATAAGTGAACATATGGCTTGACACTTAGAATTTCTTTTGATATGTTTGATTTTCCAAACTTCCACCTCAAAATGCATCATGATACAAGATTCAAATGAAAAATTGTTCAACATGAAAGTTGTTCCTCTTGATCTAACCTTTCCCAAAAGTCCAATTTCATCTATTTTGGACAAGATTTGAATGGGGGCTGCGCATGGCTTGAACATTGCATCATCATTTGGCAAGATTGAACTTCAAACTTCCATGCACATTTGCCTAGCATTCCAACATGACCTCAGCCTTGCTTGTACTCAATTATGGACCAGATGGAGTGATTTCATAGGTCTGTACACGCCCATGCACCCATGCATCACACGTTGCTATTTTTGGATTCCATGTTCAAGTGTGCAAATATCAAATGAATTGGCTATAAATAGAGACCTCTAGGCTCAGAACAAAGGACCCTGCGCGCCAGCTTTGATCCCAAACCTTCAAACCCTTCCATTTCAGAGGAAAACCTTGAGAATTTCCATTGGAAATTGAGTTTGAATCTCACTGTTTTGAGATTCAAAACTCCAAGGATCCAAAGCCTTTTGATCTTTCTAATCTACTCCTTCAAGCATTCAGAGAAAGATCAAGCACAAATAAGAGCAACACCAATCAAATTCAGACCTCCATTGAAGGTATTTTCCAGAAATTTTAACCTCTTTGGTTCTCACTTAATTTTCCATAATTCTCTTGGATCTTTGGTTGTCTGAAGTTCTACCAATGTAGGCAACAAGATTGAGTTGCTTTGAGGTCAAATCAAAGCAACTCAGATCGTGCACCTCAAATTTCAACTCCTTGTATCTCTCAATATACTTGGAGTTAGGATGAATTGAGGCCAGATTCGAGCTCATTGTCATTTTTACTTTAAAATCATATCCTTCTTTTTAAGTTTGGTGATGGTTGTGACTGAACCAGTCCGGTGAGGCTCACTAGAGAAGAAGACTGAAGCTTTGGCTCCGGCGGTGAGTTGGTAGTCCTCAAAACCATAGGATCCATTTGATTTAATATAATCTCATGCGTTGGTTTGAATTACCATTGTTGTGGCGCGCTGACTCAGGTCCATTGTGGATTATACGCTGGTGGCCACTTGATCTGCCACCTCAATTAATGAGGGAGATCAAGTGGTCCACGTTTTTTCTTATTTTCTTATTTTCATTTTATTTGTTATATTTTCATTAATTCATATTAATTTTAATATTGATCCAAAAAATATGAGAGTTTCACCAAAAAAATTTAAATAAATTCCTCTTTCATTTTCTGAATTAAAATTATTTTTTTTATCATTATTAATAATTTTCATAATTTAATTGATTTTGTGATTGTTTTTAATTGTTTAAAAATAGTTTTAAGTTTCCAAAAATTATGAAATTTTTTCTCCAAGGTCCTTTGACCTTGTTTGACCTATGATAAATCTCATGCCCATTTCTTTGGTGTTTTGATGAGATTTTAGGAATTTGATAAACCATAATTTAATTTAATGTATTATTTAATTGATTTTAATTGTTTAATTACAAAATAAATTGTGTTGAGCATGTGATATTGACTTGATGAGTTTGACTTGTGTTGTTAGGCCTTGGTCAAGGTTGATTTGACTTTGTTGAGTTAAAATCATTGGATTTAGGGGATTGATGAAATGTACATTTCATCTCCCAAAATGAATGAATGATTTTAATTTGACAAAAGTCCTCCTTTGACCAATTTGTGTTGATTCCATTTCCCCTCCCTCTTCATCTCATTCCCCTTCTCTATTCATTCATGTCATGGACCTATGATATCTCCATATCCTAAGGCTAGTTGATTGAAAAATCAACATCAGTGTGGATGAGATTAGATCCCCCTTTTACATATTCTTTTTTAAGTGTGGTATGTTTTAGGAGCATGATTCATAATACCATGTTTCTAACATGCATTAACACTAAAATTCTTATTGCCCGGCCTCAAATAGTTGTAACTTCTACATAAGTCCAATTACGATTGCTTAACATAGCACTAAATTGTTGACACAAAAGGCATAACATTCTAGTAAGTGAGATTGTAAGTCTCCCCTCTTTCATGATATTGTATGGAAACTTGGCCTTTTTTCCTTCCTTTGGAAGATGTCTTGCTTCAAGGATCCATGCTTGTGATAAGTGGGTTGAGTGTTCTCCAAAGGATGACTTAAACAAAACAAAAGCAAAAGCAATACTAACTTCTAATCAACTAACAACTAACATTTAATTTCAAGTCATTTACTTTTATGCACTTTAATTTTAAGTCTTATTTCATTTGCCACTACTCATACCATTCAATTTGTTTACTTTAATGCCATTTTCACTTTGTTCATTTAAGTCATATCTTGTGAATATATTGTGTTTGTTTATACTTGTTTGTGTTATGGTCTTTTGACCTTAATGTACATAATAACAATAAAAACCCCTAAAAAATGTTTGTGTGGACTGTTGGATTTGATCTGAGACATTGGACTTAGAATTAGGCAACACTCCCTATGCAAAGGACTTGGCCAATGCCAACTTAAAAAAAACCAAGTGCTTGTGAAATGAACTTTCATCTGATACAATATTGAAGATCCATTGGAGTTCATCTGAAACATGATCACATTGAAGCTGTTATTTTGAACCTGTGTCTAATGCATATCTTTGAAGTCATCTGATACATGGGGAATTATGAAGAAGATCATGGAGTTGCTAAGCTTGGATGTGGCTATCTTTATTTGATGCCTTGCTCTTCACCTTGCTATGTGTGTATTGCTATTTCTTGATTTTAAAGTCCAAGGGGAATTTGGATTTTTATATGACATTCTTGTCTATTAGATTGCAGCCCATTGGTCATATCTTTTCAACTCTTAACTTTTAAATTTTTGCTTAGGACTAGTCTCTTCATCTCCTCCCCACTTCTTTAATTTCAAAATCTCTCCCTCCTTTTAAAATCTTCTTTGCTTGTGTTTGTTTTTCTAAACTTAGACCATATTGCAAATTAGAAACTTTGGCCTTATGCCATTGCATTTTTAAAAACTCTTTTCTTAATCAAACTTGTAAATGAACTTAACTATACTTAACTTAAATTTTCAAAAGACAAAAAGAACTAACACTCATTCAAACATTTTTAGGCCTTTTGTGCCTTTGTTAAACTTAAAATTTTGTTAAAAGCAACTCATTCACTTTGAAATTGTTACCACGAACTACGAGGTTTTGATTCCTCATTTTTATGCTGGTACGTAGGCACAAGTCCGAAGGTCTTGTCAAACACAAAAATATAATTAATGAATTCTTTTCTCATCCCTCCACTCTATTTATTTCAAACATCATTTTGTACAAAAACACATATGCACACAAAAAAGGGCTCCCTAGGAGTACCTAGGACACTTTGGGTGCTAACATCTTCCCTCTGTGTAACCAACCCCCTTACGTGTAATCTCTGGAATTTTATTAGTTTTGATTTGAAAACTTCTTATTTTTGGGTTTTGTTCGTACTTTTCCCTTTTCCTTTGGAAACAATAAAAGCGCGGTGGCGACTCTAGCTTAATTGACGTCTAACTTATCCATAGCTTAATGGTCATGAATTTACCGCTACAGAAATTAAGCGGCGACTCTGCTGGGGAGTAGTCTCCAGTGGGTTTAGCCTACTTTTGTGTGTTTATATAATTGTATATTTGATGTATGTATATTTGTTTGTGTGATATAATCTGCTTGTTGTGCTTGGTGATCTCTGAGTGGTGAGATAAGTTCTAACCCGAACTTGAGTGCAATTAAGATAAGAGGACGGTATAGTCATGTTTGACTTGTGTGGAGTAGTCCTTAACAAGTTGGCTTGAGACCCATCTACTCAGTGGAGACCCTTTTGGAGTTATAAATGTCACACAATTTATTTGTGGTTAGGTATTACTCTCTCTGATTTGGGGTCCGAGAAGCTGAGGACCGTAGAACATTTAACCCCTCTTGGCCTATTTAGGACGTAGTGTGGAGACTGTTTAGGTGTAGACTTGATAACATTTGTTACGCGATACTACACTCATACGAGTTTCTCTTGAGAATATTATGGGTTGATGAGTCAGTCATCCTAACCTGTAATATCCGATAGATGGAATTAAGACTCTGGGAACTTTTTCGAACATGATCTACAAGTTTTATCCATAGTACACTCCTTTGGGATGGTTTTTACCCAGACTCCATGCTCGTAACTCACAACAAACCCCTTGATGCTTGGTTGATCCAATTAAGTCTTGTCAATATCAATGGAACTTGGGTGTTGATAAGGTGAAAACCATAATCCACCAAAATGGATGATTGATCTTGACAATGACTTGATTCATCCCTTGAATTTTGTTTGTTTGCCTTGTGTGTGATCCCTTATTTGTGATTGTTGCATTCATGCATTCATGCGCATCATAACATTCATCACATGAAAATTTCAAGGAACTGAGGTCTTAGTTGCAAATATTTTCAGACCATGGATTGTGGACGAAGGAACACTAAGAAGTACAGTTTCAGATGTTCGGACTTGAAAGAGTTAAGGAAGCTATCATCTTTTATATTAGATCCCTTGGACTTCAAACAACGTCATGGGAAGCTGCTGTCTATCTTGTCTGCTGATGTGGTTGAAGGACTATTGAATGTGTTGGTTCAGTTTTATGACCCTCTCTATCGTTGCTTCACTTTTCCTGATTATCAGCTTGTGCCTACGTTAGAGAAGTACGCCCATCTCTTGTATTCAGACAAGTCAAACAAGTCAATATTGTATTCAGACAAACCAAACAGACAATCACAGTGGTTCTCTTCCAATATGTACACAATACAAGTCCTATGTGTAAACAACTCAAGTGAGTTCATCACCAAGGGACCTAAAACACAACAAAGGTTAGTGGACAAAGTAATTTGCATCTCAAGTAATGAGATCACATCAACCACTAGAGCTAGATGCTTGAACCTGAAATACAAAGCTCAAAAGGTGAGTACAAACCACTAGTACCAGGACTAGGGTCAAAGGCAAAGCAAATAACCAAAACAGCAACCAATATTCCACATGAAGCACATTTAATCAAGCAAGAACATGTCATAAAAAGGATCAAACTCAAATCATAAGGCAAGGCCATCCAATGATCAAGATAAAGCAAAGGCACATAAGGTGATCACATTTGGATATCAAGAATAGAAAATCCACATTAAAACAGAAATGAATCCAATGATCATGAAATTTTTTATGTGAACATAACATGTCATGGACAAGCATCATACCAAAAATTGGGTCCAGAAGATAACAAATGGTATGTGAATGAAAATGCATAAAGGAAAGGTCAAGAATGTGACACCAAATGTTACAACGTATGTCCATGTGTCCAAAAAAGTGAGATTAAATGGTAAAAATGCCAAACAAAATCCAAAAGATCATGTTATATGTTATGAATGAGCATGTTAAATTTCAAGGTAATTGGACAAACAATGAGCATTTCACAAATCAATTAGCACACCATGTCAAATTTGTATCATGTCCAAACACACGAGCACATTTAAAAATCCAGAAGTGCCAAAATCAAGAAATCAACATCTCAAAATAATAGACATTTAAACAAACATGTAGGAAAAATTTTGGATTAATTGGACTTGTTTTCTAGTTTTAGTGATTTTTGCAAGTTGAAGAACAAAAATGAAATAATGCAAATCATGGAAAATGTTATGTGAAAGCAATTCAGAAAAAATGCATAAGCAAGTATTGAACACAGGTTAGCATGGTTACTGGCGCTGGAAAATAAAATGGAAAAGGCAAACACAAGGTTTGAACCAGGGTCCTCTAAGTCACATGCGCGCTCAACAAAACAAATGAAATAAAATGGAAAATGCAAATGCCAGGATCGAACCATGGTTCACAAGGTTGCAAGCGTTGCAAGCTAAACGCGGTGTTTAGCAAGGGAAATGAAATAAGTGGAAAATAAAATGTCAGCGCACGGACTCGAACTCAGGATACAAAGGTTGCTAGCGCGTGAACAGTGTAACCCTAGCGCTGAATCAGAAAACATGGCACTATTCATGGACGGTGGAACACGGTGGTTTCCACCGTCTTCTTCATTGAGTCCGGCTGAGCAGCATACAAAATTTTTACAGAATCAAGCATGGCATATATGGATCGAAAGATCTCGTCATGAGGAACACGAATCTAACATTTGTTTGGCCTAATTCTCAATAACAAACACAGATCGAAGCGAAACAGTTTGCATACCAAAATTTCAAGTTCATGTATATCACTCATTTCTTAACCAAAACAGATTCTAAAGACATCAGGATCATCAACATTGAAAGTTCTACCTATTCATGGTAATAAAATGAAGAATCATGAGATTTAAAATCCAACCTTCTTGAAGAACAGAATGATGAAACAGCGGATTCAAGCTCCAGCAATGTCCAGATCTTCTCCTCAACTTGTGTATTGAAGCTTTATGCAAGAAATATCAGCTGAATCCACTTGAATGAAGCTTAATTTTCAAGATCCATCTTCATGAGTTTGTGCATGATTTGCTTGATTCTTGGCCAAATCCTTCAAACCAGCTCTTGATTCTTCATCAATGATCCATGTTGAACACGATTATGCAATAATATTGATGAATTATGTGAAGAAAATTCAAGTTTCAATTGAGAGAGTTTTTGGAGGGAAATGAAGTTCTAGGTCTAGAATGTGTGAAACTGAGCAAAACAGTTAGGATTATCTATTTATACCTTGTGTTAATTACCATGCTAATCCCAATTAGGCTTGGCTAATGAAAAATTTAGGAAATATGAGGTGTATGACCAATTTGGCAAAAATGCACCCTTGCATGGCAAAAATGCACGTGAACAGTGCACATGCCAGCTTCTTTTTCACTTAAAACCACCCTATGAACATGATGGAATGGTCAAATGGCTTGTGTAATGCACCAAATTTGAATTATGCATTTTCCCTCCAAATTATTCATGCATGGACAAATGATCATGTGATTTTTTTTCATGTAATGCAATGATAGATTTGGAAAATATTGGTCATAAGGAGCAATTTGCAAAAAGAGTGACTCCATTTGGAGTTTTGTAGCCAAAGTTATGCCATGTTGAACTTCCAAGTGCACTTTGTGATCCCTTGGCCATAATTCTTCAACCATTCATCAAATGATCATGATCTTGGACTTTTTAAAAAGGGGAGAGAAAGATCTTCAACTTCCATGTTCAACAAAAATTCATTTGAAGCTTCTTTGATGTTGGAAAGTCAAGTTGAATGTGGTCCAAAAACTTGCCATTTTTGGAAACTTGAAATTACAAGTCACTTTCCATTTTGGGAAACTTTTGATCTGACTTCAAAATCTTCAAGGTAGATGTTTGACATGATGAATAAGCCTCTTTTGGACATGAATGAAGTGTATCAAACCATTTCTCCACCTCAAAGCCCTCAGTTGACTGCACAGTTGACTTGTATGGGCCTTAGATGACCTGAAAATGCATTGATGACTTTGGACCTCTACCACTTGGCAAAGTTGCTTCAAAATGAACCTTGGCTCATATAAGCTTTCTAGAATAATCATGTGGCCTTCATCTCAAGGAAAAACTTGCTCTCTTGCACTGAGGAATTCTCTTGATGCCAGTGCTGACTGCCAAGATGCAATGCAATATGTAATGTTAATGACCTAAAAAATGAAATGAATGCATGAATGGGGGGTGCAAATTTGAGGTGCTACACCTACGTTAGAGGAGTACGCCCATCTCTTGGGAATACTTGTTTCTAGCAAAGTGCCCTTTAGTGGATTGGAAGAGATTCCCATATCTCATATTATAGCTAAAGCCCTTCACTTAAAGAAGTATGAGATTGAGGCTCATTGGGTGAAGAAAGGAGGATTGTTTGGATTGACTTCTGAGTTCCTCATCAAGGAAGCTATTGCCTTTGCTCAAGCTGGTAGTGTGGATGCTTTTGAAGCTATCTTTGTGTTGCTCATCTATGGCTTAGCCTTGTTCCCTAATATTGACGGTTTTGTTGATGTTAATGCCATTAGAATTTTCTTGATTGGTAATTATGTGCCTACTTTGTTTGGTGATATGTATTTCTCTTTGCATCTAAGGAATTCTAAGGGTGGTGGGGCAATCGTCTGTCGTGTTCCTCTTCTGTACAAGTGGTTTATTTCGCACTTGCCTCAGACGCCTGCTTTTGTGAAGAACAAACAATGTATACGATGGACTCAGAGACTTATGTCTCTCAATAATGATGATATAGTTTGGTATGACTCTTCATTAAGTAGATTGGAGATTATTTATTGTTGTGGTGAATACTCTAATATGCCTCCCATTGGTACACAAGGAGGAATTAACTACAACCCTGCTTTGGCTCGTCGTCAACTTGGGTTCCCCTTGAAAGACAAACCTAATAACACTTTGTTAGAAGGTCTTTTCTATCAAGAGGGTAAAGATACCCAATGTTTGAAGCAGAAGATTGTGCACGCTTGGCATAATGTGCATAGGAAAGGAAGATCCGAGCTTGGTCCGTGCAATTGTGTAGCTTTGGAAGCTTACACTCTTTGGGTGAAGAAGAGAGCTTTGGAGTTAAAGATGCCTTATGTTTGTGAAAGACCTATGTATATGGTTGTGGTTGGGACATTAACTCTCCCTAACCAAGATGTAAAGGAGTTGGATGATGCACTCGCCAAGATGAAACAAGAGAATGATATGTGGGAAGAGCGTTTCCATGCTTTGAGCAGAAAGCATGAGGAGTTGCAGCTTGAGTCTAAGGACAAAGATGGACTTATTGAGCTTCTTGAGACCGAGTAATGAAGAGACAGAGAGAACCAGAGGTTTCATCTTCCTCTAGTATGCCTCAGCCTTCCATTGCTTGGAAGAATATTGTTGATCAGCTTGTCCTTGAGAAGACTCAGATGAAGACTTCTTTTGAGTTTGAGATTTGACGAATCCGAAGGAAGTACGAGCCTGCAGCCAGATCTTCCGATATTGTTGTTAGGGATTCTTAGGATGATTAGTCTCCTTTTCTCTTGTATTTTTGTACTTTTGGTTTCTGAAATTATACTCAGTGTAATCCTTCCAATTATATAAATAAAAGAGATTCTTTAGGGTCATATCAAATTATTACAATTATTATTATATATTTGCAAATAAAATAGTAAGTTCCTTGAAAATAAAAACAATAAAGCATTGCATTTCATGCATCATTTGCATCCAGGTTTCTCTTTCTCCAGATGTCTTATGGGTTCTTCTTCTATGCTTCAGCCAGGCTGACTCATCGATACAACCCACGCCAATCACTCAAGAATCATGGAACATCTAGAGCAAGAGAATAAAGATTTGAAGGACGAGATTTCCCATCTGACTGCCATGATGGAGTCAGTGTTAGCTGCTCAAAGTCAATCTTCTCCAACGCTTGCAACTCCTCCTCCTCAGAGGACGGTCGTATCAGAGGTTGTTTCTTCAACCGTGCTTGCCACTCATTTTGGACCTGCCATGTCTGCCGAATTCTCGTGGGGAATGCCGCCCAATTTCATGTCTTAAGGTTTCGCACCTACCTTTGCTTCCATGCCAGCATCTAGCCCGGTCATGTCTGTACCACCACCGATTGTTCATACTTTACCCCGTGTTGAGGACACCATCTATCATTCTGAGCCGTCTGAGGGTTCAGATGTTTATGAGAAGATGGATGAAATGAAAGACCAATTCCTTGAGCTGCGAAAGGAGTTGAAGACCTTGAGGGGAAAGGATCTGTTTGGTAAGAGTGCTGCGGAAATTTGCTTGGTTCCTAATGTGAAAATCTCGATGAAGTTCAAAGTCCTTGACTTTGAAAAGTATAAGGGGAATACCTGTCCGCTCAGTCATATCGTCATGTATGCTAGAAAGATGTCAATGCAAACTGATAATGATCAGTTATTGATTCATTATTTTCAAGACAGTCTAACTGGTGCCACTTTGAGGTGGTACATGGGTTTGGATAGTGCGAGTATCCGCACATTCAATGATTTGGGTGAAGCCTTTATGAAACAGTACAAGTACAACATTGATATAGCGCTAGATAGGGATCAGTTGAGGTCATTGTCTCAGAAGGATAAGGAGACATTCAAAGAATATGATCAGCGATAGAGAGAGCTTGTCGCTCAGATTACCCCTCCTTAGGAAGAAAAGGAGATGACCAAAATTTTCCTCAAGACCCTAAGCTCATTTTACTATGAGCAGATGATTGCCAGTGCCCCCAATGATTTTACCGAGATGGTAAACATGGGGATGAGACTAGAGGAAGGTGTCTGAAAGGGACGGTTATCTAGGGAGGAGGTTTCGTCCAGTAAGAATTATGGCAGTGGGTTTGCCAAGAAGAAAGAGAATGAGACCAATGCAGTATCTATTGGGAGGCAGAGGAGGCCTCATGTAAGAAGAAGTAAACCACCTCGTCAAACCATCATTAAGTATCATCTGTTATTCCGGTATTTTCCAACAATCAATCAACACCAGTTCTACAACAACGTCAAGAACCGCCACCACAATGAACAAACACCTACAACAACAACAACACCAATAATCATCATCAACAACAAAGCTTCGAGAGGAAGAAGGTCTCTTTTGACCCAATTCCTATGACTTATGCTGAACTGTATCCATTATTGGTTCTCAAGAACCTTTTGCAACCAAGAAATCCGCCTCAGATTCTTGAACCACTTCCATGGTGGTATAAACCGGAACTTCGATGTGCCTTTCACCAAGGAGCTCCCGGTCATGATATTGAGAATTATTATCCCCTGAAGTATGAAGTCCAAAAGCTGGTAAAGAGTGGGATGGTGTCCTTTGAGGACCATGCGCCGAATGTCAAAGCTAATTCACTACCTTCTCATGGTAACCCTTCTGTCAATATGGTGGATGGTTGTCCTAGGGAGTTCAAGGTATTTGATGTCCGCTTTATTAGAAGATCCTTGGTGACGATGCACAAGGATATCTGTTTGGTAAGTGATTGTGAGCATGACCATGATGGTTGTGCAATCTGTATTGTCAATCCTTGAGGTTGTGTGGTTGTGAAGAGAGACATCTAGAGGTTAATGGATGAAGGTATGATTCAGATTATCCAGTCTTGTCACATGGATAATGATGTGAATGTTATTGTTCCAATATTAAAGACACCAGAGAGAGTGGTAATCCAGTTTGATAACAGCAGCAGTAGTAACAGTGTCAGCAACAGATTGGTATCACAATTGGTTATACGGTTAGCGGGCCCCATCCCGTATGCATCCGATAAGGTTGTCCCATATCAATACAATACTACCATGTTAGAGAATGGTCAAGAGGTTCCTTTACCTACAACTAGTTCTTTCGTAAGCATTGTTGATGTTACTAAGGTGACCCGTAGCGGTCGTGTTTTTGGGCCGGTGTTCCCTAAGAACGTGGGTGATGTATCTGTAAGTAAGAGTGTGGAAGTGCCTGCAGTAGATCTAGTTAGTGCTCCGAAGTGCCAGTCTGGTGAATCCAGTGGTTTGAAGCCTAACGATGATTATGAGGTACTCCGGTTAATCAAGAAGAGTGAGTTCAATATGGTGGAGCAGCTGCTCTAAACCCCCTCCAAGGTTCCAGTGTTGTCTCTGCTTATGAACTCTGAAGCGCATAGAGAAGCGCTACAAAAGGTATTAGAACAAGCTTATGTGGAACATGATGTTACGGTGGATCAGTTTGATCATATTGTGGCTAACATCACTTCCTGCAACAATTTGAGCTTCTATGATGAGGAACATCCTGAGGAGGAAGGAAATCACAATTTAGCATTGCACATTTCAATGAATTGCAAGGAGGATGCTCTGTCGAATGTATTGGTCGACACCGGTTATTCTTTGAATGTACTCCCGAAATCAACCTTGTCAAGATTGTCGTATCAAGAAGCTCCGATGAGATATAGTGGCGTGATCGTCAAGGCATTTGATGGTTCTCACAAAACTGTTATAGGAGAGGTGAACCTTCCGGTGAAGATAAGTCCGAGTGATTTCCAAACTACTTTCCAAGTAATGGATATCCACCCGAACTATAGTTGCTTGTTTGGAAGACCATGGATACATAAGGAAGGAGCAGTTACTTCAACGTTGCACCAGAAATTGAAGTTCGTCAAAAATGGTAGGCTAGTTATTATCGGTGGGGAGAAGTCTTTATTGGTAAGCCACCTGTCATCTTTCTCTTATGTAGAAGCTGAGGATGAGATTGGAACTCCATTCTAAGCCTTATCTATTGCAGAGGAAAATAGAGTTGGGGCACCTATGTCCTCCTTCAAAGATGCACAGAAGATTGTCGAAGATGGTAATTTTAATCAGTGAGGCCAGATGGTAGAGGTCGCCGACAACAAGAGAAGAGCCGGTTTGGGTTTCCAACAAGGTTCATTTGTGATTAGTGCTGAAGATGTGCAACCCAGTTTCCGTAGCGGAGGGTTCATTCATGGTAATGAACAACACTTAGTTGCTGTGATCGAGGGTGATGAAGATGAAGACTGCACCAATTTTGTGACACATGGAAAAACTTGCAACAATTGGATTACTGTTGATATTCCTATTATTATGCATCGATCTAAGTAATTTCTTTTATTTGTTTTTGAAAATCCTTGTCCTATGCCTAAGGGAGAAGCGAACATTGTTTGGCATTGTCAAATTTGATCATCAATAAAATGCAATTCTATTCATCCACATCTATGATGTTTTTATTTTTACTTTTTGCTTTTTTGAAAATGGTAATCACCAAAAAACATCAATAAAAGATAATTTGTCCATCTACATAATATTTGGTCACTAAATCACTTATCTAAAATTAAAATATCAAATCATTATGCAGGTTGGTTTTTAAACCCATTGAATACAATGATCCTACTCCTTTGCCAAATTTTGAATTCCCTGTGTTTGAAGCCAACGGAAGGAAATGATGAAGAAGTGTCTGATGAATTGTCTTGTCTACTTGAGCACGAGGAAAAAGCCATTCAGTCATTTGAAGAGCAGATTGAGTTAGTCAACTTGGGTTTCGAAGATGATGTGAAGGAAGTCAAGGTTAGGTCTCGACTGTGTCCAGAAGTGAAGAAGGGGTTGATTGATCTTCTCTGAGAGTATTCAGATGTGTTTGCTTGGTCCTATCAAGACATGCCCGGTTTGAATTCTGAGATTGTGGAGCATAGATTGTCGTTGAAGCCAGAATGCCCGTCAGTCAAGCAGAAGTTGAGGAGGACTCATCATGATATGGCAGTGAAGATCAAAGAAGATGTGAAAAAGCAGATTGATGTTGGTTTCCTTGTTACTGCTGAGTATCCGCAATGGGTGGCCAATATTGTACCTGTTCCGAAGAAGGATGGAAAAGTCCGTATGTGCGTTGATTATAGAGATTTGAATAAATCCAGTCTGAAAGATGATTTCCCTCTTCCACACATTGATATGTTGGTAGATAACATAGCGAAATTCAAAGTCTTTTCATTTATGAACGGATTTTCCGGATATAATCAGATCAAGATGGCACCCGAGGATATGGAGAAGACCACATTCATTACACCATGGGGAAGACTCTATTATAGAGTGATGCCTTTTGGTTTAAAGAATGCTGGTGCAACTTACAAGAGAGCAATGACTACTGTTTTTCATGATATGATGTATAAAGAGATCGAAGTATATGTTGATGATATGATTTCCAAATCCATTGATGAAGAGGGACATGTTGAGCATTTGTTGAAGCTATTCCAGCATTTGAGGAAGTATAAACTCCGCTTGAATCCCAATAAGTGTACATTTGGTATTCGTTCTGATAAGTTGTTGGGATTTATTGTCAGCGAGAAGGGTATTGAAGTTGATCCCGCCAAGGTCAAAGCAATACAAGAGATGCCTTCTCCCAAAACTGAGAAGCAAGTCAGAGGTTTTCTCAGCCGCTTGAATTATATCTCAAGATTCATTTCACACATGACTGCCACATGTGCGCCTATATTCAAGCTTCTTCGGAAAGATCAATCTTGTGATTGGACCGAAGACTACCAGAAAGCTTTTGACAGTATCAAAAAGTATTTGCTTGAACCTCTGATTCTGTCTCCGCCTGTTGAAGGAAGACCATTGATCATGTATGTGATTGTGCTTGAAGAGAGTATTGGTTGTGTTCTTGGTCAGTAATACGAGACTGGAAAGAAAGAATATGCAATTTACTACCTCATTAAGAAATCATCGATTGTGAGACTCGGTATTCTATGCTTGAGAAGACTTGTTGCGCATTGGCCTGGGCTGCTAAGCGTCTGCGTCAATATATGTTAAATCATACTACTTGGTTGATATCCAAAATGGATCCAATCAAGTATATTTTTGAGAAGCCTGCTTTAACTGGGAGGATTGCCCGTTGGCAGATGTTATTGTCCGAGTATGATATTGAATACCGATCTCAGAAAGCAAACAAAGGTATTGTCTTGGCTGACCACTTGGCTCACCAACCAATTGAAGATTACCAGTCAGTACAGTATGATTTTCTTGATGAAGAGATATTGTACTTGAAAATGAAAGATTGTGATGAACAATTGCTCAAAGAAGGGCCAGAACCTAGTTCTCATTGGGGATTGGTATTTTATGAAGTTGTTAATCAGTATGGTAATGGCATTGGGGCAGTGATTATTACTCCTCAAGGCACGCATTTTCCGTTTACATCTAGATTGACTTTCAAATGTACAAACAACATGGCTGAGTATGAAGCTTGCATTATGGAGCTTGAAGAGGCCATTGATCTCAGAATCAAGTACTTAAACGTCTATGGAGATTCAACTTTGGTTGTGAATCAAATCAAAGGTGAATGGGAGACGAATCAACCCAGTTTGATACCATATAGAGACTATGCGAGGAGGATTTCAACTTTCTTTGCAAAGGTTGAGTTGCATCATATCCCTCGAGATGAAAACCGGATGGCAGATGCTCTTGCAACGTTGGCTTCAATGATTATGGTGAAGTATTGGAATGAAGTTCCCAATTTAACTATGACGCGTCTTGATAGGCCAACTCATGTGTTTGATGCTGAAGAGGTCAAAGATGAAAAGGCGTGGTATTATGATATCAAGTGTTTTCTCCAAAGTCAGAATTACCCGCCTGGGGCATCTTTGAAAGATAAGAAGACTTCCAGAAGATTAGCCGACAATTTCTAACTGAATGGTGATGTGCTTTACAAGAGAAACTTCGATATGGTTCTGCTCAGATGCGTGGATAGACACGAAGCAAACCTATTGATGACTGAAGTCCATGAAGGTTCCTTTGGTACTCATTCCAATGGATATGCAATGGCAAAGAAGATGTTGCGAGCAGGTTACTATTGGCTGACAATGGAATCTGACTGTTGCAAGTTTGTGAAGAAATGCCACAAGTGTCAAATTTATGCAGATAAGATTCATGTTCCTCCGACACTGTTGAACGTCATTTCCTCCCCATGGCCCTTCTCCATGTGGGGAATTGATGTGATTGGCATGATTAAGCCCAAAGCGTCGAATGTACATCATTTCATTCTAATGGCTATAGACTACTTCACAAATTGGGTTGAAGCGGCATCGTATACGAATGTAACCAAGCAAGTTGTTGTGAGGTTTATCAAGAATCAGATCATATGCCGTTATGGTGTTCCAAGTAAGATCATTACTGATAATGGTTTGAACTTGAATAACAATATGGTGGAGGCTCTTTGTAAAGACTTCAAGATTGCACATCATAATTCTTCTCCCTACAAACCTAAGATGAATGGGGTTATTGAAGCTGCAAACAAGAACATCAAGAAGATCATCCAAAAGATGGTTGTGACGTATAAAGATTGGCATGAGATGCTCCCATTTACTTTGCATGGATATCGTACATCCATCTACACTTCAACAGGGTCAACCCCTTTCTCACTTGTTTATGGTATGAAAGTTGTGCTCCCAGTAGAGGTGGAGATGCCATCATTACGTGTCTTGATGGAAGCCAAGTTGACAGAGGCTGAATGGTGTCAGACCATATTTGATTAGCTGAATTTGATTGAAGAGAAGAGATTGACTTCCATGTGTCATGGTCAGTTATATCAGTAGAGAATGAAGAAAGCTTTTGATAAGAAGGTCAGACCTCGTGTGTTCAGAGAAGGTGACCTTGTGCTCAAGAAGATTCTATCTTTCAAACCAGATTCTAGGGGAAAATGGACTCCTAATTATGAAGGCCCATGTGTTGTCAAGAGAGCCTTTTCAGGAGGTGCTTTGATTCTTACAACTATGGATGGTGAGGAGTTCACTCGTCATGTGAACGCAAATGCAGTCAAGAAATACTTCGCCTAAAAAGAAAAGAACAGCTTGCTAAGTTGAAAACCTGAAAGGGAAGCTTAGGCAAAAATGAGCGTCTCGGTGGATTGAACCCGAAAGGGCGATCCAAGCAATAGTTAGAGGCATAAAATAGAAAGAGTTATCCCGATAAATTGAGTACCCCACCTTGGGGAAATTTAGGCAAAAATTAGGGATTATGGCGAGTAACTGCATCCTGTTGATCTTTGGTTTTAAAGACTTATCTTGAGCACATTGTCAAATTTTGGTTCACTATCTCCAGCAGTTGCCAAAAGCATAGTGGATATCAAGAGTTGGTAGAAGGATTAGTGATCATTGTATTTAATGTAGCCCTTTTCCATGTAAATTACCATTTTTCAACTTTTGCAAAGATCTATGGAGTCTTGTCATTTACAAACTACCATTCTATTAAATAAAGTTGAGCTTTTATCCAATTATTTCTACTATTGTTTAATTCAGTCAAATAGATTTAAATTTTATTATGATCATTTTTGAAATTAAAAATTTTAAAACAAAAATCATGTTTTCTTAAATATATAAAAGCAGTTATTTTAAGCAATCGATTTCATTCAAGAGGAATATCAACATCGATTTGAATACAGTAAGCCCTAAATATGGAGCATTATTGGTTCTCCTCAAGCAGTTGGCGTGATCCCTGTTTCATTCCCAACATCTTTTTAGTATCCGATGTTTGTTGGTTTCCCCATCCGAGTTCGTCGTCATCCCCAACTGTGCTTGTTGTCCTCCCTCGGGTTGTAGGCATTTTATTGCAGCAGTTTGCATGGTTTCGGCAGAATTTTGTTCCCCCACATGTCGCCATCAAATTCGTCCCCAGTCAGAGTTTTTGAGCAGCTATTTGTGTTCATCCCCTGCAGGGTTGTCTCCCATGTGATATGGTGTTGACCTAAAATTCCCCGCAGAGGTGGAAGTAGTTTCCTCAGCGGATCCTCTCCTTTCTTCCCCAACCAGGGTCAAGCCTTTGAGGTGTTCGATCTCTTCTCCAGCTGTTGTTTTCCTCTTGTTTGGATTGGCCAAGAATTGTATTGATGATTCAAATCAGCGACAGTTGTATCCTTTGCGATCGTTTTGTCAGCATGATCATCATATATACATATACCCATACACACACACACACACACACACACATACACACACACACACACACACACACACACACACACACACATATATATATATATATATATATATATATATATATATATATATGCATATATGCACCATATAACTTCATTATTGCATTATTACACCTTGTGATTCATTGTTATTTTGATTCTCTGTTATGGTGGTACTTTATCCCCATGCAGGTTTGGTGTGTCTGTCCTCCTTCAATTATAGAGTGTCAGCCCCTTAAGCAGAAAGACTTTAACCTTTCTCCTATTCCCCACTAAGCTAGTTCCTAGTGGATGATTATTGTTTCAGTTTCCTCCCCAGTTGTTTATCTGGATGGAACCACTCCCCTTGAGTTATATCCTCATTGGGTTGAGTCTTGATTGACATTTTATTTCTCTATCTTCTCTAGATAGATGCCTTTGGTCCTCTAAGAGTCTATTACCCAGTATTTGGTAATATTCTTCTTAGTTTGTAGCTTGTTACGTCTTGTCCAATACCCGGCAAGAGTAACCCCTTTTCCCCCCAGCGGATTCGTTTTCACGTTTCCCATGAATAATATCCTTGATATGTTCATCCTAACCGATGACAGATATTTTCTTCCCCTTCTTTGAGTTTATCCTTGATATGTTCATCTTAACCGGTGATGGGTATTCTCTCCTTTTTGGTATTCTACCCAGTAAAAAGGTAGTTGTAATCCCTGTTTTATTCCCCAGAGAGTTAATCCTTGATATGTTCATCCTAACCGATGACGGGTTTCCTTCTCTTTGCGGTCCTTTACCCAATAACCGGTAGTTGTAAATCCTGTTTTTTTCCCCTTTTCAGAGTTTGTCGTTGATATGTTCATCCTAACCGATGACAAATATTCTCTTCTTGGTATTCTATCCAGTATTCGATAGATATAATTCCTACTTTGTTCAGGCGGTTTATCCTTGATATGTTCATCTTAACCGATGACGGATATCCTCCTTAAAAGTCGCCAGGCAAGTTTATCCTTGATATGTTCATCTTAACCGATGACGAATTTTCTTTCCTTTGAGTCTATCCTTGATATGTTCACTTTAAGCAGTGAGGAATATTCTCTCCTTTTGGTCTTCTGCCCGGTAACTGGTAGTTGTAAATCCTATTTTGGCTTTCCCAACAGTTTATTCTTACCCAGTAACCGGTATTGAATACGCCTCCTAGATGCCATCAGCGAGTCATCCTTGATATGTTTATCCTAACCGGTAACGGATGTTCCCCCTATCAGATTTTGTTATCTCCTTACCTAGTAACCGTTAATGGATAATATACTTCTGTTACTCCTGTGTCGAAGATCATTTCTTCCCCAGTTGAGTGTGAGTGCGCATTTCCTTAGTGAAATCGCCATTTTCCTGCTTGGCTCGAGTATTTTAGCTTTTGCTCTGATCTACCCGTTTCCCCCTGCAAATGTCCTTCTATTTCTCGGCTGAGTCTTTCCATTGATTTATTTTTCATGGAATCCCCCGTAGTCCCCCAACAGTTTTTAAGTCGTGGCCTGGCCTACGTGCAACCCTTTTATCCCCTCAAAGTCTTTGTCTCCCCGGTGAGTTTTCCTTATGGAATGCATTATGCTCCTGCGGACTTTCAATCTCTCCAGATTCTTTTCCTTTGTGGCAACATTTCCCCACAGAGATTTATTTTAACATTCATATCATATGCATCACGAGGTCTCTTAGGGACCAAAATTTGTTTCTATATGTTGTTATTTAAGCCCATTCTACTGAGTCGATGCGAAGATTTTAACCTTCATCTCCTCAGTTAGGACGCCCTTAAATAGGGGCAGCTGTAAGACCCCAATTTTGACCCTAAGATCCCTCATTCTATCTCATCATATACATTGGCATTGGGATCACAACTTGGCATCCTCCTTACCCCTCATCCATTGGGTTTGCATTGGGAGAGATCACCAAGCATGATGTGATTGTATCATAGTTTGTATTTTATCATTTTTACTAACCAAAATACCAAAAATATGTCTTTGTATAAACTAACTCTTTTGTAGGTAGGGCATGTGCCCACCTTTGATCTATCAAGCTCACATCTAGGGTTTAAGACCCTCAATGCAAGGAGCTCAATCAAGATTTGTTTACTACGGTTCTAAGCATCATATATGAACCCCCATGATCTATACATATTATGTTGATCAAGAATTCATCAAGAGTTTGGAATTGGTTTGCCTTGGAAACCCTAATTCATCTGGGTATCTTGTGTAACTTCTTCAACAAGCTTCTTCACCAATTGATCAAATATTTCAAGGGATACTTCAAATTTCATCATCTTATACATATATGATCTCCCATGAGTCTAAAAAGTCAAGAGAATTGCAAGTTAGCAAGTTGGTTAATGGTGGTTGATCAGACAAATTCATCTGATCAAAACTGGGGTTCCCTAGACCCTATCTCCTACAATTGTTATCATATGAAAATCATTCCAAGAGAAACGTTTAGGTCTAGAGCTAGTTTTGCTTTGAGAGTCATTGTTTATGGTGAAAGATTATAGGTCATTTTGTTTAAACCCTAATTTGGAGGTCAACTTCCCAAGGCCATAACTTTCTCAATTTTTATAAGATGAAAGATTTCCAAGTTGCACAATCAAATTCAAGATGTATACTTCAAGTTTTATGTTTGGAGGAAGAGATAATTCAACTTTTATGTGCATGTGATATGAGGATACATTATAGGTCATTTTGGACCAATGTCATTGAACAAGTGATTTTCTTCAACTTCAAAAATGCATAACTCCTTCATATTAAATCCAAATGAGGTCAAATTTATGACTATTTTGAAGGACTTTGAGATAGATATAACTTTTATGGAGTAACGTTTCTCATTTGAAGCTCACATAAAAAGTTAGCTAAGGTGGAATAAGTTAACATATGGCTTGACACTTAGAATTTTTTTTTATATGTTTAATTTTCCATACTTCCACCTCAGAATACATCATGATACATGATTCAAATGAAAAAGTGTTCAACATGAAAGTTGTTCCTCTTGATCTAACCTTTCCAAAAAGTCCAATTTCATCCATTTTGGACAAGATTTGGATGGGTTGCGCATGGCTTGAACATTGCATCATCATTTGGCAAGATTGAACTTCAAATTTCCATGCATATTTTCCTAGCATTCCAACATGACCTCAGCCTTGCTTGTACTCAATTATGGACCAGATGGAGTGATTTCATGGGCCTGTACACGCCCATGCACCCATGCATCACACATTGCTATTTTTGGATTCCATGTTCAAGTGTGCAAATATCAAATGAATTGGCTATACATAGAGACCTCTAAGCTCAGAACAAAGGACCCTGTGCGCCAGCTTTGATCGCAAACCTTCAAACCCTTCCATTTCAGAGGATAACCTTGAGAATTTCCATTGGAAATTGAGTTTGAATCTCACTATTTTGAGATTCAAAACTCCAAGGATCTAAAGTCTTTTATCATTCTAATATACTCCTTCAAGCATTCAGAGAAAGATCAAGCACAAACAAGAGCAAGACCAATCGAATTCAGACCTCCATTGAAGGTATTTTCTAGAAATTTTAACCTCTTCGATTCTCACTCAATTCTCCATAATTCTCTTGGATCTTTGGTTGACTGAAGTCCTACTAATGTAGGCAACAAGATTGAGTTGCTTTGAGGTCAAATCGAAGCAACTCAGATCGTGTACCTCAAATTTCAACTCCTTGTATCTCTCAATATACTTGGAGTTAGGATGAATTGAGGCCAGATTCGAGCTCATTGCCATTTTTACTTTAAAATCATGTCCTTCTTTTTAATTTTGGTGATGGTTGTGACTAAACTAGTCCGGTGAGGCTCACCGGAGAAGGAGACCGAAGCATTGGCTCCGGCGATGAGTTGGCACTCCTCAGAACCATATGATCCATTTAATTTAATCTAATCTCACGCGTTGGTTTCAATTACCATTACTGTGGCGCGCTGACTCAGGTCCATTGTGGATTGCACGCTGGTGGCCATTTGATCTGCCACCTCAATTAATGAGGGAGATCAAGTGGTCCACGTTTTTTCTTATTTTTTGATTTTCATTTTATTTGTTATATTTTCATTAATTCATATTAATTTTAATATTGATCCAAAAAATATGAGAGTTTCACAAAAAAAATTAAATAAGTTCCTCTTTCATTTTCTGAATTAAAATTATTTTTTGGATCATTATTAATATTTTTCATGATTTAATTGATTTTGTGATTATTTTTAATTGTTTAAAAACAGTTTTTAGTTTCCAAAAATTATGAAAATATTTCTCCAAGGTCCTTTGACCTATGATAAATCTCATGGCCATTTCTTTGGTGTTTTGATGAGATTTTAGGAATTTGACAAACCATAATTTAATTTAATGCATAATTTAATTGATTTTAATTGTTTAATTGCAAAATAAATTGTATTGAGCATTTGATATTGACTTGTTGAGTTTGACTTGTGTTGTTGGGCCTTGATGAATGTTGATTTGACTTTGTTGAGTTAAAATCATTGGATTTAGGGGATTGATGAAATGTACATTTCATCTCCCAAAATGAATGAATGATTTTAATTTGATAAAAGTCCTCATTTGACCAATTTGTGTTGATTCCATTGCCCCTCCCTCTTCATCTCACTTCCCTTCTCTATTCATTCATGTCATGGACCTATGTAATCTCCATATCCTAAGGCTAGTTGATTGAAAAATCAACATGAGTGTGGATGAGATTAGATCCCCCTTTTGCATACTCTTTTTTAAGTGTGGTATGTTTTAGGAGCATGGTTCATAATACCATGTCTCTAACATGCATTAACACTAAAATTCTTATTGCCCGACCTCAAAGAGTTGTGACTTCTACATAAGTCCAATTACGATTGCTTAACATAGTGCTAAATTGTTGACATAAAAGGCATAACATTCTAGTAAGTGAGATTGCAAGTCTCCCCTCTTTCATGGTATTGTGTGGAAACTTGGCCTTTTTTCCTTTCTTTGGAAGATGTCTTGGTTCAAGGAACTATGCTTGTGATAAGTGGGTTGAGTACTCTCCAAAGAATGACTTAAATAAAACAAAAGAAAAAGCAAAACTAACTTCTAATCAACTAACAACTAACATTTAATTTCAAGCCATTTACTTTTATGCACTTTAATTTTAAGTCTTATTTCATTTGCCGCTACTCATACCATTCAATTTGTTTACTTTAATGCCATTTTCACTTTGCTCATTTGAGCCATATCTTGTGAATATATTATGTTTGTTTATTCTTGTTTGTGTTGTGGTCTTTTGACCTTAATGTACATATTAACAACAAAAACCCCTAAAAAATGTTTGTGTGGACTGTTGGATTTGATCTGAGACATTGGACTTAGAATTAGGCAACACTCCCTATGCAAAGGACTTGGCCAATGCCAACTTTCAAAAAACCGAGTTCTTGTGAAGTGAACTTTCATCTGATACAATCTTGAAGATCCATTGGAGTTCATCTACAACATGATCACATTGAAGTTATTATTTTGAACCTGTGTCTAATGCAACTCTTTGAAGTCATCTGATACATGGGGAATTATGAAGAAGATCATGGAGTTGCTAAGCTTGGATGTGGCTATCTTTATTTGATACCTTGCTCTTCACCTTGCTATGTGTGTATTATTATTGCTTAATTTTAAAGTCCAAGGCAAATTTGGGTTTCTATATGACATTTATGTCTATTGGATTGCAGCCCATTGGTCAGATCTTTTCAACTCTTAACTTTTAAATTTTTGCTTAGGATTAGTATCTTCATCTCCTCCCCACTTCTTTAATTTCAAAATCTCTCCCTCCTTTTAAAATCTTCGTTGCTTGTGTTTGTTTTTCTAAACTTAGACCATATTGCAAATTAGAAACTTTGGTCTTATGCCATTGCATTTTTAAAAACTCATTTCTTAATCAAACTTGTAAATGAACTTAACTATACTTGACTTAAAATTTCAAAAGACAAAAGAACTAACACTCATTCGAACCTTTTTAGGCCTTTTGTGCCTTTGTTAAACTTAAAATTTTGTTAAAAGAAACTCATTCAGTTTGGAATTGTTACCACGAACTACGAGGTTTTGATCCCTCATTTTTATGTTGGTACGTAGGCACAAGTCTGAAGGTCTTGTCAAACACAAAAATATAATTAATGAATTCTTTTCTCATCCCTCCACTCTATTTATTGCAAACATCATTTTATACAAAAAGACATATGCACACAAAAAAGGGCTCCCTAGGAGTACATAGGACACTTTGGGTGCTAACACCTTCCCTTTGTGTAACCAACCCCCTTACCTGTAATCTTTGGCATTTTATTAGTTTTGATTTAAAAACTTCTTATTTTTGGGTTTTGTTCGTACTTTTCCCTTTTCCTTTGGAAACAAAAAAAGTGCGGTGGCGACTCTGGTTTAATTGACGTCTAGCTTATCCATAGCTTGATGGTCATGAATTTACCGCTACACTTGTCAACAAAAACAGACCTGGCTGAGGATACCGTCCAGTGCGGACAACCCAACAAGGTACACCTGTAATGGGTGAAGAAATGGCCCTCTCCATCCTTGGGAAATTCGTGAGCGTTGGACATCTCTTTCAAGAGCAGGTCGCCATGGTGGGCGAAGGCCTCAGTATATCTGAAGCCGATTGCTTCGTGCTAAAAAAGGTGGTAGGCCAGCAGCTCAACAATTGGACAGAAGTGGACATACCTGAAGTTACTTTCTGTAACATGTAATTTTCTGTTTTCATTTCGGATCCTTATGCCCGTGCCCAAGCCATATTGGAGCTTGTAGGGCCCCCGTTGTTTTCATCATTGTTTTAAAATGAAATAAAGAGAGTGTTTCGCATACAATTTCTCTCTCTATGCTTCTCTTTTCATTTTTTCCAATTTGTTTTTTGTGCTAGTCCATATTCTAAAATAAAGCATGAATCACTCATGCAGATCCGACTCGGATTCCATTGACAAGAAAAATGCTATGGCCGATTATAATTTCGAGAATTCGATCTACCAAGCTGAGGAAGATTATGACGAAGATTGTGAACTCCCAGAGGAGTTGGCCAGGCTGCTACAGCAGGAATCCAAATTGATTCAACTGTAATAGGAGTCGTTGGAGATCGCTAACCTTAGATCCGAAGACTGCAAGAAGGAAATCAGGATTGGCGCCAACCTGCAGGCTGATGTCAAGAGGAGGTTGATCGAGTTACTGCACGAATATGTTGATGTGTTTGCTTGGTCATATCAAGATATGCCCGGGTTAGACACAGATATTTGATGCATCATCTGTCGCTCAAACAGAACTTTCCTCAAGTGAAGCAGAAATTGAGAAGCACTCGACCTGATATGGCTATCAAAATCAAGGAAAACATTCAGAAGCAGCTGGATGCGGGTTTCCTAGCAGTATCAAACTACCCCCAATGGGTTTCCAACATTGTGCCCGTGCCTAAGAAAGATGGCAAGGTGCGCATGTATGTGGACTACAGAGACCTAAATAAGACTAACCCAAAAGATGACTTCCAACTACCTCACATTGATGTGTTAGTGGACAACACGGCCCAATTCTCTGTATTCTCCTTCATGGACGGTTTTTCTGGATATAATCAAATCAAAATGGACCCAGAAGACATGGAGAAGACAACATTTATCACCCCGTGGGGGACATTTTGCTACAAAGTCATGCCGTTCGGTTTAAAGAACGTTGGGGAAACATATCAAAGGGCTATGGCCACTCTCTTTCATGAAATGATCCATAAAGAGATTGAAGTATACGTCGAGGATATGATTGGTAATTCCCAAACATAAGAACAACATCTTACCCATCTGCACAAGTTGTTTGAGAGGTTGAGAAAGTTCAGATTGAGGCTTAACCCAAACAGATGCACGTTCGGGGTAAGATCTGGTAAACTTCTAGGTTTTATCGTGAGCCAACATGGCATTGAAGTGGATCCTGACAAAGTTAAGGCCATACAAGCTATGCCCTCACCGAGAATAGAAAATGAAGTTCGTGGCTTTTTAGGACGGTTGAACTATATAGCCAGGTTCATATCGCACCTGACTGCCACATGCGAACTAATCTTCAAACTACTGCAAAAGGACCAAGTCGTCGAGTGGAACGAGAACTGTCAAAGAGCCTTTAAGAGGATAAAGCAGTATCTCCAAGAGCCACCCATCTTGATACCTCCGGTACCAGGAAGACCGCTTATCATGTACTTGACAGTCCTATAGGATTCTATGGGTTGCATGTTGTGTCAGCATGACGAACCAGGTAGAAAGGAACATGTCATCTACTACCTTAGCAAGAAATTCACTGATTGTGAATCAAGGTATTCTTTGCTGGAAAAGACTTGGTGTGCCCTCACCTGGGATGCCAAACGATTAAGGCAGTACATGGTGACACACACCACTCTGTTGATCTCCAAAATGGACCCAATCAAGTACAATTTCTAGAAACCTGCTTTGACCAGAAGAGTTGCCTGTTGGAAGATGGCCTTGACTGAATATGACATTCAGCACGTCACGCAAAAAGCCATCAAGGGAAGTGTATTGTCTGATTACTTGGCCCACTATCCAGTAGAAGACTATCAACCGATGAGATTTGATTTCCCTAACGAGGACATTCTGTTCATAAGGGATTGCAATATTCCAGGCCCCGAGGAAGGACCGCGATGGACGCTCGCGTTCGATGGTGCTTCCAATGCACGAGTCCATGGAGTAGGTGCCATCATTACTTCACCGACATGATTTCATCTTCCATTCACCGCAAGATTATGCTTCGACTGCACCAATAATATGGCAGAGTATGAGGCCTATATCTTCGGTATCGAAGCAACAATGTACTTAAGAATCAAAATACTTTAGGTTTATGGGGACTCAGCTCTCGTCATCAGTCAAGTACGGGGAGATTGGGAAACTCGCGATCAGAAGGTGATTCCATACAAAGAACATGTCCTGAAATTGATCCCTTACTTCGATGAAATCTCTTTTCATCACATCCCAAGGGAAGAAAATCAATTAGCAAACGCCCTCGCTACTTTAGCATCCATGTTCAAGATCACTTGGAAGAATGAGGCCCCTGCTATCAGCATTGATCGCCTGGACAAGCCAGCATAATGTCTGGCTACCGAGGAAGAGTCAGGTGGCAAACCTTGGTACCATGACATAAAGACGTACCTTGAAAAAGAGGTGTACCCAGACAACGCATCAATCACAGACAAGAAAGCTTTGAGGAAGCTCTCCTCTAAGTTCTTCTTGAGTGGAGACGTATTGTATAAGCGAAGTTATGATTCAGTATTACTCAAATGCATGGACAAACGTGAAGTGGAGCAAATTATAACTGATGTGCATGAAGGTTCGTTTGGGACGCATTCCAGCGGGCATTCAGTGGTTAAAAAGATCCTCAGAGCAGGATACTACTGGTTGACTATGGAAACAAATTGCTTCCGTCACGTGCAAACTTGTCACAAATGTCAAATCTACGCTGATAGGATACACGTACCTCCAGTACCTCTCAATGTCATTTCATTGCCGTTGCCTTTTTCTATGTGGGGCATTGACGTGATCAGACGTATTGAACCAACTTCTTCGAATGGGCATAGGTTCATCCTGGTCGCCATCGACTATTTTACCAAATGGGTGGAAGCTGCTCATATGCAAATGTCACTAAACAAGTGGTAGCTCGCTTTCTGAAATGTGACATCATCTGCCGTTATGGAATTCCCAACAAAATTACCATAAATAATGGTTCGAATCTTAATAACAAGATGATGAAGGAATTATGCAAGAGTTTCAAGATTGAACATCAGAATTTCACCCTATCGGCCAAAGATGAACGGTGCAGTGGAAGCAGCCAATAAGAACATAAAGAAGATTGTTCAGAAAATGGTGAAGACATACAAGGATTGGCACGAGATGCTGCCATTTGCACTACATGGATATCGTACTTCGGTACAAACCTCGACTGGGGAAACCCCTTTTTCTCTAGTGTACGGCATGGAAGCAGTACTCCCAATCGAAGTAGAGATCCCCTCTCTGAGAATCCTGGAAGACGTCAAACTAGAAAAAGCAGAATGAATTCAAGCCATACTCGATCAACTGAACCTCATTGAAGAGAAATGCATGACAGCTCTGTGCCACGACCAACTTTATCAGAAGCGGTTGAAGAGGGCCTTTGACAAGAAAGTGCGTCCTAGGAACATCCAGGTCGGTGACCTGGTACTCAAAAAGATCTTGCCAATCCACACAGACCCTCGGGGAAAGTATACCCCCAATTACGAAGGACCATACGTCGTAAGAAAGGTTTTCTCGGGAGGAGCCTTGATTCTCTCGACTATGGGTGGGGATGATCTGGCATCACCTATAAATGCAGACATAGTCAAAAAATATCATGCCTAATATGTGACCACTAAGTTGACACCCCAAGGGGAAACTTAGGCAAAAATGGGCATTTCGGTGGACCAAAAAAAGAAAAGGTCTAGGAAAAAATTCGGGATATAAAACAAAAGAATCGAAAACCTGCTAAGTTGATTCCCCCCAAAGGGCAACTTAGGAAAAAAAGGGTATCCCTCTAGATCTAAAACCCGAAAGGACGGTCTGGGCAAAAGTTAGGGACTGACAGGCAAAGACTGCGTACTATTCAGGGTTTGTAAATACGTCCTCCCAAGTAGTGGAAACCCGAACGAAGGGATCAATCCAATCACTATCGACTAGGGTAGAGTACGAGGATTCATAAAGTATAACGGTTATATCATGATTGGACCTTAATGGAAATCTAGGACTTTCTCATTGCCAATTTGTTTTTGTGCAATTACCTCATTTAGGAATTGCTTCCTTATTGTAAACACCCATTTACGGGTTCGTTTTCAACTAATAAAATTTTAATTCAGAATCTCCTCGTTTTTACTTTTTCTGCTTGTGTGAGAAATATAACTATTATCTCTATATAAATAATGCATTGAAATTTTTGGGAATAACAACAATAACACTGAAATGAAAACTTGATTTTACGTTGATCATAATAACAAAGACATAAGGTCACGAAGATCCTGAGACCTATGAGACTACGGCCTAAGAGATTACGAAAATCATCATTCGCCTCGGTAATCCCTCTCAGTGTACATATACACCAGTCTGGGTATCAGAAGATTCATGGCAGATTCTTTCTCCAACGTCAGCGGGAAGGTAAGACGTTGGGAAGTCAGGTGAGACGCATCCCACATCTTACGAATCAGAAGCCTTGTAACCCAAGCAGATGTACCTCTGTTTAGGGAATACCACGCCCAAACTTGGGGCATCCGTAGACCCTCATACCATTGCATAAGCCCATCACTCACTTCATTTCATGCATATCATCCGATACAATTGATCAATCACCATTTTCATTAAGTTTTCGTTACTGATCCGACAAGAAACCGAGGATTTTGAGACACTGTGCAAGCATTTTGGTACTTTTCAAGGCAATTTTACTTCCCGTATAATATTTAAGAATTTCCATTCATTGTCATATTTTACTTTATATTTTCGTGATTTTACGCGTGGGATGTCTGTGTTTTTGTCCAACAGGTTCAGGTGGAAGAACCGAGGAACTCGGAGCGAGACAGTGCAGAATTCCGGCAAGCAGAGGAATGGAAAAACCCTGGTACAGGAGGCCTGACACGGCCACCCGTGTCACCTAACATGGGCCGTGTCAGGAAGAAGGAGAATGAAAGAAACAAAATAATAGTCTGACACGGTCGGCCGTGTCAGTTGACACGGCCCGTGTCAGGCCTTATCCTCAACCGTGTCAAGCCCCCATGGGCGTGTTAAGTGAAGCAATAAGTTGACACGGCCACCTGTGTCAGCTGACACGGGCCGTGTCAGCCCAAGCCCAAAATTTTCCCTTTTCATCGGGTTTTTGATCATCGGGCTTGCAGAGAGATTTTTGGACATGTCCATTTGTTGCTTAGAATTTTCACTATATAAGAGAACCTCCTAGACAATTTTTTTTATCTTGGAACGAGGCAACGCACAGTATTGTCAAGTAATCAAGTATTATAGAGAACAAGGAGTTCGGAGGGCGAAAGGTTTTCATGAGCAGAAGTGATTGAAGATCCAAGTCATCCAAATACTTGTAATGTGTAATTTTTATCTTGTATTTGTTTTGAACAATATGAGTAGCTAAACCCCCTAATGCTAGGGGGTGTCCTTGATTTAGAATTGTAACGAATTTGAGTTTACATTTGCATTTATAATATTATTTTTACGGTAACCTATTGATATGTTTAATGCTATCTCTTTCGGGCCAATCGAGATTGTTCTATGGTTATCAATTAGGCTGGACCGCCATTGGCAAGGTTTTCATAAGGTTACTCTGCAGTAGATATCACCTAGGACTAGGGATACCCTGTATGAATCAGAGTATTCTTGATATAATAAAGCTTAACTTCACCCTAATTGCCTATGGACATATAAATTATGGTAGATTTATTAAAGGATTTCTCACCAAGGACTTGGGAGAAAATATCCTTGAGAACTGGTAGTAATTGATATTTGTTGATGCAATAGTGACTCTGATTTGTTACAGGGATAAATCATACACTTTCCCTGACATTGTTCCTCTTACCTTGCAAACCCTTATTTTTATTATTATTTGCCTTTGCCTTTATTTTTATAATTTTGAATCTAAAAACCCAAATCATACTTTTTGTTTAATTGAATGATAATTTGAACTCGATATTGACGTGCAGAACTTGAGATCGACATTCAGGGAATTTTCCTGTTATTACTATAATAGGCAAAATAGTACACTTGCTATTTTTTCGATCAAGTTTTTGGCGCCGTTGCCGGGGACTTCCAAAATATAGAGTTTAATTTTAAAGTTCAATTAAAATTTTGTTGCTCTACAATAGAATTATTTTTCTGTCATTTTTAATTTACTAATTTGTGTATGTGAGGAGAACCCTGAGCTGAATTTCTTTTTGACGCAGAGATCGAGAGGACCCTTCACTGAAGACACAGGAACGCAAGAGTGGATTCCAAAGAAGAAAGTACCTCTGATCATTCCAAACTCAAAGAACCAATGGTTTATGTTCCTCCAATTCCACCTCCTCCACCTCCGGAAAGACTCTTAGGTGACTATGGAGGTGCAAACGCACCGGGTGGTCGACTGACCATTGTCAACCAACTGGTGAATGTGACAAATTTTCAACTACATCACAGCACAATCAATCAATTGGAAAGATAACCTTTCACCGGAAAGGTTAATGAAGATGCCAACAAACACCTGCGAAGATTTCTGACCATGAGAACCACGTTGAAAATTGATGGCCATACTGATGAAGCAAAAAAAATAAGAATGTTCCCGTTCACTTTAGCTGAAGATACGGAAGAATGGTTCTACTCTCTTCCAGACGACAATATCATATCATGGGAAAAGATGAAAACTGCATTCTTAAATGAGTACTTTCCAGGATTAGTATTCCTGAGGAAAAGGTATGAAATCCTTAATTTCAAACAGAAGGATGGTGAATCATTGGGAGACGCCTACAAAAGATTCAAAAGGGTCTTAGTAGCGTGTCCAACTCATAATATGGATCAGACTGAACAAATGCAGATGTTCGTTAACGGGCTGAAAATAAAAACAAAACAGTTGATTGATACAGCAACTGGTGGCTCAACAAATTTCTCAACAGCCACTCGTATTAAAAGGATTATTGAAGCAATAGCTGCCAATGAGCTTCTAGAATTATATGACAGGTGTACTAGTCATCTAGAAGGGGTAATTGATCTGAAATTAGAGACAAATAAAATCCGTTTGGAAGACACAGTTGGTCGAAATAGACAAGAAGTTGAAAGGTATGAATATAGGCACTCAATAGATAGCTCAAGTCCAGACGGCTCAGGCTAGCACTTGTGAAATCTGTAATGGACCTCATCACACGGTCTATTGCTTTACTACTCCCCAACAAATTGAAGAGATCAAATTCTTGAAGCAGAATAATCCCTACTCCAACACTTATAATCTAGGTTGGAAGAATCATCTGAGTTTCTCCTAGAAATATCAGAGAGGGAGTGTTCCGCAACAGGGTACAGGGCAATATCAGACTCAGTATCAACAACAACAACAACATGCACCTAAAAAGGTTTAATGGGAGATCAACATTGAAAAATTAGTCGCCCATAGCATGCAGTTTCAAGAAGTAACTAGAACCAATCAGAAAAACACCTCTGCCTCCATAAAAAATCTCAAAGTCCAAATGGGTTAGATAGCACAACAGTTAGCTTCAGATTCTCAAGCATCGGGAACCCTACCCAATAGTACGGTAACAAATCCGCGAGAACATAACAATATTAACACTGTCGTAACCCGAAGTGGGAAGTCAACAGAAGAAAACAGTATGGAGGAAGATGGATTGTTAGAAGTGGATTTAGAAATCAAGGAAACCAAGGACCAAGATGAAGAAGTGGTAGTGCCACTTGTCAAGGAGAAAGAAAAAGCTCTGAAATCAGTCATCAAACTCCCTTACCCTCCAAGACAGAAGAAGAAAGATCAACATGAAAAGAATTTTGAGAGGTTCCTGGAAATGTTCAAAAAGCTTGAAATAAACATCCCTTTTTCCGATTCATGAAACAGAAGAAACACACCCCATTAGAGATGATTTCACCGACGATTGTATCCAAGCCGTTACGCATATCCCCTGGTTTGCAGATTACGCGAACTTTATGGTAGGTGGACTAATACCTGATGATTTTGACTCTAACAAAAGGAAAAAGTTTTTGCATGATTGCAGGTTTTATGTGTGTGACGATCCGTTCTTGTACAAAAAGGGAATAAATGGCCTGGTGAGGAGATGTGTTCTGGAAGAAGTGCAAAGGGACATCCTAAAAGCTTGTCACAACTCAGAATATGGAGGAAACTTTAGCGGTGATAGAACCACAGCAAAAGTCCTCCAATCTGGACTGTACTGGCCTACACTGTTCAGAGATGCACAAGAGATAGTGAAAGAGTACGACAGATGTAAGAGAACAGGTAACATATCAAAGAGAAATCAGATGCCTCAAAATGCCATGTTAGAGGTAGAACCGTTTGATGTATGGGGAATAGACTTTATGGGACCCTTCCCACCGTCCTTTAGAAAGCAATACATTCTGGTCGCAGTTGTCTATGTGTCAAAATGGGTGGAAGCAGTAGCACTACCCACGAATGATGCTAAAGTGGTGATCAATTTCCTAAATAATTGTATCTTCGCTCGATTTGGGGTACCAAGAGCATTACTTAGTGACGAAGGTACCCGCTTTCTGAACAAGCTGATGGAGAACCTGCTAAGAAAATACAATGTGAAGCATAAAATCGCCACACCGTACCATCCCCAGATAAGTGGACAGGTTGAAGTGTCAAATCGGCAGATATAGCAGATTCTGGAAAAGACAGTTAACGTGTCAAGAAAGGATTGGTCGATCAAGCTAGAGGATGCACTATGGGCATACCGAACAGCGTTCAAAACCCTCATAGGTATGTCCCTGTACCAACTAGTCTACGATAAAACATGTCATTTTCCGCTCGAACTCGAGCACAGGGCATTCTGGGCTACCAAATTTCTCAACTATCATCTATCCAAAGCGGGGAAATCCAGGATTCTTCAATTACAAGAGCTGGAAGAATTCAGAAATCAAGCATATGAGAATACCAAGATATACAAAGAACAAACCAAAACATGGCACGACCAGCGCATTTAGAATAAAGAACTTCAGGAAGGACAACTGGTATTATTATTTAATTCTAGGTTGAAGTTGTTCCCTGGCAAGCTAAAGTCGAGATGGTCGGGACCGTTTATGATACAGAAAGTATTCCCCCATGGAGCCATTGAACTGAGAAATCCAGCAAATGGGGACACATTCAAAGTAAATGGGCAGAGAGTCAAACCGGACCTACAGGACCAGGAGGGTGGCCTGATAGACAAAGTCCGTCTTGCCTAAAAAGAGGAAGGACCGTCGAGCCATGCGATGTTAAACGAAGCGCTTCGTGGGAGGCAACTCACACAATTTTAATTTTAATCAGTGTGTGCATGTTTGTAGGTTTACACAAGAGCTTTACAAAGGAGGGGAAAATCACTTCAATAAATGTATAAGTCATGTCGAACGGAAAAATAACGCTACCAGAGGGTGAATGGAAGAAAAATTTGAAAAATGACCGAAATTGTAGTCTGACACGGGTGCCCGTGTCAGGATCTTGGTCAACCATGGAAAAAGAGTGCAAAACAGTGGCCTGACACGGCCACCCGTGTCAGGAGCACTAAAGGTGAAGTCTTTTTGGGGCGTGGCAGTGGCCTGACACGGCCACCCGTGTCAGGGTCACTGAAAGAAAATGGAATTTTGGGCATGGCAGTGGCCTGACACGGGCGGCCGTGTCAGCTGACACGGGCGGTCGTGCCAGTTGACACGGGCGGTCGTGCCAGTTGACACGACCCGTGTCAAAGATACAGGTTTTTTATTTTTTTTTAAAATTTAAAATTCTGTGGGCCCCACCATTTTAATTCTTTCTTAACCACACTTTACCCATCATTTACCTTATCATTACTCAGATTTTCATAACCTCTTCCACCTTCTCTCTCATAATCTTCATCATTATCATTCTCTCTCTCTCTAAACCCTTACCAAAACTCCATTAAGCCTCCCCCATCAAAGCTTCCATAACCACCACTTTCACTACCCTATCGACATAACACCCTTCACAACTATTACTCCATTCGTCATCCCCGTTCTAACCACGATTTCAGAATTTTCTAACTCCTTATATCAGAAATCTCAATTTTTTTGTAGGTCCAAAATGCCCCCGAGGAGAATTCTCACTGGAAAGCAACAACTTGCTGAGATGTCAAGGTCACGGAAGCGACCCAGTCGGGACCCAATTCTGCACAACATTCTATTTGACAATCCAGAACAGGAAAAGCGGTATCAAGTCCATCGGAAACGGAAGCTCACACCTACCAGGTATATCTGCGAGCATACTTTGAATTCTCCAGGGCTAAAAATTTAAGTGTACAGGATGTTCCACGTCTTAGGGGTGTTGGAGTTTATGAGCCTTAAAGCACCGACATATGAGCGCATCACGCTCGAATTCCTCAGCACACTGGAATTCCAACTCGAAAAGAGATGGATCAACACTACCAGATATTATTTTGGGACTTTGCATTTCCGCCTGTTCAATAACTATCATGAATTGTCTGTGGAAGAATTGGCAGGGATACTCCGACTCCCACTACGCGGACCAGGAGCGGTCCCATATGGGTTCTCGCCAAAGGATTTCCGGATTGCCATCACGAGGAGGACGGATTACACCTCCAAGGGTGCTAAGGCCTTTGGCGTCCAGAATCCGTGTGTTCCGTTATGCCCAAAAGGATTTGGCCTACACCCTGTTTGGAAGAGGTGATAGCACAGGGGGTAGCCACTCAACGGGAGTTTTTTTTTATGTACTCGATGGCGCAAAACAAAGTCATCAATGTAGCTGCCGTTGCAGCTGATTATCTGGGTAAGGTTGGCCAAACAGACTCTGGAGGCATCTCCGTCGGCGGCATGATCACTCAAATTGCTGAACATTTCGGATATCAGGCGGTTTTACTTGAAGACACTCCGATTGTAGGTAAAACCAAAATTGACATGTCAGCTCTGATACAACAAGGTATGATTGTTGTTGCTTCCATTTATTACTCTGTTCTTATCCATAAATGGTTTATTATAGATCTTCCGGATCCGGACAAAGTTATTATTACTGACTGTGCAAACTGGCTATATGTAAATGCTGACTTCGACACTAAGGAAGGCCACGACCCTGAGTATTTTGCTACAAGTGAGCAATTTGCAGGTGACCATGTGGATGCCACAGAGGCAGAATAGAAGGAACCTCAGGAACAGTTTGTACCCCCACCTCCGGAGCCTACCCAGCAGAAGGGAGGATCCTCTTCCTGGTCCACTGACCAATGGACATGGGTACCAACTGAGTTGGGCGACTTAAGGACGGAGCAAACACGCCAAGGTATCAAGCAAGCCCGACATGGGGCAATGTTGGATGAGATGAGCAGCATTATGTGGCGATTGATGCTGCATTTTCCACACCCACCTCCTTAGTATAGTACTGTGAGTTTCCTCCTTCTCTCTTGCTCGCAAACATTGAGGCCAATGTTTAGTTCAGGTGTGGGGGAGAGTTTATGTTATTTTCAGTATTGTTATTTTCAGTATTTTGTTATTTTTCTAATAATTTTGTTATTTTACTTTATTACGTTCTATATTTGGTTTTTCTGTTTTAGGGTACATTATGCTGCAAGTGTTTCAGGTCTGTGGTGTTATTGTGAAATTAGTAATGGTCACGACTGGGAGTGGATGAAAGGATCACTCCACTTATCATTGCTTGTTGTGAAGGATCTCCCCAGGAAGTCGACACTGCTAAAGAAGAAAGATCGGACGCAACGTATACAACTTAACCAACATAAGTGCCATGTGTATTCCGAAGTAAGGAAGAAGTCGCATCATACTAGAGGTATTGTGGATACTGTCAAAGCTTAACCTAATAGGGGGAGTCATAGAAAGCCAAACACATTGATCATCATGAGAGATATTCAGTTATGTCTTTATCACTCTAAATTTACGTAGATTCTCTGGGACTGTCACTGCATGACTACACACACTGAGGCACGTTATTTGAATATAACCTTGAGCCTTTCTAGTCATCCCAATAATTTTATCCCTTGTAACCCCACTTGATCCTGTATCCATTTTTTGTTTAACCCCATAAATATACCCCGCGGCCAAAACAATTCCTTACCTTGTTCAAAGTCAAGTTGATAATATTAAGTTGTGTTGAAATTCTAAGTTTGGGGTAAAAACCCCATGAGTTCCAAAAGCCCAGGTAAATGCGAAAACAAAGAAAAAAAGAGAGAATCATCGAGAAAAAAAGAAAGAAAAAAATAAAATAAACTTGAGGGTTCAAAAGAAGCACGAGCCAAAGAAGGGCACCCGGTTGAAAAACAAGAATAGAAAAGAAAAACCGAGTGAAAAACAAAATGAGACAATTTTAAAGAAAAATGAACCAACACAGTGAAAATAATGGTAACATTGACTCTGAACCAAAAACCATTTGTTTCCCATTTTTTTGAATATCCACACCATAACCCAAGCCCCGTTACAACTTGGAAGACCTCAAAAAGTGCGTGTGTGTTGTGTGTAGGTGATATGAAAGGAGAGACTATTCAAACTTGTGAGTTGATATTCCATATTCTGAATTATGAGTAAAAACACTTAACCCGAGAGAATTGATGAGAATCTGATATAAGCTGACAGGTGAAACAGTGCTTCAAAGTGGAAGTGCGATTGAAGACTCACAAGGAAAAGCAGGAACTATAAAAGGAAGAGTAAAGACGTTAGTGAATGATCTCAGTGGTGTCAAGAAAAATAGAGAATCTTGGGGAGTGACACACAGTGTTATCTGAAACATTACTTGAGGACAAGCAATGAGCTAAGTTTGGGGTTGTGATCAGTCACCATTTTCATTAAGTTTTTGTTACTGACCCGACAAGAAACCAAGGATTTTGAGACACTGTGTAAGCATTTCGGTACTTTTCAAGGAAATTTTACTTCCCGTATAGTATTTAAGCATTTCCATTCATTGTCATATTTTACTTTATATTTTCGTGATTTTACGCGTGGGATGTTTGTGTTTTTGTCCAACAAGTTCAGGTGGAAGAACTGAGGAACTCAGAGCGAGACAATGCGGAATTCCGACAAGTAAAGGAATGGAGAAACACCGGTACAAGAGGCCTGACATGGCCACCCGTGTCACCTGACACGGGCCGTGTCTGGCAGAAGGAGAATGAAAGAAAGAAAACAATAGCCTGACCCAGCCGGCCGTGCCAGCTGACACGGACCGTGTCAAGCCTTATCCTCAACCGTGTCAATCCCCCATGGGCGTGTCAAGTGAAGCAGTAAGCTGACATGGCCACCCGTGTCAGCTTACACGGACCATGTCATCCCAAGCCCAAAACTTTCCATTTTCATCGGGCTTTTGATCATCGGGCTTGCAAAGTAATTTTTGGACATGTCCACCTGTTGCTTGGAATTTTCACTATATAAGAGAACCTTCTACCAAAGAAAAGATCATCTTGGAACGAGGCAAAACACAATATTGTCAAGCAATCAAGTATTACAGAGAGCAAGGAGTTCGGAGAGCCGAAGGTTTTCATGAGCGGAAGCGATTAAAGATCCAAGTCATCCAGATACTTGTAATTTGTAATTTTCATCTTGCATTCGTTTTGAACAATATGAGTAGTTAAGCTCCCCAATGCTAGGGGGTGTCCCTGATTTAGAATTGTAACGAATTTGAGTTGACATTTGCATTTATAATATTATTTTTATGGTAACCTTTTGATATGTTTAATGCTTTCTCTTTCGGACCAATCGAGATTGTTCTATGGTTATCAATTAGGCTGGACCGCCATTGGTAAGGTTTTTATAAGGTTACTCTACAGTAGATATCACCTAGGACTAGGGATACCCTATATGAATCAGAGTATTCTTGATATAATAAAGATTAACTTCACCTTAATTGCCTATGAACATAGAAATTAGGGTAGATTGATTAAAGGTTTTCTCACCAAGGACTTGGGAGAAAATACCCTTGAGAACTGGTAGTAATTGATATTTGTTGATGCAATAGTGACTCATACTTGTTACAGAGATAAATCATACACCTTCCCTGGAATTGTTCCTCTTGCCTTGCAAACCCTTATTTTTATTATTATTTGCCTTTGCCTTTATTTTTATAATTTTGAATCTAAAAACCCAAATCATACTTTTTGTTTAATTGAATGATAATTTGAACTCGATATTGACGAGCAGTCCTTGAGATCGACATTCGGGGTGTTGATTCTAAGTGTTGGCAGCAATTTTGGTAAAACAAAGAGTGTTCACAAGATGTCATGTGTGATGTCTTAACATGAGATATCCTATGTACCTGCTGGAGTTGAAGAACATATGCAAGCAGGATTGTTTCAGAATGCCACTTACAATGCTAAGGCTTCTGATATTGGATGTACCTGCTGGAGCTAAATTGGAAGACATATGCTGCAGGATTGTTTCAGTTGACATACTCATTGTCATGGTAACTGATATGGTTGTACCTGCTATAAAAGGAAACTGGATTATGCAGGATTTTTCCAGATGTCAGACCCGATGTCATGACATCCTATACACAGAACATTCAGTGTGAATGTCTGGTGTTTTGTGATTGCACAATTAATGGCAATCATTGGTTGATTGAAGATATGGCTAGCTGGCGCATTCTATCAGGGATATCAACCAGATTTGTTTATTTTCCAAGGAGATCTTTACAGCTGATATGAAAAGAGTTGATTGGAAAATATATTTAGGGTTTTCAAGCTGTCCAATGTTTCTATAAAAAGGGACTCAGAAAACTTGATTTGACACACAACCAATATTGAGCGAAATTTAGAGAGAGAGCTAGGGTTTGTGTCTGTAGGTCATTCAAGTCATCCATTGATGATTGAATTGGACTAATTTGTCTTCTTGATCAAAGCTTTGAAGCAAGATCAAGAGTGTGTCTTCTTGATTGAAACTGTGAAGTAAAATCAAGAATATTGTAATTGAAAAGTATTTTCTTTTCACAAGGGATTGTTGTTTAAGATCACGGGTTTGTGATTGTAAGGGAAGTGAGTGGGTTCTCATATCTAAGAGTGCTTAGGTAGAAATTGCACGGGTAGAGATTAGGTGAGAAAGATTGTAACTTGATGAAGTGTACGGATAGTCTTTGAACTAATTCTATTATAGTGAATTTCCTTCCTGGCTTGGTAGCCCCGAGACGTAGGTGAGTTGCACCGAACTGGGTTAACAATTGCTTGTGTGATTTGCTTTTCGATTCTGTTTATTTATCCATTGTGTATTAACAGATATCAGTGTCGTGACATTACCTTCGATATCTTATATCTGATACCAGAATTTCAATTGGTATCAGAGCAGGCATCCTGCTCTGGTTCTGGGTGAGATCTAGGGGCAATACTTTCTGGTACAATGGAGAGAGATGGAGGATCTGTTCATAGGCCACCAATTTTGGATGGTTCTAACTATGACTATTGGAAACCTAGAATGGTAGCGTTTCTGAAATCCCTTGACAACAAGGCTTAGAAAGTTGTGCTAACAGGTTGGGTGCATCCTGTCATTACTAAAGAAGGAGAAGTCACCACTGAGAAAAAGCCTGAAGAACAATGGTCCAAGGAGGAGGATGATCTTGCTCTTGGAAACTCTAAAGCTCTGAATGCCATCTTCAATGGAGTGGACAAAAATATTTTCAGGCTGATAAATAACTGTGAAATAGCCAAAGAGGCTTGGGACATTCTCAAGACCACTCATGAAGGCACATCTAGGGTAAAGATGTCTAGACTTCAGCTGCTTACTTCCAAGTTTGAAAACTTAAGAATGAAAGAAGATGAAAATATTCATGAATTTTACATGAGCATTCTTGAAATTGTCAATGCCTCTGGAGCCTTGGGCGAGAAGATGTCAGATGAAAAACTGGTAAGAAAGATATTAAGATCACTCCCCAAGAGATTTGCTATGAAAGTCACAGCCATAGAAGAATCTCAAGACATCTCAAATATGAGAGTGGATGAGCTGATTGGGTCCCTCCAAACATTTGAGATGGGAATATGTGATGGAGCTGAAAAGAAGGCCAAGAGCATAGCATTTGTGTCAAACACCGAAGAGGAAGATGAGGTAGGTGGTCACGACATTGATGAAGACCTGGCAAATGAGATAGCAATGCTGGGAAGACAGTTCAATAGACTAATGAAAAAGGTAGATGTCAGAGCTAAGGGCAATGTCAAAAACATCACATCCGACATCAATAAATCCAACAACTTTGGTAAGACCACAAAGTCTGAAGAAAAGCCCAAAGAAGTTCAGTGCTATGAGTGTAATGGGTATGGTCATATTAAAACTGAATGTGGGACCTACCTCAGGAAACAAAAGAGGAGTCTTGTAGCCTCTTGGTCTGATGGAAGTGAAACTGAAGAAGCTACAAGTCATTTAAATGCTTTGACAGGAAGATGGGGGTCCGAGGAAGAGTCAATTGATGATGAAAGATCCTTTGAAGAGCTGGACACTACCTACAAAGAGTGGTGCCACAGAAGGGCAGGAGTGTGCAGACAAGTTAAAAGACAAGAGGAAGTGATAGCTCAACTGAAAAATGAGAAGAAAGAGTATATGGAAACCATCTCAAAATTGGAAACTGAGGCTGAATTCTTGAATTCCAAACTAGATGAGATGACTAAGTATGTAAAAATGCTTAACAATGGATCTTCCACCCTAGACAAGATTCTCCAGACTGGGCAAATAACTGGAAACAAATCTGGCATTGGATTCAAGGGTGAGTGCAGTTGCAAATCAAAATCCAAACCTAAGAGCAGCCATGGTAGAAGCAAATCTGAGATGTCACATCAGATGTCACAACAACAGAAAGGGAACCATCAAAGATGGAAATGCCAATATTGTGGAAAATTTGGCCACCTGAAGCCCTTCTGTTATAAGCTATATGGCTATCCTGGTCCTGTTCAGTCTCAACACCAATCTAGGTTCAAACATCACAAGACTGTCAGCAGAAAGCAATGGGCTCTTAAGACAAAGGTCACAAGTCTAATAGCCCACACTTCCCTCAAGGTCTCAGCCAAAGAAGATTGGTATTTTGACAGTGGTTGCTCCAGACATATGACTGGGAACAAAAACCTGTTGACTGAACTTCATCCTCATGCCATGAGTTATGTTACTTTTGGTGATGGTGCAAAAGGGGAAATCAAGGGAATGGGTAGGCTGGATTGCCCTGGAGTTCCTGACCTTGATGATGTTCTACTTGTTAAGGGATTAACTGCTAATCTCATAAGCATCAGTCAACTATGTGATCAAGGTCTGAATGTAAACTTTACAAAAACTGAATGTTTGATTACTAACAAAGAAAATAAAGTAATCATGAAGGGAGTTAGGTCCAAAGACAACTGCTACATGTGGAGCTCTCAAGAAACTGGATACTCTTCAATGTGTACCTTAGCCAAAGAAGAAGAAGTGAAGATATGGCATCAAAGATTGGGCCATTTGCACCTGAAAGGTATGAAGAGAATCATATCAGTAGAAGCAGTTAGAGGGATTCCCAACTTAAAGATTGATGAGGGAAAAATTTGTGGGGAATGTCAGATTAGAAAATAGACAAGGATGTCACACCAGAAGCTCAGACATGACACAACTACCAAAGTCTTGGAACTACTTCATATGGACTTAATGGGACCCATGCAGGTAGAAAGCCTTGGTGGTAAGAAATATGCATATGTGGTGGTGGATGATTTCTCTAGATACACCTGGATCAATTTTATAAGAGAAAAATCTGAGGTGTTTGAAGTCTTTAAGGAGCTGTGCCTGAAGCTTCAAAGGGAAAAAGAAAGTCCTGTTATCAAAATTAGAAGTGATCATGGAAAGGAGTTTGAGAACAGCAAATTTGCTGAATTTTGTTCTTCAGAAGGAATTCATCATGAGTTCTCATCCCCCATCACTCCCCAGCAAAATGGTGTGGTGGAAAGAAAAAATAGGACTCTGCAAGAATCAGCCAGAGCTATGATTCATGCTAAGAAGTTACCCTATCATTTTTGGGCTGAAGCCATGAACACAACCTGCTATGTTCACAACAGAGTGACATTAAAGAAAGGGACTCCCACAACTCTCTATGAAGTCTGGAAAGGAAGAAAACCTACAGTAAAATACTTCCATGTATTTGGTAGCAAATGCTATATCTTAGCTGATCGTGAGCAAAGAAGGAAGATGGATCCCAAAAGTGATGAAGGAATATTTTTGGGCTATTCAACAAACAGCAGAGCCTACAGGGTCTTCAATTACGGAACTAATGTGTTGATGGAATCCATTAATGTAGTGGTTGATGATCAACAGACTGATGTCACAGACGATGTCGAGACATCTCTGAATGATTCTCCAGCTGACTCCTCAGACAAGAATAAGGAAGAAGAACCACCTCAAGCTGAACCTGAAGATAACAAAATCAACAAGGGACCCTCTATCAGAATTCAGAAGGATCATCCCAAAGACCTTATCATAGGAGACCCAGATAAAGGAGTCACTACTAGATCAAGAGAAGTAATCTCACATGGCTGCTTTGTGTCAAAGATTGAACCTAGAAATATCAAGGAAGCCTTGACTGATGAGTTCTGGATCAATGCCATGCAAGAAGAGTTAGGTCAATTCAAAAGGAATGAAGTATGGGAATTGGTTCCTAGACCTGAAGGAGTAAATGTCATAGGTACAAAGTGGGTATACAAGAATAAATCTGATGAACAAGGGGTTGTTACTAAAAACAAAGCTAGATTGGTAGCTCAAGGATATACTCAAGTTGAAGGAGTTGATTTTGATGAAACTTTCGCTCCTGTAGCTCGCCTTGAGTCCATTAGATTACTGCTTGGAGTGGCATGTATTCTGAAATTCAAACTGTTTCAGATGGATGTAAAAAGTGCTTTTCTAAATGGCTACCTAAATGAAGAAGTATATGTTGAACAACCTAAAGGCTTCACAGATCCAAACCTTCCAAAACATGTCTACAGATTGAAGAAAGCCCTCTATGGGTTAAAACAAGCTCCCAGGGCTTGGTATGAGAGGCTCACAGTGTTCCTCACTGGCAATGGATACAGGAAAGGAGGAATTGACAAAACTCTGTTTGTGAAGAATGAAGGAGGGAAGCTCATGGTGGCACAAATATATGTAGATGACATAGTATTTGGTGGAATGTCAGAGCAGATGGTTGAACACTTTGTTAGACAAATGCAATCTGAGTTTGAGATGAGCTTTGTTGGAGAACTGACTTACTTTCTTGGGCTACAAGTCAAACAGATGGAAGACTCTATCTTTTTATCTCAAAGCAAGTATGCCAAGAACATTGTGAAGAAGTTTGGCATGGAGAATGCAAGCCATAAAAGAACTCCTGCTCCTACACATGTAAAAATCTCCAAAGATGAAAATGGTGTCAATGTAGATCAAAGTCTATACAGAAGCATGATAGGCAGTCTGCTATATCTCACAGCAAGCAGACCTGACATTGCATTTGCTGTTGGTGTGTGTGCTAGATATCAAGCTGAACCAAAAGTCAGTCACATAAACCAAGTAAAGAGAATACTGAAATATGTCAATGGCACCAGTGACTATGGGATGATATATACTCATGGATCTGGATCTATGTTGACTGGATACTGTGATGCAGACTGGGCTGGAAGTGCTGATGATAGGAAGAGCACATCAGGAGGATGCTTCTTCTTAGGGAACAATCTGATTTCATGGTTCAGTAAGAAACAGAACTGTGTATCTCTATCCACTGCTGAAGCTGAGTAGATAGCAGCGGGAAGTAGTTGTTCTCAACTGGTCTGGATGAAACAAATATTGTCTGAATACAATGTCACACAAGAAGTCATGACATTATACTGTGATAACCTGAGTGCTATAAATATTTCCAAGAATCCTATTCAGCACAGCAGGACTAAGCACATAGATATCAGGCATCACTTCATCAGAGAACTTGTGGAAGAAAAGATCATAGCACTGGAGCATGTTCCTACAGAGAGGCAATTAGCTGACATATTCACAAAAGCCTTGGATGTCAATCAATTTGAATGTTTAAGAGGAAAATTGGGGATCTGTGTGTATGAGAATCTATAGCAATCAAAGAAGTCTGGGGATAGTTCTCACAAAAAGAGTATGGAGTTTTGTGAGGTATGGTATAGCGAGAGATGTGATTGGTGTAAGTATTCTATGAGATTTATTTACCTTTGGTCAATTTTGACTAAAAAGGGGGAGAAGTATATGGAGCTGGTGGAGCTGGGTGAAGCTGTGTACTGGCTGAGATGGATGAACAGAAGTACAACCATTATTGGAAGAAGTGCACAGATGTCAAAGAGGATGTCTGATATGGTGCACAGGTGTTGATGTTGTAGCAGATGTCAGTATGACAATCTGGCTGGTACAGGTACTGGAGGTCAGTAGCTGTTATGGTTGTTTGAATGCACAGATTGAGGGGGAGAAGAAGTACCCTGGTGCATTGTGCATTTGTGTGTCTTACTAGTTGCATCCATAACTAGTAATTCTGATTGTTGCACAGATTTAGGGGGAGGAGAAGTACCCTTGTGCATGTGTGTATTACTAGTAGCCATAGCTAGTAATTGTTTTTTGCTTATGCTGCTGATTAACCTACTGGTATGTGGTTTAACTACTGATAGTTTACCTTGTGAACAAAAAGGACAGATATATGTTTTAGCCAAAATTTGCCAAAGGGGGAGTTTGTTGATTCTAAGTGTTGGCAGCAATTTTGGTAAAACAAAGAGTGTTCACAAGATGTCATGTGTGATGTCTTAACATGAGATATCCTATGTACCTGCTGGAGTTGAAGAACATATGCAAGCAGGATTGTTTCAGAATGCCACTTACAATGCTAAGGCTTCTAATATTGGATGTACCTGCTGGAGCTAAATTGGAAGACATATGCTGCAGGATTGTTTCAGTTGACATACTCATTGTCATGGTAACTGATATGGTTGTACCTGCTATAAAAGGAAACTGGATTATGCAGGATTTTTCCAGATGTCAGACCCGATGTCATGACATCCTGTACACAGAACATTCAGTGTGAATGTCTGGTGTTTTGTGATTGCACAATTAATGGCAATCATTGGTTGATTGAAGATATGGCTAGCTGGCGCATTCTATCAGGGATATCAACTAGATTTGTTTATTTTCCAAGGAGATCTTTACAGCTGATATGAAAAGATTTGATTGGAAAATATATTTAGGGTTTTCAAGCTGTCCAATGTTTCTATAAAACGGGACTCAGAAAACCTGATTTGACACACAACCAATACTAAGCGAAATTTAGAGAGAGAGCTAGGGTTTGTGCCTGTAGGTCATTCAAGTCATCCATTGATGATTGAATTGGACTGATTTGTCTTCTTGATCAAAGCTTTGAAGAAAGATCAAGAGTGTGTCTTCTTGATTGAAACTGTGAAGTAAAATCAAGAATATTGTAATTGAAAAGTATTTTCTTTTCACAAGGGATTGTTGTTTAAGATCACGGGTTTGTGATTGTAAGGGAAGTGGGTGGGTTCTCATATCTAAGAGTGCTTAGGTAGAAATTGCACGGGTAGAGATTAGGTGAGAAAGACTGTAACTTGGTGAAGTGTACGGATAGTCTTTGAACTAATTCTATTATAGTGAATTTCCTTCCTGGCTTGGTAGCCCCCAGACGTAGGTGAGTTGCACCGAACTGGGTTAACAATTGCTTGTGTGATTTGCTTTTCGATTCTGTTTATTTATCCATTGTGTATTAACAGATATCAGTGTCGTGACATTACCTTCGACATCTTATATCTGATATCAGAATTTCACGGGGAATTTCCCCATTATTACTATAATAGGCAAAATAGTACACTTGCTATTTTTTCGATCAACAATCATAAAGCTCTCTGACAAGAAAGAAACAAGCCCAAAAATCTCTTGGCACTACTCAATAGCCCATTCCCGTTAGCACCTTCCTTAAGTTCGACCCTGTGGATAAACCCTTTCCCTAGCATTGTCAAACACGCATAACATTAGACTTTCCTGTGAGTCTTTGGAAATTGAATATGTTTGACCCAGCCTCCCTATCCATAATCCCAAGTCTTTGCATTTGACATTTCTATTCTCCAAGCCCAAGTCCTCATTGTTGACCTCCCTACTCACTAAGCCCAAGTCTTCGTATTTGGCCTTTCTACTCATCAAGCCCAAACTTTATGCTGGCCTCCTTTCCTCTTTCTCCGGTAGTTTCAAACATACATAATATCAGACCTTCCTATGTGTCTTTGTAATTTGTATTATGTTTGACCAATCCTTTCCACCCATTTCCCCAACCGTGTCGAGCATACATAATATCAGACCTTCATGTGTGTCTTTGCAAATTGAATATGTTTGACCCAACCTCCCTATCCACAAGCCCAAGTCTTTGCATTTGGCCTTTCTATTCCCCAAGCCCAAGTCTTCGTATTTGACCTCCCTACTCACCAAGCCCAAGTCTTCGTATTTGGCCTCTCTACTCATAAAGCCCAAACTTTGTGTTGGCCTCCCTTCCTCTTTCTCCAGTAGTGTCAAACATACATAATATCAAACCTTCATGTGTGTCTTTGCAAATTGAATATGTTTAACCAAGCCTTTCATTCACTTTAGAGTGAGTCATGTGGCTATAGCCCCTTCTTTTCCTGTTCCGATAAGGTTAACTTCGGGACCCATTTCTTCTCTTCCTGATAAGGTCAACTTCAGGATTCATTTCTTCCCTTTCTGATAAGTTTAAATTCGGAATCCCATTCCCATCCCTCCTCTTCCTGATAAGGTTAACTTCAGGATACTTCTCTTCTTTTCCCGATAAGGTTAACTTTGGAACCCCTTTCTTCTCTTCTTGATAAGGTCAACTTCAGGATTCATTCTTCTCCCCGATAAGGTTAACTTCGGAACCATTTTCCATTTCTTTTCTTTCTGATAAGGTTAACTTCAAGATACTTCTCTTCTCTTCCCGATAAGGTTAACTTCGGGACCTGTTTCTTCTCTTCCTGATAAGGTCAACTTCAGGATCCCTTTCTTCTCTTTCTGATAATGTTAACTTCGGAAACATGTTTTCACTTCTTCTCTTCCTGATAAGGTTAACTTCAGGATACCATTTCTCCTCTTCCTGGTAAGGTTAACTTCAATATACCATTTCTCCTCTTCCTGATAAGGTTAACTTCAGGGTCCATTTATTCTTCTCCTGATAAGGTGAACTTTGGGATCCATTTCTTCTTCTCCTGATAAGGTCAACTTCAGGGTCCATGTCTTCTCTTCCTGATAAGGTCAACTTCAGGGTTCATTTCTTCTCTTCCTGATAAGGTCAACTTCAGGATCCTTTTCTTCCCTTTCCGATAAGGTTAACTTCAGAAACATGTTTTCACCCTTTCTCTTCCTGATAAGATTAACTTCAGGATTCATTTCTTCTCTTCTGATAAGGTTAACTTCGGAACCCCCTTTTCATGTCTTCTCTTCCTGATAAGGTTAACTTCGGGACCACCCATATTTTTTTCTCCAGTTCCAATAACATTAACTTTGGCATGTTCCCCCAGCGAGGTCGTCGTTTCTTCTCTTCCTGATAAGGTTAACTTCAGGATCCATTCCTTCTCTTTCCAATAAGGTTAACTTCGGAAACCCGTTTTCATCTCTTCTTTCCCCGATAAGGTTAACTTCGGGATCCGTTTCCTATCTTCCTGATAAGGTTAACTTCAGGATACTTCTCTTCTCTCCCTGATAAAGTTAACTTCAAGACCCCTTTCTTCTCTTTCCGATAAGGTTAACTCCGGAGCCCCTCCTGTTACCTATTTCTTCTCTTTCCGATAAGGTTAACTTCGGAGCCCCGCCCTTTACCCTTTTCTTCTCTCTCCAATAAGGTTAACTTCGGAACCCATCCCTCAGCAAAGACCAATTGTGTTTGCCCCCCTCTTTCTTCCCAATCATAAATAAACCAAAAATATATAAACCCCCTCTAAGGACCTAGTTCTAGATAGGTCAATCCATATCCCTTCTTCCTCAGCCGTCACATCAAAGTCCCGGTTCCACCGGGTAAACCATTTTTCAAACACCTTCCACCCTTTCTCCCCAGCGGAAAATGTTCTCAGTGCTTGCCAGAGAGTTTTGAAAAAACAAAAATAAAAATAGAAAAAAGAAAAGTTGTTTAAAAAATACAAAGAGCTTGTTGAAAAAAAAGAAAGGAGTTAATCATATTGCATCAGCATCATGCATATGTCATGTATCTCTAACCTTTCATAAACATCCATTGACCAGATAATACACTTAAATCCCCAACAGCTGCCTCGCATAAAAGCTACTTTGTTCATCCTATACCTCAGTGGATAATTTCACCGTGACCTATCTTCACATTTCATTTTATTATTGGTGGGCAAATTTTCTGATATTTTAGTATTTAATCCTCTTCTACCTCGAATGTCTGGAAGCTGTTACTATCCATACATTCAGGTTTGAGAAGATTAAATAGGGGCAGCTGTCATACCCTAAAATTCACCCTACCCTTCATAAAGTTCATCTAGGTCACTAACCCTAATCATATGCATAGCCTTATATATCATTCATTTCACCTGCATAGTCATTGTTCTAATACAAGAGGACAGGTATCATGGATTCCAAGCTTTATGCTTGCACTTGGTGAAAGCTAAGTTTTCTCTGCAGATGAAGGTGGCTCAATCAATCAAACCCTACTTGGATGCGACTCTTGAGGTTTGTGTATGTTCTTATCATTGGTAACTCAACTTTGGCTAAGTGGTGAAGCAAAGCCCTAATCTTGGGATCCTCACTTGATCATGGTTACATAAACTCTAACTATATCCAATACTCTTTGTATGGCCTCCTAAACCCTATCTAATGGGTCCATCATCATTCTGTTGTGTGTGTCTCTCTTACTTAATCAAGCTTCACCCAACAACCTTCTGGTAAGGGGTCATTCATGTTGGCTTCTTGGGTTTGATTCCATGGATTACTTGCTCCCACATGTGCATCTTGTTCTTGTCCATGTCCATGTCCTACTGTCATCTGGTCATTGGTCATTTCATTTGTTGCCATACCCTTGTTTCATGCTTTCCTTTGATCGTTTGGGTCATTAATGGGCCCTTGGGTTCATGGTTAATGGTTCATTCATAGGTTTTTGTATGGGTTCTATTCCATTATGTGTATCGATTCAATCAATTTTTAGGTCACATTTATTACAAGTAATGTCCAAGTCATTTCCAAGTCATTTCCATCCATTTCATTAGCCATTTCAAGGTCCAAATTCCATTCAATCAGATTACAGGTCATGTTCATCTATACCCAATTTCAAATTGTGATCATAGAAGCCCATAATTCAATCCATTTCAAGTAACATGTTCATATATTAAGTCAATTCACTCAATTGGCCAATTTCATCCATAAAATAGTCATTACATAAAAAAAAGGTGCAAAAAAATGCATAACACACTGCAAAACTCATTTTTGGAAGTTTCTGCTCTATGAGTCGACTCATTGACTTGAAGCAAAACCCACGGGTCCGAACAGGTCGACTCACAGGTCGACCTAGTTCTGGGAAACCTGGTTGAGTCGACTCATCCAATCCTTGCGTCGACTCATTTTCCGTTTTCCTTTGAACCATTTCGCCACGGGTCCAAACATGTCGAGTCACAAGTCAACCTAGTTCTGGGAAGCCTAGTTGAGTTGACTCACTCAATCCTTGCGTAGACTCATTTTCCATTTTCCTTTAAACCATTTCGCCACGGGTCCGAACAGGTTACCTCGTAGGTTGACTCAACCTTGGAATACACTCTGTTTGAGTCGACTCCTCCCCTGTTTGAGTCAACTCAGCTTGTTCCTTGCGTGCTTCGATAATGCTGCAAGTTGCTGAAACACTATAGAGTACAAATTCTTGTCATGCCAACACAATCACAATTATTCAAATACTCTGCATTAACCTACAATTGCAAGTAGCACTTAAGCTTACTTGTTATACCTTGCACCTAATCCAATTGATTAACAGGTCACAAACAAAACTTCAAAGCCAAATCCACTTAATGGCAACCTGCTATAACCAGTCACTATTGGAATCACTCAAAACCAACCAATTAACCAATTAACTAATCCAACCAACTAACTTCTAACTCAGTGAGTTAACCAATTAAACTCACTGAGTTCACTTCAACTAACTCCTAAGTTGAATCCTAACCTGACAATAACTAACTCCGAACCTCCGTTGGATTAAAACCTGCAACCTATATAAACATAATAGGGAGCAATAACTCAGGACTGGATCACTCTCCAATTACTCATTGCAAATTCAGCTTTTCTCACTTCATCTTCTCCAATTCCTCTCCCTACACCAAAGCTCAAATCCCCATTGGAGCAAGCTTCACATTGAAGTTTGTTATCAATTGAGCTAAACCTCTTGCACTCAATAATCATCCCTACATTCACCCAATCAACATCAACAACAACAATCCAATTCATAATTTTTCAGAGTTGATTCTTGAAGAGGAGGAGTTCATAGTAGAAGTAGAAGATTAAAGGTTCAAAGTAGCATACCTCTGGTTTTCTCTTCTTCATCTTCATCACTTCCAAAGTTCAACAAGTTCCAAGATAATCCTCCGTCTTGTAGGTCGGTGAATCTTCCTCTTTGTTGAATTGTTGATACCACACTGTAGCTTGTGTAGTAGAGAATCAAAACCCCAAGTTTTTGTGGTTTGATTCTCCTCCACCTCCATTTAATTTCAGATTTTGAGCTTAGGGTTCTTGACTTTAATTGCTTCATTTCCAGAATTAGTTAATCTGTGGTTAGAATGGATGAGGGGTTAGGATATAAGAGTTTGAGAGGAGTAAGAAATTGGTGTTTTTTCTTGAATCCGGCCAACTTCGCCGCCTCCGGCGCGATGGTGTCGAAGCTCCGGTGGTGGTTCTGTTTTGACATGAGAATTGGAATATGAATGAACGAAGAGAGAGGAGAGCATGATACTTAGAATCTGCTTGTTCTTTTATCCATTATGAGCATTGATTCATTGATTGCCTTGACACTTTGATTGGTTGACTGGTCCAAGGAGTGTCCACTCCATATCTTCGCTACCACGCGTAGCAGTAACATTCATGCTGATAGCAATTGTTGTCCTCATTATTGTGCTGAATTCCAGCAAGCCATGCTGATTGGGCCTTAGGCCAGGCAATTGCCCCTCTTAATCTGTTTTCATACCCCTGGCCTAACATTGTTCATCTTAATCATGATAAATCTCATAATTGATTTAATCAATTCCAATTTTAATTATGTTTTTGTTATTAATCATGATGATGTTTTTTTGTATGAAATAGATTTTAATTCCTGCTTTTTTGACGTTTAGGATTTAATATAATTTTAGGGATAAATAGCTTAATTCATGTTTAATTAGGTTAATTAGGATTAGGTAATTAGTTAGAAATTAGGCTTAATCTTTTGTATATATTAGACTTAATTTCTTAATTTTCCAGAATTAATTTTCATGTGATTAACCATGCTATGTTTAGAATCTCATTTGATTTACCATGTTAATTTCCATATACATGATTAATCCCATTTTGACTTGGTTACATTTTATTTGTGGTTAATGGATAAATTGAAAATTCCATTTCAATATAATTTGGTATATGTTTGTTCATCATGATCACTATATCACATCATTCTATCATCATATCATCTCTTTAATTTGAATTAGCATTTTAATCCCAGTTTATTAATGCATACTAACCATTGTTGTTTTTTATGGTGACATGTGAATGAGAGATTCAAACACCATCTAAGTTATTCCTTTTATTTTTATTCATTAGTTTGTATTATTTGAGGTGTCGTTCCACTTGTATGGTTTAGGCATGACACACGATTTGTAAATTGTACTTTCCTTTCATGCTATTAGGTTGTATTGTGTGGATCTCCCCTTTTGGGTTAAATGTTCCCCCACCTCCTAGTCATGTAATAGCTTAGATTTATTGTTCTCTAGTTAGTTCACCATGCATGTTAATAACCAAGATAAAATACAAAATGATAAACAAAGCATTTCAAAAGAAACAAAAGGTACTTGATTCAACGTCAAGTTGTTTTCCGAATAAAACTCACACCATTGTAACGTGAACGCTTGATCCAACATCAAGCATTATCTATTCCTTTCTCAAACCCCTTCCATCATCTCTTCGCCATTCCTTTCTTAAACCCGTGCTATCATCTATTCTTCACTCTCTTTGTAACCTTATTCGATCTCTCACCTCCATTCTTCACTCACTAATTTTCGTAATAAATTCAAATGCTTGATCCAACATCAAGTACCTTTTTCAAAACCATTTTCATAACAAATTGGAATGCCAAATGGGGTGTACGTGTTTATACACAACATTCAAGTAATTGGGTTGTAGGCCATACCTAGCCTGAGGACCCGACACTTGACTTTCCCCCTTAAAACATCTAATGATTCAAACAAGTCAGATCTAGGTGCTATGAGGAAGAAAAAGAGTAGCTAGGACTCCATTGTCCTCTCGATTCCCAAGTACTCTGATTGTTGACTGTACTTAGTCAAGGGTCAGAGACTTGTCTTCCCCTAAGTTCCAACGATTAGACTTTCCAAACTCTTTTCACAATTCAAATCTCTTTTTTGGATGAAAAAGAGTGGTTAAGATAACTTATCCTCTCAACTCCCGATTTATTGGACCGTTGACTGTATCTAGCCAAGGGTCTGATGCTTGTCTCCATACATAAAATCAACCCCAACAAATCAAATCATCTTTTGCCTTAGGGCTTTATCTTCAAAACCTTTCAATAAGAACGTGTTACTTCCGTTCTACCGTGAATGAAAGTTAAGCCTCCATGTGCGAGCAAGTAATGTTTAACTGCTAGAGTGCGAACCAAGCGTATCCACTTTATCGCAAACAAGCAAATACTTTCCTCTCCCATGACAGAGTATACAAGCAAGTGAACAGTAGCGTGTGAACATTAATACTATTCAGTAAAAACAACCAAACAAATGTTCTGTTTGTGAGCCAAACTACGAAGCTCTGACTTCCTTATCGCACATATGAGGATACGTAGGCACAAGGTCCCAAATCCTTGGCGAGCTCACTAACTTAAAACTTATTTTCTCCCCTTATCTTATTCTCTCATCTCATTCCCGATAGCAAGCAACTTACAGATAAATAAACATCCATACACATTTGATACGAGCAAGTGGTTCCCATGGAGTACCATGGATGTGGGGGGTGTTAATACCTTCCCCTTGCATAATCGACTTCCGAATTCACTCTTGGTTGCGAGACCATTTCTCTCATTTGGGGTTTTATCGCTATTTTCCCTTTCCTTTGGAATAAATAAAATCCGATGGCGACTCTGTATTTTTCACGGCGCTTCAAGGTCTATGTTGATGATATGATTGCTAAGTCGAAGATTGAAGAAAATCATGTTGAGTATTTGTTGAAGTTGTTTTAACATTTAAGAAAGTTTAAACTCCGCTTGAATTCTAATAAGGGTATTTTTGGTGTCCGTTCAGGAAAGATTTTGGGCTTCATTGTCAGCAAGAGAGGTATTTAAGTAGATCCTGATAAAGTCAGAGTTGTTCAAGAGATGCCTACACCAAAGACAGAAAAGCAAGTCAGAGGATTTCTTAGGTATCTGATATACATCTCTAGGTTTGTATCTCATATGAATTCCACATGTGGGACAATCTTCAAGCTTCGCCATAAAGATCAAGGTTGTGTTTGGACAGAAGACTGTCATAAAGCTTTTGACAACATCAAGGAGTATCTTTTTGAACCTCCTATCTTGTCTTCTCCTGTGGAATAAAGACCATGGATCATGTACTTGAATGTGTTAGAAGAGTCCATGGGTTGCGTACTTGGACAACAAGATGAAACTGGTAGAAAGGAGCATGTCATCTACTATCTGAGTAAGAAGTTTACAGACTATGAGTCTCGATACTCCATGCTTTATAAGCCTTACCGTGCTTTAGCTTGGGCTGCCAAACGTCTATGCCAATATATGATTAATCATACCACTTAGTTGATATCCAAAATGAATTTAATCAAGTATATTTTTGAAAATCCTGATTTGACTAGGAGCATTTCTTGTTGGCAAATGTTATTGTCTGAATATGATATTGAATACCATACTCATAAGCTGATTAAAGGAACTGCTATTGTATATCATTTGTATCACCAGCCAATTGATGATTATCAATCCATCAGGTTTGACTTCCCTGGTGAAGATGTTATGTACTTAAAAGCTAAAGACTGTGATGAACCATTGCCCGAAGAAGGACCAGAACCTGGATCCCGTTGGGGTTTAGTGTTTGATGGAGCTATTAATGCTTATGGTAATGGAATTGGGGAAATCAGCATTACTCTTAAGGGTTATCATATCCCTTTCATTGTAAGATTAATGTTTAATTATACGAACAACATGGCAGAATATGAAGCTTGTATCATGGGTCTTGGAGAAGCCATTGATTTGAGAATTAATATTCTTGGTGTACATGGAGATTCAGCCTTGGTGGTTAATCAAATTAATGGAGAATAGGAGACTCGTTATCCTGGATTGATTCCTTACAAAGATTATACAAGGAGGTTGTTGACTTTCATCATATACCTCTTGAAGAGAACCAAATCGCATCTGCTTTTGCTACTTTGTCTTCTATGTATAAAGTAAATCATTGGAATCACACACCCCAGATTAGAATTATGCGCCTTGATAGGCCCACTCATGTGTTTGCAGCAGAAGAAGTGACTGATGATAATCCTTGGTATCATGATATCAGGTGTTTCCTCCAAATTCAGGAGTACCCACTTGGGGCATCCAGCAAAGATAAGAAGACTTTGAGGAGATTGTTTGGCAATTTCTTTCTAAATGAAGATGTGTTATACAAGAGAAACTTTGACATGGTCTTGCTCAGATGCGTGGATAGACACGAAACAGACATGTTAATGCAAGAAGTTCGTGAAGGATCCTTTGGTACTTATGCCAATGGACATGTAATAGCTAAGAAAATGTTAAGGGCATGTTACTATTGGCTGGCAATGGAATCTGATTGCTGTAAATATGTGAAGAAGTGCCATAAATGTCAGATTTATGCTGATAACATTCATGTGCCTCTGACTCTTCTCAATATTATTTCATCCCCATGGCCTTTCTCTATGTGAGGTATTGACATGATTGGTATGATTGAACCCAAAGCTTCGAATGGACATCGTTTCATTCTGGTGGTTATTGATTACCTCACCAAATGGGTTGAAGCAACATCTTATGATAATGTGACAAAGCAAGTTATGGTCAGATTTATCAAGAATCATATTATTTGCCAATACGGTGTTCCAAGTAAGATCATCACTGATAATGGGTCAAACTTGAATAATAAGATGATGAAAGATCTTTGTGACGATTTCAAGATTGAACATCATAACTCTTCTCCTTACATACTTAAGATGAATGGGGTTCCTGAAGCTGAAAATAAGAATATTAAGAAGATTATTCAGAAAATGGTTGTGACATATAAGGATTGGCATGAGATGCTCCCTTTTTCTTTGCATGGGTATCGCACATCCATCCGCACTTCAAGAGAGGCAACCCCTTTCTCTCTTGTGTATGGCATGGAACCAGTGCTCCCCGTAGAGGTTGAGATTCCATCAATGCGAGTCTTGATGGAAGCTAAATTGTCTGAGGTTGAATGGTGTCAAAGAAGATATGATCAATTGAATTTGATTTAAGAGAAGAGGATGACAACTTTATGTCATGGACAACTATATCAAAAGAGAATGAAGACAGCATTTGACAAGAAGGTTCGACCTCGCGTATTCAAAGAAGGCGACCTCGTCCTCAAGATCTTGTCTTTTAACACTGATTCTAGGGGCAAATGGACACCTAATTATGAAGGCCCATATGTTGTTAAGATAGCCTTCTCTGGTGGTTCAATGATCCTTACGACTATGGATGGTGAGGAGCTCCCTCATTGTGTGAATGTCGATGTAGTCAAGAAATACTTCACCTAGAAAAATAAAATAACTTGCTAAGTTGAAAACTCAAAAGGGAGACTTATGCAAAAATGAGTGTCTCGATGGATTGAAAACCTGAAAGGATGGTCAAGGAAAAAATTAAAAACATAAACAGAAAATAATCATCCCGGTAGATTAAAAACCCGAAAGGGGCATCTAGGCAAAAGTTAGGATATATGGAAAGTAACTACATCAAGCCAGACTTGATCATTTGAAGCAATAATGCTTATCAAAGGTTCTCATTTAGTCATCCTCGACCAAAGTTTGAGCATAGAAAAATTCAAAGTTGTTAGAGAGAATAGTGATCATTGTATTTCAATGTAGCCCTTCCCATGTATTTACCATTTTTTAACTTTATAATGATCCATAGAGTCACGCCATTTAGGACTACCATTCTATCAAAAAAAGTTGATCCTTTTGCCCATTTGTTTGTTGTTCTTATCTTGTTTCAATTTATGAAATCTCATTTTATTTTTGATAATAATTTTTGAAACAAAAAATATATAAGCATTCATGTTTTTGAAATTTACAAAAAATATTTTCCTCGATTTGTGAATATAAAAGAGGAATGTTAACAACAATCTCAAGGATGGTAAGTTCTTGAAGAGAGGAGCTCGGTGTTCTCTTAAGGGTTTTCCCTATGAATGTATCTAGGACTCATTAGTTTCCCCATCACGAGACTGTGGGAATGGTAGATCTCCAACAAAGTTGCCAACAGGTCTTCATAGTAGAGTTTTTTTGGATGTTTCTTATCCCCGACAAACCTTTCCCTCCCTCGGAACGAAGTTCATGCTTTTAGAAGATTAGCTTTGGGTCTCCAAGCAATGTCTTTCTTTTCTCTATCCATAAGGATTTAATCCTTGTATCAGGATCAAGCTCCTTTGATGGCTTATGATCATTGTAGGGTTTTTCTTCAGTTGAATCCCTAGCAAGATCTCCAGTAGCATCTCCGCCTTATTGAGATTAGTCGAGGATCTAGTTGTATTGTGTTATTGATCTAACTCTTTATTCTTGTTTTGTTAGCATATTCATACACATATTCATAGGAATATTCATAACATCAGGTTTATTTATGCATCTTGCATTTCTTAGTGCTTTCCCCGCTCTCTGGTGATGTTTTTCTTCCTGTAGAGTATGCGCATCCTCTCTCCAACAAAGTGTCGATCTTAAGCAGAAAGTGTTTATCCTTTCTAATTCCCCACAGAGGTTGATCCCCGTGGAAAGTTTTGTTTCAATTTTCCTTTCCAATTCATTATCTGGATGGAATTAATCCCACTTGAGTTTATTTCCTCATTGGATTGAGTCTTCTTTGACCATTTCTCTCCAGTTTATTTTTAAGTTGAACTTTAGTCCCTGGAGCTTATTACCTTTGTTAAGCTATCACTTGGCTGATAGTAGGTAATATTCCTCTTACCTTTGGTTGGTTGCCTTTGTTAAGCTATCACTTGGCTGGTAGTTGGTAATCTTCCCTTTTGAGCCTTATTACCTTTATTAAGTTGTCACTTGACTGATAGTAGGTAATATTCCTCTTACTTTTGGTTGGTTACCTTTGTTAAGCTATCACTTGGTTGGTAGTTGGTAATCTTTCCTTTTTTGAGCTTATTACCTTTGTTAAGCTATCACTTGGTTGATAGTTAGGTAATATTTTTCTTGCCTCTAGTTGATTACCTTTGTTAAGCTATCACTTGGTTGGTAGTTGGTAATCATTCCCTTTTGAGCTTATTACCTTTGTTAAGTTATCACTTGGATGATAGTAGGTAATATTCCTCTTACCTTTGGTTAGTTACCTTTGTTAAGCTATCACTTGGCTGGTAGTTGGTAATCATTCCTTTTGAGCTTATTACCTTTGTTAAGTTATCACTTGGCTGATATTTAGGTAATATTTCTCTTAAATTTGGTTGATTACCTTTGTTAAGTTATCACTTGGCTGATAGTTGGTAATCTTTCCTTTTGAGCCTTATTACCTTTGTTAAGCTATCACTTAGCTAATAGTTAGGTAATTTCTCCCCCTAGAGGAGTTAGGCATCCCCTTTGATAGATCTTTTTCCCCCGACAGAGTATTGCTTTGATAAGTCTCCCCCTGTTGGGTCTTTGTTTCGTTTATCTTCTAACTGTGCATTAGTTTCTTTCCAATACAATAGTTATTCCCGCATATTTCCTTTTCCCCTGTGGAACTTTGTTTGTCCCCAGCTGGATACCCCTTTGGGATTTGTTATTCTCCTGCAGAGTTTCAGGCTCCTCTTTTCTCCTGCAGTTCTTTGTCTCGTGGTGCTATATTCCCCACAGAGATCATTGTCTGCATTCATATCATATCATAAGCATTTGTGCGGTATCTTAAGGCCAAAATTCGGTCTTCTGTATTTAAGCCTCTTCAATCTCATTGAGACGAAGATTTTAATCTCAATATCTCTGAATTAAAGAAACTTAAATAGAGGCATCTGTCATACCCTAATTTTTATCCCTAATATCCTATATATCATTTGGATCCTTGCACACAAACAAGGTCACATCTTGGTCCTCTCTCTCTCATCTTTGGGTTTTTCTCTTTGTAGGGATCACCAAGCACCTCTTTGTTGGTTTTTTATCGTTGTGTTTATATGTTCATTGTTCATCTAACCACTAATCAAAATAGCAAAAATATGTCTTATTTTCTTTAAGTTTATTGTGCAAGGTAGGGTCTCCCATCAATAACATCAAGCATGCTTCCTCAGCTAGGGTTTGTTTGATTCCTCAAGTCAAAGTGTGTCCAACCATTAATTCTCAAGGGGATTATCTCTTAACGAATGATCTCTAAGGTTCAAAAACACCTTTCAATCTCATTTTTTATCAAGAGTACCTCAAAGTTTGGTTGTTTATTTCTCAGGTAAAGTCAAAGGTTCATGTGTTTATTTCCATGCTTTCTTCAATAAGTTACCTCAAACTTTGAGAAAATTAATCAAAAAACATTTAAGGACAACTTATTTTGAGTTCATATGATCATCCATGTACCTTGAAATTCAAGAAAAGTCCAAGTGCATAAGTTTGTTCCAAGGGGTTTGACCAAAAAGTCAACATTCGAAGTCAAAGTTCAAAGCATCGCAACTCCTTCAATTCTCAAAATTTTTGAATGCTTCTTTTTGAATTTTAATATTCTCAATACACTCTACAACTTATTTTTACATGACAAGTGCCAATTATGCTTGGAGGATCATCAAAAGTTTGGAGACATTATAGGTCATTTGTGGACTTAGTGAAATTTGACCTATTTCAAGTGACTTTTTCTCACCTTTCAAGATTCATAACTTCTTCAATTGTCAACATTTGAGGCTGATTCATTTTGCACAATATAATTTATGATGCCCTCTACAATATTGATTCAAGGATCAAAGTCAAATTATGCTTGGAAGGCGATGGAATTCATTGAGACATTACATGTCATTTTCAGCCATTTGGGAATTAGAGTTTTCTAAGTTACATGACCAGTTTTTCGGGCCAAGTTCAACATGCCATAACTTTGTGCTCAAGCATCCAAATGCAACCTTTCTTGGCACATTATGATCTTTGATATGATATCAACCAATTGCAAGAAGAATGGGGTTAAAAAGCCTCATGAGCAAGATGCCCCATTAAGCTGAACATGGTGACTTGGAACTGAAGAAATCACCATGGTCAGAATTTTGAACTTTACTAATCTCAATTCAAAGCCAAATTACCACGCGTTTTGGACCTAAAAATGTTTAACCAAATCTTCAGAAGTTAATTGACTCTTAAAACACATTATTTGGCTGATTTTTGATGGATTGCAAGTCACACTTTCCATATATTCTAACCAAATTCATTTTGCACAAATTGAGCTTGATTCCACAAGTATTTGGATCCCAATTCATTCCCTATAAATAGAGGAATATATTGCATTCATTTCTAAGCTTTTGAGAGCCAAGAAACCCCTGCTTCACTCTGAATTTTTCTAGAAAAATTCAACTATCGTGTTTTGAATTTCAGCTTGTTTCAATCCAATTTCTTGATTTAATTAGCACCTTCGGTCTTCTCTGGAGCTTTTGCAATAATTCCCAAGCTCTGAGACCTTATGAAGTGACTAGACCAGATCGAGCTTCATCAACTTCTAATCATCATTTGGACAAGGTAGTTCTGAGCATCATTTGAACTCAAACAAGTTACCATAATATAGTATTTCACTCTCTGATGCTTTCCCCTAACTTATCTGCTCTTGATTGATCGTGTTCATAATTTTATTTTATTTTTTGTGACTTGCTTGATTTTGAAACTTCTCTGAAATTCTCCATGCTCAGTTTAGATAAATAAATTTGGAGCACGAGGTTGAAGTCATGACGAGGAGGCGATCACATTGGTGGTGGTCTCGTGTTCTGAATTTACCAAACGATGAAACTCCGATGAAAGACCATCGAAGAAGATGACCGGAGTATCTCAGGTCATCTAAGTTTGGCTAGACACGTTGGACATTTGAAATGTTTTGATTGGTCAAATTTGAATTAGATCATGTGTTTCATTTTTGCTAATTTCTATCGTGCGCCCCAACCTGAGGATTGTTGGATCTGCCACATCAATTAATGAGGCTAGATCCAACATTTCGTGTTTTTTTCCTTAACGGACAAACCTTCACTAGTCAAAGATGGCTTATGCTCCTTTCGTTTGTTCAAATCCTTAGAGTACAAGGCTGATTGAACTTCTTCAAATGTCATAGACTCTCTTCCATACAAGAGAGTTTCTTTGAAGTGAGCATGCTTTATGGGAAAAGCACACAACAATAAAAACATTTGATCTTTATCCTCAACTTTTACATCAATATTTTTAAGATCAAGAATCAGCTTGTTGAACATATCCAACTGCTTAGCTAGAACTTTGTCTTCACTCACCTTGAATGAATCCAGAGCTTGCTTCAGGTAGAGGCGATTAACCAATGATTTGGTCATGTATAAACTTTCGAGTTTCTCCCAAAGACCTGACGCCGCCGTCTCCTTCTAAACCTGCCGAAGAACCTTATCACCAAGGTTCAATAAGATGGTGTTGTGGATTTTCTCTATCATAGTCAATTTTTCTTTATCCTTTAACGGAACATCCATGGTTGCGGCTCTCTTCAACGCTTCTAAACAACCCTGTTGAACTAGTATGGCTTTCATCTTCAAGTGCCACAGACCGAAATCGTTCACTCCGGTGAACTTTTCAATCTCATACTTTGTTGACGGCATCTTCTACATGCTCACCGTACCGATTTATTATGAAAACGGTATCGTAATTACAAAGTATAATTGGTTTCTTGATCGTTAAGAAACCCACAAGGGCAGAAAAGAAGAAAACAATAAGAAAAGAATGAAATTGATTATAAATTGTTATTCTTTACTTTCTCTTTGAAACAAGATTACAAGTGTTACATAATAGCAAATAACCTCTCTCACCCTAATTAGAATTTGTGTTATACAATGATGAGAGACTAGTATGCTATTTATAAGAAAACTAACATACTAAACTAATGGACTTTTACACACAGGCCCATTACACAAGCTAACTTAAACAATTCGACATAACAAACAGGCCCAATTTGACATGCTAACAATCGTAGGATACTTCGACTACAACATGTAAACAGACTTCGATGACATGCTAAGGTCATGTCGAATTGTCGAACCAAGAAGCTATCCTTCGACCATACTAGAGCTCGATAATATCTCATAATATATATATATATATATATATATAACATGAGGTTTATTATAACTCATTTGGTTAGTTTTTTATGATTCTAATTCAAATCAACATATTTTCAAACAAAACAAGTGAAATTTAGCTTTAATCAAACACACATCTCATTTTCATTCTCTCTCTCGTAGATAATCATAAAAACTTAATATTTAATAAACCATTTAAAAGAAGGTAAAAATTTGTTCATGCAATTTTTTGATCCTATCATAAACCCGCATTATGCACATTTCTTGCTTGGCGAGAGCAGAAGCTCGCCTTGTGAGGATGTCTATATCATGAAGTCTTATGCATTTGTTTGTTTTCATCCATTGAATCATTTGAGTTGTGTTGTTATTTCACTGTATAAATTAGACAAACTCCAGAATAATCACAATTTTTCAAAATTATCCATAAAAACATCAATATCATTCAAAATCATGGTTATGTATCGAAAAAAGCTTAAACACCCGAATAATAAATTAAATGTTTTGCGAGCTTTAGTCCTTGTTTTCTTCTTAGAGGATCACATATTCCCTCTTGAAAATTTAGGCATGTCCTCATACCATCATTATGTGAATCTAGAGATTGGTACCAAGAAGTTGTATTTGTGACCTAGGATTATCGTTGAGCAACTCCAGTTGTTCGCTAGGTGAGATATTTCAAAATTAAAAACTGAAATATTTTGGATTTTTCGCTTAGCGACTAATTGAGCTCTCCAGCAAAATTTCTACAAATTTTCAAAACCATTACTTGTTTCAGTTCAAAAATTCAATATGCATAAAAGAAAATCTAAAGCTATAAAGATTGGGTTGCACGTGTTAAGGTTCCTTAATATATCTTATTTTCTTCTTAATATTCTCTCTCACGAATTTGAGATATGTAAGAAGTTATTTTAAGGCTTTGGAGATGGTGTGCTCATCTTCATTCTTTTGAGAATGTTTTAAAACCTTGAATACGACTTTTTCTTAGTTGGATCCAATGTGTATGCCAGATTATGAATAAGTGGATCGTGAGTTTTTCCTCCCTTGTAGCTTGAACTTTTGTATGTGCTTTTTCACTTACGTCTTTCTCTAACTTCTTTCCTTTCGCTTCTTTCCTGCTTTCTTCTTCAACAATAATTCTTTATGTTTCTTTATCAATGTTGTTTCCATTCACTCTTTTGTTCCTAGTTGTAATGGCTTCATAGTGCTCATTTGGGTTGGTTTGAGTGATGGTATTGAACGTTTAACTTTGTTGATCACCTAGTTGTTTGGTTATCTGATCGAATTGAGTTTCACGATTTTTAATTGATACAATTGTTTTTTTAGGTTTACTATATACAACTGCATAAATTGATTCAAAATATCCTCCAATTTTGAAATTATGTCTCACTATGGAGGAGTCTGAGTATAATTCTGGTATGGCTGATGTTTGAATGGTCTTGCATAATGTATCCATCCTTGATAGTTGTTGTTGTTGATATTATCATGATATTTTTTGTAGCTTAAGAAGTGTACCTCTTAATTTGGTGGTGAGCAATATCTTGTGGGTCTATCCCTGTTGCAAAGCTCACAATAAATTTCTTTCGTGTGTTCTTACATTTTATTGTGAAACTTTGACAAATGTGTTGTTAGTTTAAATAATTACAATTATGTACATATATGAACATTTGTACAAGATATGAACATTTGTACAAGAATACTTCAAATGATTACAACAAATGTGTTGTTGTTTCTTTATCAATGTTTGTTCGATTCACTCTTTCGTTCCTAGTTGTAATGGCTTCATAGTGCTCATTTGGGTTGGTTTGAGTAATGGTATTTGTAATACCCCAAAATTTACACTTCATTTTTCCTGGAAGCATACGCTTTATGCCTCATGCATGCATTCATTTTTAGGTCATTTAGCATTTGCATTTCATCATGGCAATCGGAATATTTAAAAAAAACGAAACGAAAAATAAAACGAAAAAAACGAAAAATAAATAAAATAATAATAATTAAATAAATAAAAGAAAAAATCTTGGGCTTGGACCTCTCTCATTTGAGCCCACAGGTCCACAAAAATCAGGTTATAAATTCAGAGTTTCAGTGAAACAAAAGAAAATTCTATTCCTATTACCCTATCTGGGAAAAAGATAGTGAGAGAAGAACCATGGGGAAAAAGATAGTGAGAGAAGAGCTAACAGAGTTCAGAGCAGCCTCCAAACCCTGAAGGGAACTCAACTGCACAGAATCACCTCTGCCTCACATAAACCCTAAAGATTGTTTTGTAAACCTCACGGGTGCAACTCAATTTCAATCAAGCTCTCAAATCAGGTTTGCCCTATATCCATCATCTTTATGCCTTTAATTTGAATGCTCTAAATGTATGAGGTATTATGGGTGAATTTGATACCCTTTTGATGCATGTGTTTGACAAGAGGTTTAGGCCTCCTACCCTTGGTTGCTTTTTGTGAGCTTTTTGTGAATCTTAATGGCATGATTCATGTGGTTACATTTTGATTTGGGGGCAACTCTTGGTTACCCTATATTGTTTCTCTAACCTGTTTGTTGAGTTTTGTTTTGTGAGGGCTCATATGACTCTTGCAGAGATGGTTTGCCTGGTGTTCCACTTTATTTGTGGGATACCCCCTGGAGGTTTCATTCCGATTACCTGTACTGACTCACTTTCTTTGATGGTATTTAGCTTGGAAGGATCCCTGGGTTTCCCATTCCTCTAATTGTTGTTACTTCGAATCTTTATCCGCGTGGTACTTTTACATTTTTCCCGCATTTTACTGTTTTCCTAGTTGGAAGACCTCGATAGGAGGCAATGTTTCTGTGTGTTTATTTTTTTTACAGGTTCCTTCGCCAAGGACTGCCTTTTTGCATGAGCATCCCAAACCCTAACATTTCATTGATTTTTCTTCTCCTAAACACACGTTTACTCCTTCTACTACAGGTGATTAAGTCTCCAAAGGTCGAGCATCCGGTAGATTGCGTAGTAACGTCGTTCGTCCAAAACCCAATCCATAACCCTGTAGTTAGCCGAACTACGGCTTGCTCTGATTCTCATTCCAGATGAGATACGTAGGAATAAGACGCGATGTCTTAGCGAGCACACATCCCTCAAACCCATAGATCAGCCGAGCTACAAGGACTCTGATTCTCATATTCATATGAGATATGTATGCAGTGGATGCGACATCCGCGCGAGTCATTTTCATTTAACCCCTTTTTTAGTAAACATCACAAGATAAACTCACACCCTTTAGACCAGAACTACAAAAGTGGATCCCGTAGAGTACTACGGATGCGTAGGGGTGCTAATACCTTCCCTTCGCATAACCGACTCCCGAACCCAAGATTTGGTTGCGAGACCTTGTCTTTTCCTTTCCTCTTTTCAGGTTTACTTCGAGCGTTTCCTTTCCCTCCTTTGGGATAAATAACGCACGGTGGCGACTCTTCTGTCATTTTTTTTCACCGGTTATTTTTTCGCACACTGTATTTTTTAGGTTGCGACAGCTGGCGACTCTGTTGGGAACCCGGTTTCCCTAAGCGAGTCCCTCCTAGCTTTTGTAGTTTGTTTGTTTATTGGGTGTTCATGCTTTTGTACAGTTATTTACCTGCTTTACCTTATTGCATTGTGTACATATCATTGTTGTATCTGTTGGCTGGTTGTGGCTGCTTGGTGATCTTTGTGAGTTGAGTTCTATACCCGAACTCGAGTGCACTTAGGATAGGAGAATGGCATAGTCTTATCGACTTGTGTGGAGTTATTCCTTAGCAAGTTGACTTGCAAGCCCATTCACTTGGTGGAGGTCATGTTGAGATCAATAATGTCACACAAGTAAGTTGTGGTTAGACATTACTTTTTTCAATATAGACCTTAGAAGCCGAGGACCTTAGTTTACCAAACCCATCTTGGCCTATTCGTAGGACGTAGTGTGAAAGTCGTTCAAGTGTAAGATTTGATATGATTGTTACGCGATACTACACTCATAAGAGTCTCTCTTGAGAATATTTTTGGAATACGAGTAGTCGTTCCTCTGATAATATCCGAAAGATGGGATTATGACTATGGGAACCTTTTGTAGAACATGTTTTGCAGGTTTAAACCTTAGTACACTCCTTTTGGGTGGTTCTTAACCTAAACTCCATGCTCGTGACTTGCAACAAACCCTTGATTCATGGTTGATCCGATCAGGTATCCTTAATATCAATGAAACTTGGGTGTTGATAAGGTGTAAACCATAATCCACCAAAATGGGTGGTTGATATTAAGGATAACATGATCCATCCCATGACCTTTGTTTGGTGTGCTCTTAATTTCTCTCTAGACAGTGCAACCTGACAGATGTTCAAGCAGATACAGCGATCCTGATTCCCATGCCACTGCACTGTATTCACATCATTTTGCATCACATCATTTTGCATTCATAATCATTCACGCATGTTTATCCATTTCTGTGGGGTTTATATCTTCTACTTGATTCTAGTCAGAATTTTCTTGGTTCTCATCAACGACTTAGTCTTTTTTTTTTACATCGTTTATCTAGTGAGAGACTGGAATCAAGGGGGTAGAATACCTTTGGAATTGATAAACATGTCATTGCATTTACATATTCATTAGCATGTCTTGCATAACAGGTACCGCCACAGTGTTCTCAGTTTGTTTGGTGTTCCATCGACAGGATAGCTGACCCAGGCATTCACCGGTACGGTACCCGCAGAAACCAACAGAGAGTAATGGAAAGCCAACAGGCAGAGTCCGCCGAGATGAAAATCCGCATGAATCAATTCATGGATGTGGTTCAAGGGGTGGCTCAGGGACAACAAGAGCTCAGGCAGATGATACAGAGGAATCCCGCCACTATTCAACCAGAGACGTTGACTGATCCTCCAGCTGGAGAGGTTAATGAACCCAGTGAACCGGGGCCTACCCCAATCCTACTTATCAACTCCGGTCAGCAATCCGTCCCTGATGATCAGGAGGATCAGTTCCCCTTGCTTCAGGAGGACTTTGGAATGAGTCATGGTATGGACCCTATGTTTCGGAGACTAGAAGAGAGGTTGAAGGCAGTGGAAGGACAAAATCCTTTGGGAGTAGATGTTGCTGACTTGGGGCTGGTCCCAGGTGTGAGAGTGCCGTCGAAATTCAAGGTCCCGATATTTGACAAATACAATGGCAACTCTTGCCCGAAGACCCATGTGCAAGCCTATTTCCGTAAAATGGTTGCATACTTCGATGATGAAAAGTTGCTTATGTACTTTTTCCAGGACAGCCTAGCTAGGGCATCCCTGGAATGGTATATGAGGCTGGACAGAGCCCACATCCGTTGCTGGAGGGATTTGGCTGAGGCTTTCGTGAAGCAGTATCAGTATAATGCAGACATGGCTCCAGACAGAACTTAACTTCAAAATCTGTCTCTTAAAAGCAATGAGTGCTTCAGGGAATACGCTCAACGCTGGAGGGAGACAGCTTCCCGTGTTCAACCTCCTATGTTGGAGAAGGAAATGGCTAACATGTTCATGAACACTCTGGCAGGACCTTATTTGGAGCGCCTGGTGGGTTGCAATGCCTCCAATTTTGCTGATGTAGTCTCTACCAGAGAGAGGGTTGAGAATTACCTGAAGACATACAAGACCCAGAGCGAAGATGGATCTTCATCAGGGGTGAAGAAGTCGTTCATTCAGGGACAGAAGAGGAGAGAAGGGGATGCAAGTGCCATATCTTCTTATCAGAACAGGGATAACCGGAGGAATAACTTTCAGAACTATCATCAGCAACCGTATGTTGCGACTGTGACCATTCCAGCTGCAGCACCACTACAACAACAACAACAACCACAACGTCAACCAGCTCAGTACCAACCACAACAACCGGGTAACAGACCCGCCTATCAACCGAGGCCAAGGACGATGGACCGGCGTTTCGACACTCTTCCAATGTCGTACGCTCAGTTGCTTTCTAGTCTTCAACAACTACAACTTGTGCAGTTGCGCACTCTGGCTTCTCCCATTGGTAGGCTTCCGGTGGGTTATGACGCCAACGCTAGGTGTAACTTCCACTCTGGGGCACCTGGCCACAATATTGAGAACTGCAAAGCTTTTAAGCACGTAGTTCAGGACCTCATTGATTCGAAGGCCGTTAACTTTGCACCAGCTCCTAATGTCGTCAACAATCCCATGCCCCAACATGGTGGAGCCAACGTTAACATGGTTGAAGGAGAAGTCAAATTAGTCTCTGCGGTCAACAATGAAGATGGGGATAGTGATTGCGACATCGATAACTGGGTGCGTTCGAGGATCCCGGGTGAAGTTCTCAATAATTGATCTTCTGAGGAGATTGTCCAAGCCACTTGTCTGGAGGAGTAATTTTCTTTGTTTATTCATGCATATCCAAGTCTTACGTTCCGCCAGGGCGTAATGACTCATTGTAGGGCTCATCTATGTGACACTTGCATTTTGTATCATAAATAAAGGACGTCTTTTTGCATTCAAATATTTCGTTCCCTGTCTTTCTATTTTTGCAGTTTTAAAAAAAAATGGCAATGTTTTGTTTAGTTTCCACTTTTTTTCTTTTTTTTCACACTCATAAGCACATACCATTATTCATGCAGATGCACATCACCGGATCCTATTGATAACGGTTCTGCTATGGCTCGCTTCGACTTTGAAAATCCAATCTTTCAAGCTGAAGAAGAGGGTGATGAAGACTGTGAACTCCCTGAAGAACTTACCAGGTTATTAAAACAAGAGGAAAGGGTCATTCAACTGCATCAAGAGTCAGTGGAAGTGATTAATCTCGGCACCGAGGACGCCAAGAGAGAAATCAAGATAGGGGTTGCTTTGGAAGACAATGTGAAGAATGGGTTGATTGAATTGCTGCAAGAGTATGTTGATATCTTCGCTTGGTCTTATCAGGACATGCCAAGGCTTGACACAGACATCGTGGTACATCGCTTGCCGCTCAAAGAAGGTTGTCCTCCGGTCAAGCAGAAGCTCAGAAGAACAAGACCAGAGATGGCTGTCAAGATAAAGGAAGAAGTGCAAAAACAGTTGGATGCAGGGTTTCTAGCAGTCACAAATTATCCGCCATGGGTTGCAAATATCGTTCCGGTACCTAAGAAGGATGGAAAGGTACGGATGTGTGTTGACTACCGGGATCTGAACAGGGCTAGTCCTAAAGATGATTTCCCCTTACCTCACATTGACGTTTTGGTGGATAACACGGCTCAGTTCTCGGTATTCTCCTTCATGGATGGCTTTTCTGGCTATAATCAAATTAAGATGGCACCAGAAGACATGGAGAAGACAACATTCATAACCCCATGGGGCACCTTCTGCTACAAGGTGATGCCGTTTGGTCTGAAAAATGCCGGAGCAACATATCAACGTGCGATGGTGACTCTTTTCCATGATATGATTCATCATGAAATCGAGGTTCATGTTGATGATATGATTGCCAAATCTCAGACAGAAGAAGAACATTTGGTGAATTTGCAGAAACTGTTTGAGCGTTTGAGGAAATTCAAGCTGAGGCTTAATCTGAACAAGTGTACTTTTGGGGTGAGATCTGGAAAACTACTGGGTTTTGTTGTTATCGGAAAAGGGATTGAGGTGGATCCGGCCAAAGTGAAAGTGATACAGGAAATGCCTGAGCCAAGAACAGAGAAACAAGTCTGTGGTTTCTTAGGGAGGTTGAACTACATTGCAAGGTTCATCTCTCACCTAACAGCCACGTGTGAGCCAATATTCAAATTGTTGAGAAAAGATCATGCTATCAGGTGGAATGATGATTGTCAAAGGGCGTTCGAGAAGATAAAAGAGTATTTGCAGAATCCTCCTATACTTGTGCCTCCGGTCCCAGGGAGACCGCTGATTATGTATTTGACAGTACTGGACAATTCCATGGGTTGTGTTCTCGATCAACACGACGAGACAGGTAGGAAAGAGCATGCCATCGACTACCTGAGTAAGAAATTCACAGATTGCGAGTCGAGATACTCAATGCTTGAAAAAACATGTTGTGCACTTGCATGGGCTGCTAAGCGATTGAGACAATACATGTTGTCTCACACAACCTTACTAATCTCCAAGATGGATCCAGTCAAGTATATATTTGAGAAGCCAGCTCTCACCGGAAGAGTTGCTCGTTCGAAAATGGTACTGACAAAGTATGACATCCAGTATACTTCCCAGAAAGCCATCAAGGGGAGTATTCTGTCAGACTATCTTGCTCAACAGCCGGTTGAAGATTATGAGCCGATGAAGTTTGATTTTCCAGATGAAGACATCATATTCCTCAAGATGAAAGACTGTGAAGAGCCAGTTGTTGAAGAGGGACCTGATCCAGACGAAAAGTGGACTTTAATGTTTGATGGGGCTGTCAACGCCAGAGGAAGTGGAATTGGTGTTGTCATTACAACTCCGAAAGGTGCCCACATGCCTTTCCCTGCTCGTCTGACTTTCGAGTGCACCAATAATGAAGCTGAGTATGAAGCCTGTATCTTGGGTATTGAGCAAGCCTTTGATTTGAGAATCAAGACTTTGGACATCTTCGGAGATTCAGCTCTGGTAATCAATCAAGTGAATGGTGATTGGAACACTCTCCAGCCTACTCTGGTCCCCTACAGAGATTACACGAGAAGACTGTTGACTTTCTTCACAACAGTAAATTTGTACCATATACCTCGTGATGAGAACCAGATGGCAGATGCTCTTGCTACTCTATCCTCCATGATCAAGGTGATTTGGTGGAACTATGCTCCCAGGATCGATGTTATGCGCCTTGATAGGGCCGCATATGTGTTTGCTACTGAACTGGTAGTTGATGACAAGCCCTGGTATCACGACATCAAGCGCTTTCTGAAGAATCAAGAGTACCCTGCAGGGGCATCCAACAATGATAGAAAGACTTTGAGAAGATTGCCAGACAGTTTCTTCTTGAACAAAGATGATGTGCTGTATAAGAGGAACTTCGACATGGTTCTGCTTAGATGCGTGGATAGACACGAAGCAGAAATGTTAATGCAGGAAGTTCATGAAGGCTCCTTCGGTACTCATGGCGGCGGACATGCAATGGCTAAGAAATTGTTGAGAGCAGGTTATTACTGGATGACCATGGAATCTAATTGTTTCAAATATTCTCGGAAGTGCCATAAATGCCAGATTTATGTTGATAAGGTGCATGTGCCGCCGAATCCTTTGAATATGATGTCTTCGCCGTGGCCTTTTGCTATGTGGGGAATCGATATGATTGGAAAGATTGAGCCGACCGCTTCCAATGGGCATCGCTTCATCCTTGTTGCCATCGACTATTTCACCAAGTGGGTTGAAGCAGCGTCATTTGCGAAGGTCACCAGACAAGTGGTTTCCCGATTCATCAAGAAAGAATCATTTGTCGCTATGGGATTCCCGAAAGAATCATTACTGATAATGGTTCTAATCTCAACAACAAAATGATGAAGGAGTTGTGCCAGAACTTCAACATTCAGCATCACAATTCTTCCCCTTACCGCCCTAAGATGAACGGTGTTGTTGAAGCGGCAAATAAGAACATAAAGAAGATTGTGCAGAAGATGGTCGTTACGTACAGAGATTGGCATGAGGTGCTACCCTTTGCCTTGCATGGGTACCGTACTTCAGTACGTACATCGACCGGGGCAACCCCTTACTCCCTTGTGTATGGTATGGAAGCAGTCATACCTGTTGAAGTGGAGATTCCTTCTCTAAGAGTCCTGTTGGATGTCAAGTTAGACGAAGCTGAATGGATTCGGACAAGGTTTAATGAGTTGAGTCTTATCGAAGAGAAGCGAATGGCAGCCATTTGTCACGGGAAGTTGTATCAAAGTCGGATGAAGAGAGCCTTTGATCAGAAAGTGCGTCCTCGATGCTTCCAGGTCGGAGATTTGGTGTTGAAAAGGATCCTTCCTCCTCAGACAGATCACAGGGGCAAGTTGACTCCTAACTATGATGGACCGTATATTGTCACCAAGGTTTTTGATGGTGGGGCCTTAATGCTTGCAACGATGGATGGTGAAAACTTCACTTCCCCGGTGAACTCAGACGCAGTTAAAAAATACTTCGCATGAAATAGACCCGCTGGACAACAAAAATAGTAGTCTAGGCAAAAATGGGCATCCCGGCGAACCAAGAAAATGAAAAAGGTTCAGGCAAAAATTAGGGATTAAAAGTGAAAAGATTGTACACCCGGTAAGTTGGAAACCTGAAAAGGCAACTTAGGCAAAAATGAGTATCCCGGTGGATTGAAAACCCGAAAAGGGCGATCCAGGCAAAAGTTAGGGATTAAGCGAATGACTGCGTTCTGGGTAGTTCTGAATCTTATCTCGTGTCAATGACTGGAAACTTTTGAAGGATAGGAAACAGTCCAATCACTCTTTCAGAAAGCTGATCATCTGGAGGATCTTGAAGACGAGCAAGTCATAGCAGAATTGGAACCCAATAGAAATCCATTTCACATTGCCATTAGATTAATGTCTGTTTTTATCTGTTGTGCGATTACCTCTTTCCAGGGATTAATTCCTGATGTAAATGCCTATTCAGAGGCCACTCAATCAATAAAATCATGTTATTCGGTAAATCTCTGTTTTCATTTTCATTTTTCTGTTTTGTTTGCAAAAATGACGTCCGAATTTTTGATAAACATTGCATCATGACACATAAGAGCTTTACAGGTACATGCTTAATAAACATTTAAAATTGCTGTAAATTTTAAGTGCTTTGGATCGTCTATTCAGAACAGGTACCCTCAGGGCATTTCCTTAAAATCCCCTGCAGATGATCGTGAATGTTTTCCCCGCAATAGACGAATTCGGTATCTTATCCCTGTAGAGCTGATCAAAGCGTTGGATTCTTCAATCCCCAGCAGGTTCTCACCACTGTACCTCCCCTCCAAGCGGTGGTTTCAGATTATACACTCCCCAAGCGGTGGTTTCAGACTATATACCCCCAGCGGAGTTGACAGTGTCAGACTGTATCTTCCCAGCATAAGCGGCTGCTCCTCAGAGTTCGAGGCCAGATCGATAATCCCAATGCCAGATCAATGGTTTCTTTCCTTGAAGCAGAACCTCGGTACCGTATCGGTGTTTGCTTCCCCTGCTGAGTCATCTCTCGCAGATCGTGGTTGCCAGAACCACTATCGCTTTCCCCAACAGCAGGTTTTCAGTGTCGTTCTCTCCCCAGTCAGAATCTCGGTATTTCGTCATTGCTAGAACACCGTGTGGCGGGTCATTTCCCCACAGAATTCTTTGCGCTGTGCATCTCCAGCAGCCTTGCCAGGGTCCAGAAGATGGTGATCATTTCCCCAGCAGATCCCCTTGCCTCAGCTTGGCATTCTACCTAGCATTTCGCATCCATGTATGTAGAATCATATTGCATTGCATCCTCCCAAATCGCGTAGCATTTCCATTTTCATGGAGCATTACGCCATTGAAAAATTCAAACATACACATGTAAGCATAAGACATTCTCGGTATCCCAAGCGATAAGCCAGAAGTTGTTCCCAGTACTCAGATTGAAGATTGTTCATGACTTACCTTTGTTATCCCCAACAAGTGTCATTGGCCCATGCGCCGCCTCTATTATCGTTCCTTATTTCTGCCGATGCTGACAGGCATGAAGTTTCCGGTATTCAGACCGAAGTGGCATTCAGGCCAGTTTTCCGATGTTCAGATCGAAGAAGTTTCCGACGTTCAGGTCGATGCAACTTGTGGCGTTCAGGCCAGTTTTCCGATGTTCAGATCGAAGAAGTTTCCGACATTCAGGTCGATGCAACTTGTGGCATTCAGGCCAATTTTCCGACGTTCAGGTCGATGAAACTTGTGGCGTTCAGGCCAGTTTTCCGATATTCAGATCGAAGAAGTTTCCGACGTTCAGGTCGATGCAACTTGTGGAGTTCAGGCCAGTTTTCCAATGTTCAGATCGAAGGAGTTTCCGACGTTCAGGTCGATGCAACTTGTGGCATCCAAGCCAATTTTTCGATGTTCAGATCGAAGGAGTTTCCGACGTTCAGGTCGACGCAACTTGTGGCATTCAGGCCAGCCTCTCGGTGTTCAGACCGATATTAATAATCTCATATCTCCCGATGTTCAGATCAAAGTCATTTCCAGTATTCAGACTGATGAATGGCATTCAGGCCATGGTTATTTATGTGTTACCATTTATTTTGGTATCCAGGTTAACATTCTTTTTCGGTGTTCAGACTGAATCTCACCGTACCAGACGGATTCTTCTTTCAAGACCACCTTTTTGCCGATTCTGACAGACATTGTTACTTCACTTTACTTCAGTGCAAATTTTCGGGTTGTTATTGTATTCAATCCCTTGATACCTCGAAAGCACGAAAGCCGCTGCTATCTTCTTTCCAGGTCTCCAGTTGATTGAATAGGGGCAGCTGTAATACCCCAAAATTTACCCTTCAGTTTTCTTGGAAGCATACGCTTTACGCCTCATGCATGCATTCATTTTTAGGTCATTTAACATTTGCATTTCATCATGGCAATCAGAATATTTAAAAAAACAAAAAAAAAAACAAAACGAAAAAAAAATTAAATTAAATAAATAAATTAATAAATAAATAAAAGAAAAAATCTTGGGCTTGGACCTCTCTCATTTGAGCCCACAGGTCCACAAAAATCAGGTTATAAATTCAGAGTTTCAATGAAACAAAAGAAAATTCTATTTCTATTACCCTGTCTGGAAAAAAGATAGTGAGAGAAGAACCCTGGGGAAAAAGATAGTGAGAGAAGAGCTAACAGAGTTCAGAGCAGCCTCCAAACCCTGAAGGAAACTCAACTGCACAGAATCACCTCTGCCACACATAAACCCTAAAGATTGTTTTGTAAACCTCACGGGTGCAACTCAATTTCAATCAAGTTCTCCAATCAGGTTTGCCCTATATCCATCATCTTTAGGCCTTTAATTTGAATGCTCTAAATGTATGAGGTATTATGGGTGAATTTGATACCCTTTTGATGCATGTGTTTGACAAGAGGTTTAGGCCTCCTACCCTTGGTTGCTTTTTGTGAGCTTTTTGTGAATCTTAATGGCATGATTCATGTGGTTACATTTTGTTTTAGGGGCAACTCTTGGTTACCCTATTTTGTTTCTCTAACCTGTTTGTTGAGTTTTGTTTTGTGAGGGCTCATATGACTCTTGCAGAGATGGTTTGCCTGGTGTTCCACTTTATTTATGGGATACCCCCTGGAGGTTTCATTCCGATTACCTGTACTGACTCACTTTCTTTGATGGTGTTTAGCTTGGAAGGATCCCTGGGTTTCCCATTCCTCTAATTGTTGTTACTTCGAATCTTTATCTGCGTGGTACTTTTACATTTTTCCCGCATTTTACTGCTTTCCTAGCTGGAAGACCTCGATAGGAGGCAATGTTTCTGTGTGTTTATTTTTTTTTACAGGTTCCTTCGCCAAGGACTGCCTTTTTGCATGATAATCTCAAACCCTAACATTTCATTGATTTTTCTTCTCCTAAACACACGTTTACTCCTTCTACTACAGGTGAGTAAGTCTCTAAAGGTCGAGCATCCGGTATATTGCGTAGTAACGTCGTTCATCCAAAACCCAATCCATAACCCCGTAGTTAGCCGAACTACGGCTTGCTCTGATTCTCATTCCAGATGAGATACGTAGGCATAAGACGCGATGTCTTAGCGAGCACACATCCCCCAAACCCATAGATCAGCCGAGCTACGAAGACTCTGATTCTCATATTCAGATGAGATACGTATGCACTGGATGCGACATCCGCGCGAGTCATTTTAATTTAACCCCTTTTTTAGTAAACAGCACAAGATAAACTCACACCCTTTAGACCAAAACTACAAAAGTGGATCTCGTAGAGTACTACAGATGCGTAGGGGTGCTAATACCTTTCCCTTCGCATAACCGACTCCCGAACCCAAGATTTGGTTGCGAGACCTTGTCTTTTCCTTTCCTCTTTTCAGGTTTACTTCGAGCGTTTCCTTTCCCTCCTTTGGGATAAATAACGCACGGTGGCGACTCTTCTGTCATTTTTTTCGCCGGTTGTTTTTTCGCACACTGTATTTTTTAGGTTGCGACAGTATTAAATGTTCAACTTTGTTGATCATCTAGTTGTTTGGTTATCTGATCAAATTGAGTTTCAAGATTTTTAATGGATGCAATCATTTTTTTAGGTTTACTATATACAACTTCATAAAAATTGATTCAGAATATCCTCCAATTTTGAAATTATGTCTTACTATGGAGGAGTCTGAGTCTAATCATGGTATGGCTTATGTCTGTATGGTCTTGCATAATGTCTCCATCCTTGATAGTTGTTGTTGATATTGTCATGATATTTTTTGGTAGCTTAAGAAGTTCACCTCTTAATTTGGTGGTGAGCAATATCTTGTGGGACTATCTCTATCGCAAAGCTCACAATAAATTTCTTTCGTATGTTCTTACATTTTATTGTGAAGCTTTGACAAATGTGTTGTTAGTTTAAATAATTACAATTATGCACATATATGAAAATTTGTATAAGAATACTTAAAATGATAAAATTTATTACAATTCTTTTTATATCTAAATGCCAGGCCCTAACAATGACGCCTTTTTATTGATTGCAGTACAACAATAAAAGATTAGTAAGTATTGTTTGTATCGTCTCTACATGGGCTGGTGAAAATATCGAAAATCATTCAATAAAACATATTACAACTGGTTCATACCATTTGATTAACATAAAACATCTAGTTCATACCATTTGATTAACATAAAACAACATGTTCATACATACCACATTACATCAAAAGATCATGGTTCATAACAAACCATATTACATCAAAATATCTTGGTTCATAACATACCATATTACATTAAAACTGCATGGTTCATAACAGAGAACTAGGCATTACAAAATAGACCAAACATAAAATGTAAGTTGTAAATGCGCCTAAGAGGGGGGGTGAATTAGGTGGTAAAAAAAATTCTTCGATCTTGTTTCCGGTTCTTGGTTATTTTTCGTTTAAGTGCTGAAAAATAAATTGTGGAAAGTAAAAGGACACCAGAAATTATAGTGGTTCCCTTCACACTCCGAAGGTACTCCACTCCCCTTTCGACTCGAAAGAGATTTCACTATAGTTAGAATTATTGTACAGCCTACTCACACCAATGGTGATGCTTACTATCTAACCTATAGGTAATTAAGTGTATGAAGAACAATCCTCTTCAACACTTCACTTGTTTCCAACAATCCTGGACAACAAGGTATGATACAAAAATATGAACTTAATTAAAAAGTTGATGATGAATCTTGAATATATTAATCACTTGGATTAATCTTCCCCTTTGGATATCAATCACTCAATGTAGTATACAAGTGTTCAAACCAAATGATATGTATTCTTATCAAGGTATATGAAGGTTTAATGCAAAGAATACTTTTTTTAAAAAGTTTTTAGACACTTGATAAAAATCTGAGTTTTTATAAGAATGATTAATTGAAAGTGTTTTCAAGAAAGGAGGTGTTCCTAAAAAAATGAGTAATGATGTTTATATATTGCTACAAACACCTTTTTGAAAGAGTATGATGAATGAAAGGATGCCATGATTCAAAGGAATGCAAAGAAAACATTTGAATGAAGAAATGCACCAATCTGCCAAAATTCGTCAGTGGTAATCGGTTACTGCTCGGTGGGTAACCGGCTACTTGCTTCCAACATCCAAGAAATATTTGAAAAACAACAGTGGTAACCGGTTACTGCTCGGTGGGTAACCGGTTACTGAAGCTCGATTTTGAAAAATAGAATTTGGCAGAATGTGAAAAATGAAATGCAATACATCCTAATTTTCTATATGAACCAAGATATCATGGAATAAATATTTGAACACTTGTATATCATATTAGTGAAATTTTTAGATATACCAATGATGATACTTGATCCTTTGAAATGATATAATTCACTTGAATCTTTACTCCACTTCAATTCATTTCAAGTCTTTGACAGCTTTTTGATCTTTTCACATGAGAATTATTGAGAGATGTTGTAATCATCAAAATCATCAAGAAGCCATGACTTCACAATCACCCCCTTTTTGATGATGACAACTCACTACTTGAAAATTGATTATAAACTTATTTCTCTAATCCAAGGATATCTCCCCCTATGCAAGTGCTCCCCATTTCTTTTGGAATATGAGCAAAGCTTTGGAAATGTGTATCTTTCCTACAAAATGTTAGAGAAACAAAAACAACAAGCAATTCTTCTCCCCCTTTGTCATTAGCAAAAAGGTTGGGAAAAGACTTGATAAAAAACAGTCATACATTCACAAACATAATAAGCATTCATTCACAAAAATGATAACTAAGGTTGTCTTTGTCGTTGTTGAGGACAAAGCACTTACACCCGAAAATATGAAAGAAAGAAATATTTGGTTTTCTCCCTTTGAAAAGTTCATAAGGGGTTTTCTTGAGAATAGGCCGAATATTAACACGGTTACTTACAAAACATGCCGTGCTCACCGCATCCGCCCAAAAATACTTAGGAAGATTTGAATCACTTAGCATTATCCTTGCAAGTTCTATTAATGACCTATTCTTCCTTTCTACGACACCATTTTGTTGTGGAGTTCTTGGTGCGGAGAAGTTGTGTAAGTTGTAAATGCGCCTAAGAGGGGGGGGGGGGGGTGAATTAGGTGGTAAAAAATTTCTTCGAATGAGGCATTTTAGAATTCTCCACCATGGTCGCTTCTAATGGAGATAATTCGAAGAGACTTCTCATTTTGAATTTGCTTGGCATACTTCTTGAATGCTTTGAAGGCATCACTTTTCTGTACTAAAAACAATGTCCAAGTATATCTAGAGAAATCATCAACGATAACTAATGCGTAAACGTTACCTCCGAAGCTTTTTGTTCTCGATGGACCAAAGAGATCCATGTGCAACAATTGTAGTGGCCTAGTTGTGGACACCACATTCTTGGAAATGAAAGTTGACTTAATTTGCTTTCCTTTTTGACAAGCACCACACAACCCATCTTTGATGAATTTGATCTTCGGCAATCCAATGACTAAGTCATGCTTGATCGATTTATTCAAGTGCTCCATATGAATATGAGCAAACCTCTTGTGCCATAACCATGACTCATTGTTGTTTGCCAAGAGACACCTAACATTCAAAGACAAGTTATCTAAAGAGATTTGAAATATATTATTAACTCTTTTACCTTTTAGCATAACTTCATGAGTAACTTCATTTTCAATCAAACATTCATCTTTAGTGAAGTTGACTTTGAAACCTCGGTCACACAATTGGATAATGCTAAGGAGACTATGCTTTAGACCTTCTACAAATAGGACATCTTCTATAGTTGTTGAAGGCGGTGAACCAATGATGCCTACGCCAAGGATTCTTCCTTTGTTGTTGTCACCATAAGTAACATATCCTTTGGCCTTAAGCGTTAGATGTGAAAATTTGTTTAAGTCACTCGTCATGTGCCTTGAACACCCACTATCAAGATACCATTGATTTGAGGAGGTCTTCAAGCATACCTACAAAACAAAGTTAAGTTTTATTAGGTACCCAAATTGCTTTGGGTCCTTCAAAGTTAGTTCCTTTCTTAACCCATACATAATAGCCTTGAGCAACACTAAAGTTTCTAACATAACATGCATTAGGAGTATGACCTTTAATACCACAATAGAAACATGTAGGCTCAAAGTTGCTTTTATATCTAGGGGAATAAGATTTCTTTTTATAATAAGATTTGTTCTTTTTCCTATTATTATATTGATGAACCACTTTAGGCTTGTTACTTTTATCTAAAGGAATTTGTTCTTTAGCTTTTACAAAAATGGTCTTGTTAGAAGTTTGTTTAGCAAAATTTGAATAACCTAAACCACTTTTATCATTTGAGTATCTTTGACTACTAAGAACATGTTCCAATCCGATTTGACCTTTTTCATATCTTTCAATAACTCTCTTCAATTGAACTATTTGAAAAGCAAGTGACTCACATTTAGTGCATGCAAAATTCTTGATTAATTCTTCCTTTTCATCTTTGAGATTATTTTTCATTTTCTCAATATTTTCTTCCAAAGTTGATATTTGATTCTTTTGAGATGAAATGGTTTTGTATAGAATTTTGCATTCACTTAAAAGTTCATCAATTGCTCCTTGAGCATCATTATCAAAAATTGAAAAGTTACTACTAACCTCATCGTCTTCATCTTCGGAATGATGTGATGCCATAAATGCTAGATTTGCGCTTTGATCACTATCGGAATCCGATGAAGAACTTTTTGCACCAAAATATTTTCCTAGTCTTTTTACAAGAAGCATAAAGTTTTCGTCCTCTTTGGGATTGTCTTCTTTCTTCACAACTTTGGAATCAACTTTTAAGGCAATGCTCTTGGATTTCTTCTCTTGGACCTCATGTTTCTCCAATAGTCCAAGTTCCGTCTCATATTCTTGAAGCTTTCCGAATAAAGTAGCGGATGTCATTGTTGATAAACTTTTCTTTTCGGAAATCGTCGTCACTTTGGGTTGCCATTCTCTTGTTAAAGACCTAAGCACTTTAAGATTAAGTTCATCATTAGTTAGTGTCTTACCAAGTGCTTTCAAGTGATTTGTCAAATGCACGAATCTTTTTTGCAAGTCGAGGATTGACTCTCCCGGTTGCATTCGAAATAACTCGTACTCTTGACTTAACGTGTTCTATCTAGATCTCTTGACTTCGGCCGTTCCTTCGTGAGTTTCTACAAGAGTATCCCATATTTCCTTTGCTATTGTACATGTTGAGACGCAGAAGAATTCATCCATTCCAAGTGCACTTTGTAAAATATTAATCGCCTTTTTATCATAGAGAACCCTTTTCTTATCATCATCATCCCATGATCCTTGTGGCTTTGTTGAACTAGCACCGTTGACAACCGTTGTAGGAATAAAAGGACCATTTTGAACCGCCTCCCATATGTCACTTCCTTGTGCTTCTAAATGTGCCTTCATACGGATTTTCCAAAAGTCGAAATATTGACCGGAAAACAAAGGAGGCTTGTTACTACTACCACCATCTTTAAATACACGATCATTGTTTGCGGAAGCCATCTGAATCTTTAGGAACAAGTTACCTATAACTTGCTCTGATGCCAAATGTAAGTTGTAAATGCGCCTAAGAGGGGGGTGAATTAGGTGGTAAAAAATTTCTTAGATCTTGTTTCCGGTTCTTGGTTATTTTTTGTTTAAGTGCTGAAAAATAAATTGCAGAAAGTAAAAGGACACCGGAAATTATAGTGGTTCCCTTCACACTCCAAAGGTACTCCACTCCCCTTTCGACTCGAAACAGATTTCACTATAGTTAGAATTATTGTACAGCCTACTCGCACCAATGGTGATGCTTACTATTTAAACTATAGGTAATCAAGTGTATGAAGAACAATCCTCTTCAACACTTCACTTGTTTCCAACAATCCTGGACAACAAGGTATGATACAAAAATCTGAACTTAATTAAAAAGTTGATGATGAATCTTGAATATATTAATCACTTGGATTAATCTTCCCCTTTGGATATCAATCACTCAATATAGTATACAAGTGTTCAAACCAAATGATATGTATTCTTATCAAGGTATATGAAGGTTTAATGCAAAGAATACTTTTTTAAGAAAGTTTTTGGACACTTGATAAAAACCTGAGTTTTTATAAGAATGATTAATTGAAAGTGTTTTCAAGAAAGGAGGTGTTCCAAAAAAAATGAGTAGTGATGTTTATATATTGCTACAAACACCTTTTTGAAAGAGTATGGTGAATGAAAGGATGTCATGATTCAAAGGAATGCAAAGAAAACATTTGAATGAAGAAATGCACCAATCTGCCAAAATTCGTCAGTGGTAACCGGTTACTGCTCGGTGGGTAACCGGTTACTTGCTTCCAACGTCCAAAAAATATTTGAAAAACAACAGTGGTAACCGGTTACTGCTCGGTGGGTAACCGGTTACTAAAGCCCAGTTTTGAAAAATAGAATTTGGCAGAATGTGAAAAATGAAATGCAATACATCCTAATTTTCTATATGAACCAAGATATCATGGAATAAATATTTGAACACTTGTATATCATATTAGTGAAAGTTTTAGATATACCAATGATGATACTTGATCCTTTGAAATGATATACTTCACTTGAATCTTTACTCCACTTCAATTCACTTCAAGTCTTTGACAGCTTTTTGATCTTTTCACACGAGAATTGTTGAGAGATGTTGTAATCATCAAAATCATCAAGAAGCCATGACTTCACATAAAACAAACCATAACATAAAATAGACCATTGGGCATTACAAAACAACATTGCATTTAATCTTGAGTAGTTTGAGGTGCTTGAGATCCTTGTCCAATTTTAGCCTGATTTTCACTTGTCATTTTCTTTCCTTTACCACCCTTATTGGTCATTACCTTCATTGCATTGTTTTCTCCCTTTGGTATTACTCTTTCAAATTCTCTTTTACCCTTATAACTTCTCTTATTATGACATGTTTCTACACATTTCTTACAAGTAACTGTTCCAAGTCTCCTTGGAATCACATGAGGGTTCTTTGGATCATTATTTATCTTATTTCTAAGCTTCTTTGAATGAGCAATTGCTCGTCTCATAACAGGACGATAAATTGGTACATGATCAACTATATGCCACAATTGTGGTCCATTTGTTGGAAATATAATATTTGAGTAGGTCTTCTCAAAAGCTGATTTCTTGAAATAATCAAAAACCTAATCAATGTTACAGTTCATATAAACCAATAAATAATCATAGAATGCAAAATTTGAATCATACATATAATACCAAATCACATAATTTTCAGGTTGTTTTTTGATGTTCCAAATGCATCTGATGAAATGACATCAAGGTATCCTACACAAATCCCACTTTCTACACGAACATGTTTCATTTTTAAGATTGACACAATAGGTCTCAATCCCATTGGCCACACCAAATATTGAAAGATCTTCATCTCCATGCAATGTTGAAGTCCACCCATGTGCATGTTTTTTTATTCTTCTTAATGACTAGCTGGATTCTAGGAAAAATAACTCAATCATACCCTTGCAACAACTCATTATGTTTTGTTATCCTGTTTATTATATAATGTTTTATCTTCTCTAGTAAAATGATTATTGACATGTCTCTATGCTCCAATATTTCCTTGTTAAAAGTCTCACACATGTTGCTTACTTGCATATCACACTTTGTATATGTCTTGAAATGTGATATGGTCCAAAGTTGTGCAGGGGTCTTCATCATGTCCTTTCATGCACCTTCCTTTAAATCTTTCATTTTCTGCATTGATCTTGTGATATCTTCACTCCTCGCCTCTCAAGGGATTCAACCATGAGACCTGCAAATTGTTGAATAAATAAGGAATAAGTTACCATTCAGTGGGACCACAATCAAACATTAAATAAACACGGTGGACCACAACCAAACATTAAATAAACACGATGGACCACAACCTGAAAATTATAGAATAATACAAGTAAACAAGAAAACAGTTATGGGACCACAAGTTCACATGAATAGGACAATGAACCACAACTAAAACATACAACAGGCAAAATAAAACAACTTAGACATGGTGAGACTCGAAAGAAGACAATAAAACATATCTTAAATAGAAGTTCACTTGTCCACTACTCATATTCGTGAATCCCTTGTACGAAATTCTACAACTTTGAGCTTTGAGTAACCTTTATGAGTCTTCATTTCAAGTGTTTGTGGGTTTGGTGTTTGAATCGTTGTTAAAAAAGAAATTAGGGTTCTCCGTGTTCTTCTTCAGGGAGAGAAAGCAAAAAGGAATTAGGTTTACGTGCTTCTGTCTTCTGAGTTTACATTATGTTTATTTTATATTATTTAAAATTAAATTAAAATGTTTTACCTCAATTAAAAATATTTTGTAAAATAAAATATAAATAAATGTCATTAATGTTGAAAAAGAATTACAAGTGTGAGTAGTGTGGGGAGGTCCCACATTGGTTAGAAATGTGAAGACTTGAACATTTATAAGTGGGAGAACTCACACACCTATTTTTGGTAAGTATGTGATGTGTCTCTCAAAAGGTGTGTTGCTCTTAAAGAAAATCTCCAAAATGTGAAATGCTCCCTCACGTTGATTCCCCGAATTGACCCCAACAACTAAAATATTTAACAAACGTGACATGGATCCGCAGTGGTGTTGTCACGTCATCAATGAGCGTGTCATGTGTTCAAAAGTGAAAGAAAACCATAAAAACCTCAAGAAAAATAAAATTTATAGTCTAAAAAATTGAACTTTAAAATGAAAGAATTCAATTAAAAAAAAGTTTAAAAAAGGACCAAAAAAAGTGAATTTAAGTTTAACTACTTTTATTTTATTTAGAAAGATCGAGAAGATAAGACATAAATAGATAAGACATAAGTGAGTGTGTTCTCCAAATATTAAGGTCAGGATTCAGGATAACACATCCACAAAAAATACCCAAAGTAATAGCCCAATAAGATTTAGAAACGTGCATATTGGTAGTCAACGTAAAATAAGTCTGACTCGTGTTAAAAAATGATAATGATATACTCAACTATAAAAAAAATATTAATTTCACATGATTATCTATATATTTAATAATATAATAAAAAGCAAAAACAAAATCTAGTTTTACATACTTATTTTTTTTATAACAAAACTCTAGTTAAGCAAAAAAAAAAATAGATCAATTACCATCTTAAGTAATTTTTAAATATAAAACATTTAATTATAAATTTTGTCAGTTAGTTGTTTAAATAATTTACGTATAATAAATAACATGTCCATAAAATTTTAGAGTATCCAACAAAATCGCTCACTAGTTTTTTTTTAGTATATATATATATGCAAGGTATGACACATTTAAGCTCATCTTCCTGGAAGCTACTCGTTCCTCAAAATTCTTTAATTCCAAAGCACTTCATTTTGTGTAGTTGTCGTTTTCCTTTTCTTGAAACTTTCCTTGTATTTTCCAAACCTTATAGTATATAAGAATGGACACTAAGGTTCTTTCTTCCGGAATCCGTTATTCAAAATTACCGGAAAGTTACATACGACCCGAATCCGACAGACCATGTCTCTCCGAAGTCTCTGAGTTCCAGAATGTTCCTATCATCGACTTGGGTTCTCAAAATAGAAACCAGATTGTTCAGCAAATCGGTGAAGCATGTAGCTCCTATGGCTTCTTCCAGGTGCAGAGCCTCATATTTCAACATTTTTTTAAATATTTTTTAATTAATTATGAACACATGGGAAATATCAAATATGAATATGATTATAATGTTAATTAATTGAACAGGTGATTAATCATGGGGTGGGTCTAGAAGCATTGAAAAGAACGACAGAAGTGGCGTATGAATTTTTCAACTTGCCAGTTGAGGAGAAGATGAAATTGTATTCAGACGATCCTTCAAAGACAATGAGATTATCAACTAGTTTTAATGTGACGAAAGAGGAGGTTCATAATTGGAGAGATTATCTTAGACTTCATTGCTATCCTTTGGAGAAATATGTGTCTGAGTGGCCTTCTAATCCTGTTTCATTCAAGTAAGTTCATTATCTTTGTACACGTGTCGCTGACTAGCTCTTTGTTTGTGGTATATATATACTGTTAACTAAATTCATTATTTTAAGAGAGGAGGAGTAGTATATTGTTTTAAGAGATCTAGCATTAATTTAGTCCATAAAAAAAAAGAATGGCCATGACGTCACTATATATTTCCGTGTTGACGTAAGCACTATTGTAGTAGTACTAGTATTAATTAATGTCCTAGTGTTGTTATTGTCCACAGAGGCTTGGGCCAGGAATCTGTCTTACCCTTTACGGTTTAAAAATTCTCAGACGTATTACACTTTTGTACTAGTGAAATGCAATAATACAATATAGGGATTTTCAAGAGACATAAGTTTTGTCGAAATTAATGAATGAACATCTAAATTTTGAGGTTGAAATATTTATTGTTTGTTTTTTGGACCAGACAATAGGGCCAGAAACAATTTTTGTCTAATTTTTTTTAGGAGTAGACGCAGAATGGTTTTTTCTTCAACTCTTAGAGTGATAATTTTTCTACTTGATTGCTATGATCTAACTCGATTATTCATGAACATCTCAAAGATCACCGGAAGAAGCATGAGAATAGATTTGGGTCGGGCTACTAAGCCCACTCAGGTAACATAGGAGCACACGACATCCGGTGATCTAGCCCTTGACATATTTTGGCATGGAATACCTCTCTTTATAGGTTTAATAAAGTCATCAAAGTCTAAATATTATGCTAAATCACTAAATAGAAAGAAATTATTTTTTAAATCTTTCATTTAAGGTATAAGAAAGAGAGGTTAATGATATAATGGGATAATTTTATTTACTAAGATGATTTATACTACAGTACTAGTAAAGAAAAACAAACAAATATGTGTAGCCTAATGTTTGGATGTTGAGTAGAAACATATAAGGGACAACATAACTTTGAATTATTTGATGATAGTAATTAAACTTGTATGACAATGGCAGAGAAACCGTGGCAAATTATTGCAAGGAAGTTAGGGAATTGGGGTTTAGAATAGAAGAATACATATCAGAGAGTTTGGGCCTAGAAAAAAACTACTTAAGGAATGTTTTGGGGGAACAAGGACAACACATGGCAGTGAATTACTATCCACCATGCCCACAACCAGAACTTACATATGGATTGCCAGGCCATACCGATCCAAATGCTCTTACAATTCTACTTCAAGACCTTCATGTTGCCGGCCTCCAAGTTCTTAAAGACGGTAAATGGCTCGCTGTTAATCCTCACCCTGACGCCTTTGTTATTAACATAGGTGATCAACTTCAGGTATGTATCTACTCATTCCAACTCATGCTAGCACAAAATATATCCCCTATATTTTTCTGTAATTTTTAACATTTTTATGCTACACTTGGTGATTGCAGGCTTTAAGTAATGGACTTTATAAGAGTGTTTGGCACAGGGCTATTGTGAATGCTGAGAAACCAAGGCTTTCAGTAGCTTCATTTCTCTGCCCAGATAATGAGGCATTGATATATCCTGCAAAGTCACTCACAGAAAATGGATCTGGAGCCATATACAGAGAATTTACATATGCAGAATACTACAGCAAATTCTGGAGTAGGAATTTGGACCAAAAACATTGTTTGGAACTTTTTAAGAACTAGTAACTTAAATATGAGGGAGATATTAATTTATCAAATCCTTATTATGAAGCCACGTAGAATTTTATATTCTTAATTGCTTTTTCTTATTTTATTTTATTTAGTTTTCAATATGCATTTGCTTTTTGCAAATTAAGCAAATTGTATTTTGCTGCATTACGTATGTTAGACTCTCGTCAAACTCATAAGAATTGACTAGCTGCGAGACTCAATTGTTTGTACTTTTGATCCATCATCCATGCATACGAGTTCACTTATTTTCTCATAAGCAATCTTTCTCTAGTAGTAATTTTATGGTAGGAAGCTAGAAAAGCTATCGGAGTGGTGTTATGTTACAAATTTAAATTTATTAGGGGTGACAATTTGATCCATTAAGATAAAATTCATCTAATTCATCCATTAAAAAATTCATCCAATCCATCTACTACATAAAAATTAAGTTAATGGATTGATCCAATCAATCCATTTATAAACATGGATTGATCCAATCCATTTATAAACATGGATCGATCAAATCCATCCAACACATTTTAATGATCCAATGAACTTTTTTATCTAATTTTAAAAAAATAAAATTTTCAAATATTAAAAAAAAAATTTATTTTTTTTGAAAAATAAAAAAAAAATTCAATTTTTTTTTTAAATACAAAAAATCGATATTTTCCAAAAATTTAAAAATATTTTTTTTTGAAAAATATCAAAATTTGATTTTATTTTCGAAAAAATTATTTTTTTACGAATATAAAAAAAATATTTTTTGAAAATAAAAAAAATGATTTTTAAATTTTTTTTTCCGAATACACAAAAATATATATATTTTTTTAAAAAACTGATATTATTTTATTAAAAAATTTGAAAAAAATAAATTTTTCGAGAAAATAAGTGATTTTTTTCAAAAAAAAATGGATTGATGGATATACATCCACCAAAAATATGATATTGGATGGATTTTATTCTTAATGGATAGATTGGATTGAATATTTTTAAAAAACTTTTAGTGGATTGTTAATGGACTAATGGATTGTTTTGATCAATCCATTAACTATCCAATCCATATCCATCCAATCCATCCATTTTGTCACCCCTAAAATTTATAGATGCTAAAATATGGTAAAATGCAAAGAGATTAAAAAAAATTGTTTTGCTCAACAGAAGATAAAAGCTTGACAAGAGCCGAAAATTTTACAATTTAAGATCCAAAAACAAAACACATGTTGAAATAGGACCAACAATCATTCTCATGTTAAATGGTAAATCCTTAACATGAGTTAGTTCATAGTTAGTTGTGTATAACTAATTTTATTAGTTGGTTGGTTAAGTTTGTTACCTAACCAACAAGAAAACTATGCATATATGTTGTAACCTTTTTAATAATCAATGTTACAACATTATCATCATCTTCTATCATTCCATAACCAAATTCAACTTATAGTATGTGTTCATTTTGATTACTTATGTCACAAGCAAGTCATTGTTACACCAACAATTGGCATCAAGCGCCAGGTTCCAATTCACGGAAACATGGGAGACAAATGAGGGGATAAACCATCGAAAAACACCGAGTGGGGTGTGTGATTTTTAGTGTTCTTGTTTCACTATCATGAATACAAATGGTGGTTTTTCACGCAACATCATGGTTCTTGATGGAAGCAATTAGGAATAATGGAGTGCTTTGATGAATTCACTTTTTTTGAAGTCAATAAGTGATGGAAATGGTTCATAATGGTTATGAGAATTTAGGGGCAGATCCTACCGATGTACAAAGGGAAACGTTCAAAGATTCAAAGAAAAAGGATTGTAAAACTTTGGTTTATATTTAATAAAATTTGGATTTTCAACACTTATAGAAAATCTCATAGGTGGCTAGATCAAAGGAGGTGTGGGTTATCTTGAAGAAGCCTTTCGACGTTACTAAGGAAAATCAAACATGCACTTTCAAACCTTTGAGAAGCATATCTCTTTTAATGAAAATAGCTTTTTGTAGAAATTGATTCACGTTGTGTATTTCTCAAAATAGATAAGTCACATTATATACAAGATGAAGCATTTGTTAGCTCCTAGAATCATGCCTATAATACTGTAATTTCTAATTCTATTATACAGCTGTACAGTTACAATATTGAATAAAATCTGATCCTGTTATTACTAGCAGGATGTTTACCAAATATAGCTGAACAAAATATGATTCTGTTATTACTAGTAGAATGTTTTCCATCTATAGCGTAAAATACCAAATATAGTTTAATACCCCCCCTCAAGTTGGAGCATTAAGATTTCTAATGCCCAACTTGTCGATAAAAGAGTTAAATTGCGGCTTTCTTAATGCTTTTGTGAGTATATCCGCAAGCTGAGCAGTAGTAGGGACATAGATTGGACGGATATTATCTTTGAGAATTTCATTCCGGACGAAATGACAATCAACTTCAATGTGTTTGGTGCATTCATGGAACACCGGGTTCTTGGCAATGTGTAAAACCGCTTGACTGTCACAGTGAATGATCATGGGTTTGTTATGATCAATTCCTAGATTGGAGAGGATTCCCTTTAACCATTTTAACTCGCATGTAGTAGTCGCCATTGACCGGTACTCAGCCTCAGCAGATGACCGAGAGACCGTGTGTTGTTTTTTCGTTTTCCAAGATATAGGAGAGTCACCAAGTTGCACCAGCCAGCCAGTGATTGATCGCCTGGTCAGAGGGCAGCTAGCCCAATCTGAGTCACACCAACCATGAAGTTGCAGGTCACATTGTTGACTGAAAAATATTCCTTGTCCTGGATTGCCTTTCAAGAACCGAACCACTCTTAATGCAGCCTCCCAATGATCTGTACAAGGTTCGTGCATGAATTGAGACAAAATATGAACACAATAAGATAGCTCAGGCCGAGTGAAACACAAATAAATCAATCGCCCAACCAAACGCCGGTATTTCTCGGGATTTGAAAGCAACGGTCCTGCAGCTAGTGATAAGCGATGGTTCTGCTCCAGTGGGGTGGGCGCAGGTTTAGCACCAAGAAGGCCAGCTTCAAATATGATGTCAAGTGCGTATTTGCGCTGACAAAGAAAAATACCTGTAGAATTTCTAGCAACTTCAATACCGAGAAAATACTTCAATACACCCAAGTCTTTCATATGAAAACAAGTGTTAGGGTAGAGTTTAAAATGCTTGATGGCAGAGGAAGTATTTCCTGCAATGATTAAGTCATCAACATAAACAAGAACCACAAGGTAGGTATCTTCTTGGTGCAAAGTAAACAAAGAATAATCAAGGTATGATTGTTGGAATCCGTAAGATTTGAGAGCAGCCGAAAGCTTGGCAAACCAACAACGTGGAGCCTGTTTTAAACCGTAAAGAGATTTATGTAGTCTGCAGACCATGTCTTGTTGCGAAGCTGAAAAACCAGGAGGCATTTTCATGAAAACCTCTTCATGCAGATCCCCGTGTAGAAACGCGTTGTGCACATCCATCTGATGGAGTTCCCAAGCTTTTGCTGCTGCCACTGCCAAGACAGTCCGTACCGTTACCATTTTTGCGACCGGTGCAAACGTTTCAGTGTAATTGACCCCTTCCACTTGGTGGTTGCCGAGTATGACTAATCGGGCTTTAAATCGTTCAATTGTACCATCAGAGTGGTGTTTTATGCGGTACACCCATTTGCAACCAAGAGCTTTCTTCCCATGAGGTAGTTTTTGTATACTCCAAGTATGATTTCGTTCAAGGGCTTCGATTTCAGTTTGCATTGCGACTCTCCAACGAGCATCCTTCACTACCTCATGAAAGTAGAGTGGTTCTTTTTCGGCACTAATTGCTGCAAGAAAATGTTTATGCGGCAAAGAAATTTTTTCACAATTTACATAATGTGTGATAGGATATGGTGCACCTGAAGCGTGTGATTGAGCGGATGAGCAAGGTGAAGGACTCAACTTATGAACCGTGTTTGTGACGTAGTCAAGCAAACCGAGTGGACGGATACTTGACACGGCAATCGCGCCCCAAAGATTCATTTTCATTCTCGTCGTGACTGGTTTGAGATTGTATATGTATGGGGTCTGTTACTGCATCAGTACTTTCTTCACCATCCTCTATAGCAGGATCCCCCCTATTTTCATGTATGATTTCTATTGATGACTCATTTTGATATGTTGTCCCACCTTTATTTTGATTTTCCATATCACCCTCTTCAGTGATTGGGAGCTCCAACGTCGTTCTATTTGTCCCAACATCATCTTTTTGTTTTTCAATTTCGTGAAATGGAAACTGATCTTCAGAGAAAATTACGTCTCGTGACACAAAGAATTCATGGCTTTCAAGATCGTAAACTCTCCATCCTTTTTGTCCATAAGGATACCCAGCGAAAACACACCGACGACTGCGAGTCGCAAATTTGTCTCCATTTATATGTTGGTTTCGTGCAAAACACAAGGAACCAAAAACATGCAAGTGAGTATAACATGGTGCATGTCCATGTATTATTTCATATGGGCTTTTTCCTTTTAAAATGGAGCTTGGAGTTCGATTAATCAAGTATCCTGCTGTCAAGACACATTCACCCCAAAAATCAATGGACAAATTTCCTTGAAATCTTAAAGCTCGCGCCACATTTAGAATATGCCGATGCTTTCTTTCGACTCTACCATTTTGTTGGGGTGTTCCTGTGCAAGAAGTTTGGAACATTATCCCATTTTCAAGAAAATATTTTTTCATGCAAATAAATTTTGTTCCATTATCGCTTCTTACGGTTTTGACCTTCTTATTATACTGCCTTTCCACCATAGAAAAAAAATTTGTCAGTGTCCTTGACACTTCCTTTTTATCAATTAGTAAAGAAATCCAAACTGCACGTGAGCAATCATCGACTATAGTAAGAAAGTATGAAGCACCACAAGAAGAGGGAGTTCTATATGCTCCCCATAAATCACAATGTATTAAATCAAATATGTCAGAAGCTTGTTTATTACTCAACGGAAATGTTTCTCTAGTTTGTTTAGCTCTTTGACATGTATCACAAACTTTATTTTTCAACTCACTAACACCACTTCCATTACAATTAGAGACTAACTGAGTAGTTTTCCAAGACGGATGTCCCAAGCGTTTATGTCACACTTCTAGTTGATTTAATCCTTCAACCTTGTTAGCCTTTACTTTCGGAACCTCCCGGAATAAGTAGAGTCCATCCCTTCGTTCACCCGCTTCAATCAGCATCTTCGAAGTGCGGTCCTGAATAGCACACAAATCAGCGGTAAAATGAACATTACAATTGGATTCATCTGACAAATGTGATATAGAAATTAAATTGCAATTCAACTAAGGAACATAAAGCACATTTTTTTAGTATTAAATCATCAGCAAGCTTTATTTTTCCTTCTTTAGTTGACATTACAGTTTTTCCGTTAGGAAGTCCAACGGGACAACCAATTACTTCCTTCACATCGCATAGGTGTTGTATTATTCCTGTCATATGATTAGATGCTCCGATATCGAGGATCCAAGCGTTGAGTTTAGTCTTACCGGTCATGCTTTCATTTGAAGTAACTTTTGAGGTGTTCAACATTTCCACTAGAGTTTTCCATTGCTCTTTGCTCAATCCTGTCATGACAGGGTTCTCTATATCTCCACCACCAGATCCCATGTTTTGGACAGCATGCGCACGCGTCGGTCCTCTTTGAGCACGTCCACTATTAGATGCAGTACCTCCAGCGCGATTCTGGCCTCTTCCTCGCCCTACTGCTTTTTCATCATTTCTGGGACGTTCGCCCCACCATTTTGGGTATCCGATTAGCTGGAAGCAGCCTGCTTCATCATGACCCGATCTGTTGCAGTGCGTATACACAAATTTGTTCTTGATCTCGCGCCCTTTCATCTTTGCATTTGCTTGAACTGCCAAAGCCATAACTTCTGTCCTTTCTTCTTTTCGGGTGATAGATCACATTCGTGCTTCTTGCACCAGAATAGAATACATCTTATTCAAAGATGGCATGGGGTCGGTGGCTAGCAAATTGGAACGCACAGTTCCATATAGCCCATCATCTAAGCCCATTAAAAACATGTGACATCGTTCCTCTTCTCTGCATTTTTCAAGTTTTATTTGAATACCACACGTGCACCCCTTGCAAGTGCAGGTCAGTGCATGTTCATGGTTTGCTAAGTCATCCCACAGAGCCTTCAACTTTCCATAGTAGGCCACCATGGACAAACCTCCTTGTTTGCATTAAGCCAATTCTGATTTGAGTTGTTGAACGCGCGGGCCATTTACGACAGAAAATCTCTCCTTTATGTCGTCCCAAAGCTCCTTAGAGGTTTCAAAATAGAACATGGTCGTTCGCAGACTAGGTTCTACCGTATTCAAGATCCATGACACCAACATGGCTTGAACAGTCCACCAATCCTCCATCATAGAGGATTCTTCTTCAGGTTTCTTTATGGTTCCATCAATGAACCCCCATTTTCTCCTTGCTCTTAAGGATGTTTTCACAGCTCTAGCCCATTCATCATAATTTTCACCCCGCAACTGCACTTGCGTAATCACACTTCCAGGGTTGTCGTTGGAGGTGAGATCGTAGGGTGATGGCTTTTTCTTCTGAGATTGCTCATCTCCTGTTACAGAAGATTTTGGATCTTTTTCTCCTTCCATGGCTCTGATACCATGTAGAAATTGATTCACGTTGTGTATTTCTCAAAATAGATAGGTCACATTATATACAAGATGAGGCATTTGTTAGCTCCTAGAATCATGCCTATAATACTGTAATTTCTAATTCTATTATACAGCTGTACATTTACAATATTGAATAAAATTTGATCCTGTTATTACTAGCAGGATGTTTACCAAATATAGCTGAACAGAATATGATTCTGTTATTACTAGTAGAATGTTTTCCATCTATAACGTAAAATACCAAATATAGTTTAATACTTTTGTTTCTAGATAATTGGCTAAGAAATCCAAAAGTTTTTTATGAATCCCTTAGAAATAATCAATTATTACCTTTTTTTAATGCCTCATAAAAGAATATTATGGATAATACCCAATTAAGAAATGAATTTATTGAAAACCTTTCTTTTTTTTTAACTTTATAATAGATTATGAGATGTGCATATTCGATTATTCGATTAGGAGGCTTAAAAAATCCATGGATTGTTTCCATATTCAAGCCACCATTTATCCTATAAATAGAGAGATCTTTTTTCGTCTCTTATACACCATAAAACGTATGAGATATTGCTCTCTCTCTCTCTCTATCTATATATATATATATATATATATATTATATATATATATATATATATATATATATATATATATAATCAACCTTAATTGTCTCCTTAGAATGAACAATCTCAAATATGAACAACCTTCAGAAGAATCTTTCGATCAAAATGATGAAGCTACATCCAGAAAAAAGGATGAAGAAATCTAATGGGAAAGAACATGCGAAAGAACTTCATCAACCCAAGTCAATGTTTAAGAAGCTTCATCTAGCAGAATAATCGAAGAAACTTAAACAAGCATAATTTATGGAAATGGAGATGAAGGAGCATCATCAAGAAGAATCCTTGAAGAGACAAAAACCAGAAGATCATGTGAAGAAACAACTTCTTGAAGAATCTACAGATTTCCCTCACATTAAGTCTCTTGTGAAGAAGAGGTAGCAACAAACGATGAATCAATAGAGGAAACATCAAGAGATTTTTTTTAGAGATGTATTTAAGAGCATACCCGATGATACATCAGAAGTAGACGAAAAGGAAGAAGTTGATAGAGAACACCATGTATGCCTCAAGGCTTCAAAAGTAGATGAAAATGAGGTAACTTCTCTAACCTACAGTAAATTATTAAAGCTCAATGTTAAGCTTGCTAAAGAGAACAAAAATTAGAGAAGAGCAATAATGATATTAAGGATTATGCCTAATTATTGAAAAATAGCAATAAATTCTTTGTGAAGAAATTGCTAGCATAATGAGCGAACCCTTAAAATCAACTAAATGAAATCCTTGTGATTCCTTGAAAATTGAAGCAACTAATTTACGTGAAACCTTAGATAAGTTCACTAAGGGGAAAGAAAATTTCAATTTATTTTTTTCCAATTAAAAATCTTCTTTAAAAAAATGGTGTAGGGTATAAATCGGTTAAATCACATGATTAAAAGAAGTTTAATCGCCCTATCTTTAAATACAAGTTTTGTAATAAGTTTGACCAGCTTGAGCCTTTTTGCTTTGAAAAATTAGGAGGGTCGAAGGGGGATATCCCCAAACCTTTTAGGAGGAAGAATACCTCCAGAACTTTTTGTAATAAGTTACACTATATTCGGACAGTATAATGAAATATGAAACGATGAGAATTCTAGTCAACCAATGAATCAATCAATAAAAATTCTATTTATAGGAGATGTCAAAATAAAATTTTATTAAAAAATCAACCAATATAATATTACAAGTTACAAATAGATATAATCACAAAAAAGATTAATCAGATGACTTAATTTATTCCAACTGATCCGCTATCGCATGCGAAACAAAACGAGTAGTTTTTCAAAAATGTAGTTTAACGACAAATTGACTCAAATATCGTTCTCAAGGATTCTTGTTTAATTAATCTACCGATAGAATAAAAAGGGGGGGGGGGGTGGTTGGTTTAGATTCGAAAAAGTGATTTTTAAAAGTGATTATAAAATAAGCTGACACGAACCAACCTACTGCATCATCTTCCGACTTATCATTGATTCTTATAAAATTCCAAATCCCTAACGGGTTTGCTCCTATTCGATTATAATTACCATTAACAAGCGTAAAGGAAATTATGTGAGTAATATTCCCAAATTCCAAATTAAGCAAACGGATTAAAAACTATTGCGAATTAAGCAGACGCAACTTGATCGTTCGTGATAAAATAAAAGCTATGTTAACACGAAATTGATTCGGGATCATCATTCATCAATCGAATTTAAGGATTCTATCCTATAGCAACAATTAGATTAAGCAAATAATTGGAATTATAAGAAGAATTCAAAGGAAACAAATTGGAATTAATAAAAACCTCAAAGCGGATTATGAATTACAGCAGGTTAATTCAAAAGGGATTAGTTCTCCATAGTCATCTTGCTAGCTCTCTAAAAAATCATACATGACCAGAAAAACGTCCTCTGTTTTTGGCTTTCTAACCTAGGTAAAAACACCCAAACCCGTTTCACAACTCAACCGGGTCAAATGTACGATTCAGGCCCAATACAACTAACCCAAACAAAATATAAAAATAATACATCAGCTTCAACGAAATTTCTGGCCCTGCTACAGTCTGATTCAGCTCTCGACTTCTGAACAAAAGTTGTAGATCTTTTTCTTAGCTTTCCATCGACTGGTAGCACGTCTCAATCCGATACCGCTAGCTCAAGATATGATTTTTCTCGCGAAAGCTGCTAATGCTGAAAATTAAATACGAAAATTAAATAAGTGCAAAAATAAAATAAATTATGAAAACACATTAAAATATAAAAATAATCAAAGCAAACCGAAGAAATGCTTAAGTACAAACATGGAAGAACGTGCATCAAAATACACTGATCACCAACCCTACGTTTACATAAAATTTCTATAAGGAGATAAAATCTAACAACGTGCGATAAAACCTAACAAAGTGCAAACTATACAAAAAAATTAAAAAGAGAGATAGATAATAACACATCAGTGTTTATACTGGTTCAATGCGCTCATCCTCTCTCTACACCTAATCCAATATCCAATATGAAATCATAAAAAGTAGTTGAGTTCTCCCCTGAGATACAACTCAAACTCTCCATGCAATCGTAAAAAGTAGTTGAGTTCTCCCATGAGATACAACTCAAACCATCCTTTCATTTTATAAATAGAGTAGTGTCAACAATATTAGTAGTGAATCCTTTCTTACGTAAGAATCCACTAAGACACTCATACCAAGCTCTAGGAGCTTATTTGAGACAATGAATAACTCATTTTAGTTTAAACTCATAGTCAGGATTCTTATGGTCCTCAAAAACTGACGGTTGAGAGATGTACACTTATTTATTTATAAAGTTGTTAATGAAGGAAAACCTAATGCCAATCATATATAATTTAAAATCCATGCAAGATGTGAATGCCAAAAGGAGTTGAATCACTTCGAGATATGTTACGTGAACACATATCTCCTCATAGTCAATCCCTTCAGTTTGAATGAATCCCTTTGTCACTAACCTTACTTTATTTCAGGTCATTATGCTATGTTCATTAAACTTGTTCTCAAAAATCCATCTGGTGCGTATGTTAGATTTATTTTGAGGATGCGGGACTAGATCTCATACGTTATTTCTTTTAAATTTATTTAAACCTTATTGTATAGCAATGAGATAACCTTCATCATTCAAGGCCACAATTATGTCTTTTGTCCCAATTTAAGAGATAAATACGGAATACTTACATAAGATGTTAACTTGGGAATGCATACTTACATCCTTTTTAATGTCTCCCAGAATGTTGTCCAGTGGATGATCTTTCTAAATAATCCAATATTAAGGTAGCTTTGTTGAGGTCTCTTGTTTATCATACTATTTTTTTTCTCTTTATCATCTTTAATGTCCTCACTTTTAAGAGAATCCTCTTTTGGGGCCTGGTTTCATCAAAAACAACATGAACGGACTCTTCAACAACGAATGTTCAATGGTTGAACACCCTATAAAGCCATACTAGATAAATAACACCCTAAAGATATTCATTCATCATATTTAGCGTCAAACTTGCCTAAATTGTCTTTATCATTATTTAAAATAAAATATTTGCAGTCGAAAATGCAAAAATAAGAAATATTAGATTTTCTACCTTTGAGTAACTCATGTAGAGTATTTTATATTATATGTTTAATGACCATCCTGTTTAAGACGTGGCATATGGTGTTAATTTCATTCACCCAAAAGTACTTAATTATACTCATCTCACTTATCATGGTTCATGTTAATTCTTCTAAAACACAATTTTAAAGCTCTACAATACCATTTTGTTGTGGAGTGTGCGGACATGAAAAGTTGTGGTCTATCCTATTTTTGTTGCAAAAAAATTCAAAATAATGGTTAAAAAGTTCATTAGCATGATCATTTCTTAAATAAATAATTTTCAAAGAAAATTAGTTTTGGACAAGCTTAGCAAATCTAACAAAAGTTGTAAAAGTTTCTTACTTATGAGCTAAGAATATGGTCTAATTGATTCAAGTAAAATCGTCTACAATAACAAATTTGTAATAGTTACGTCCTAGAATCTTAGTTTTTAAGGGAAAAAAGGTCTAGATGGAGAATCTCAAGGAGTTTATTTGTAGAAACAAAAAAGTTTGCTTTAAAAGACACACTTGTTTATTTTTCCATTTGGAAAGCATCACATAACATTTATTTTGAAAATTTACTTTTTGGTAGACCAATTACTAATTTCTTATAAATTATCTTATTAATCAAATCAAAGTTCATATTGCTCAAATGCCTATGTCATAGCCAAGAGTCTTCACTTCGAGAGATAAGATATTTTATGTCGCTCTTTGAAACATCATATAAACTAACCATATAATGTTATCAACTCTAGAATCCTTAAACACTAACTTCGCATCGTCCTTATGCTCAATTGAGCAACTAAAGGTATCAAAAGTAATCGAATATCCTTTATCATATAATTGAATAATGTTTAAGATCTTTGACTAAAAAAACTCCATCTACGGTGATTGTGAAGGGATTTTTCACAATACCTTCCCATAATATTTTTCCTTTGTTATTATCTGCATACGTGACATGACTGCGTTCTTTGTTATCAAAGTCTACGAATATTAAAGTGTCCTCGCCATATGTCTTGAGCAGACACTATCTAGAAACCACATCCATTTGTGACAACAATACATTTATTCAAAAAGATAAACAAGGTAATTTATATCTCCAACTAACGTTGGACACTAGAGGGTTAGTATTAGGACACTTAGGAGTCCATGTCATAAGACTATCATGTACTCTTACGTTCCTAACATGACATAGAGGTCTAATATGACTCTTATCACCACAATATTGACAAACGACTTCAGTAGATCCATTGTTTCTATTTTTTTCTAGTGGAATAAGCATTTTCCTTAAAATATTTCCTAAAATTTTGTCTTTTAGCACTTGAATCACTAGAAACCACACTATGTGATTTAATGTTATGTGTTAATTTCCATTTCAAATTTTTTATTTCCGAGTTCTAAAATTGGACAATTACCACATCCCACTATATCAACCTTTTCTTCTATAGTACTAGAGATACACAAATTCTCATTTACTAGAGATGTATGTTCCTCTTTCAAGGACTCTAAAATGCTATTAAGATTAGAAATTTTTCCCTCGAGTTTTGAAATCATTTTCTTTTGAAAGTGTCTAAAGAATCATCGTGCATTTCTCTAAAAGTGTTTAAAGAATCACCATGCATTTCTTTAATAGTGTTTAAAGAATCATCATGCATTTCTCTAAAAGTATTTTATAATTGATTATACAAAGGTTTAGAGCGTGAGTCTGAATTGTTTACCTCCAAGTCTTTTTCATTGTGACGTGTCATTAAGCATAGATGAGAAATTTCACCATCATCTGGACTTACGCTTGATGAGGAAAAAGACTTTTCCTCCTTTTTTTCCCAAGTTATGTAAGCCCTGCCGCCATTGGCGTATTTTTCCTTCATCTTGGAGAACTCTTCCTTATTCTTATGCTTAATCAACCTTAGATAATTGATTTTATGATGTCCGTATTTACCACATTCATAACAAGTCACTTGCTTATCATACTTCTTTTTGTCTTTCATTTTCTTTAACATAAGATACTTTCTAAAATTTATCAAGTTCTTGTCTGAATGCTTAAGACGATTTCTTTTGATGTATTTATCGTAGCATTTCACGAACAAACATATTTCTTCTTTAGAAGAATCTTCAACGATACTCTCATCATATTCCTCTGCTTTAAACTTGGAAATGGAGGCCTTCAAGGATATGTTTCTCTTCTCTTATTTTTTTCTTTCTTTTTCGCATTAGCTTCATTTACTTCTAGTATCTTTAATTCATGCCCGTGTTCGGAAATTTTTTCAAACAGTGTTGTGATATCATTTGGATCTTCTTCACTTCTAGGATTTCCAACATCAAAATCTCACATTTAAATGCTTCTACACATATTTATTGAATGAAAATTGCTTTCATCTTCAATTTCTAAAACCTAAAATAGTTGTCTTGGAAAAACTTCTCTATGTCTCATTTAAATCTCATTATGATCATTTGTAACCTTAGATCATTCCACTCGTGGTAGGTGCCATTGTTTTGAAAATAAAAATCAAAAGATTCAAACAAACCAAACACATGTGATGTGTGGGAGAAAAGAACAATGATAATCAAATTACATAATTAACAATTAAGTGTAAACAAAACCAAAATAACAATAAAGATAAAAATAAAGAATGAAACACATAAATTATTTTCTCCAAAATAACAATACAGATAAAAATAAAGAATGAAACACATATTTATTTGAAACTCAATCTCTACCGGTTCTCAATGTATAAATTATTTAAACCCCAATCTTTAGATTACAATCAAAGATCATCTCAACTCTTAGAATAAAAATCACTAAGAAATACCTTCTCTTTCTCTTCCTAGAAAACTTTTCCAACCTAACAACAAAAATGACAAAATATTGTTCAAGCATCGCTCAGATTTTGAGGCACCCGCCCGCCTCAGTAACATTTTTATAAATTATTTATTAAAAAAGAAAAAGTTGATTAACGGGTCAATTTTATTTAAGCTCATTATACATATAACTATAATGAGTCAATGTTGTTTTATATAGGTAACATTACAAAGAGCTTTTTCATTGTTATTTTTCACCACTATAAAAATACAAATCGTTTAATTTTTTTTGGGTAAGTAGAAGCAAACACAACCACAATCTCAATCTCAAAACTCATATGCAAAACGCCAAAAAAAACCTTAAACCTTAAGAAATTCCATGATGTATGTGTTGAAAGCATTACAATGGACTTTGAAACCTTGGAATCCAGCACCTTTAGCAAGATCCTCAAACTCTTTCTGTGTTCTCTCTTTCCCACCTGGATTATGAGCCAACATGATCACATCAATGTGCACCACACCTTTTGTTGCCAAGCTTGTGTCTGGTGCCACTGGAAGAATGCATTCTGCCACAATCACTTTTCCATTTTCAGGAAGTGCCTCATAACAGTTCTTCAAAAATTTCAAGCAGTGCTCATCACTCCAATCATGACAAATCCACTACATGCATATAAAAATATATCATCAATCACTAATTACATAAAACAGACATTAACTGACATGTGTCGGACAGCAGATATAAAATGTACCTTCATAAAAATAGCATCAGCCTTTGGAACACTGAGAAACATGTCTCCGCCAACATGCTCCACTCCGGGATAAGAAGGAGCGTCTTCAATGACATGAGGCAAATCAAAATTAATCCCTTTAATGGTGGGATATTTTGAGACAATGGTGTTAATTACAGCTCCGGTGCCACCACCTACATCAACAAGAGATTTAAGGCCTTGAAAACCTGTGTAGGTCTCAAGAATTTTCTTCATTGTGATGGTAGAGTGATCAGACATTCCCTTGTTGAAAACTTTGTTAAACCTTGGATCTGTTCCATGGTATTCAAAGGCTGTCATTCCATAAGCTTTGTTGAATGGAATGCCCCCATCAAGGACAGCATCTTTAAGGTGGTACCTACAATACAATAATGACTAAGGATTACTTCTCATAATAGAAGAAAAAAAGTATTTGCATTTCATATAGTTGAAATAATCATAATTTAACAATCAGTTTATAACTTTTCGAATGAGAATTATCACCATTTATAAACATATATTTATGTCATATATTGTTTGATGGACTCAGAACTGGACATCTAGAAAAATTTTAATATCATATTAAGAATTTTGATTTATATCGAATTCTTTCTTATAAAACATGTTCAGATCATATATTTTTCGATGACCATAGAAAATTGTTTATGTATTGTTGTACAGCTAGAAATTGTCCAATTGCTATTGGAAGCTTTAGAAGAAGATTGGTTCACACTCATTGGTGGTGGGTGAAATGTAGAAATGGTGGGATGAGTTGGTGACCATTCAAATTGGTGGTCCCTTTCTGCCATCCTATTTTGTGGACAATAGTCTCTATATATTAAATCCAAATCTTTTGACACCTCATTCATGATAACTCAATTATTAATTTACACGAGTTAATTGCTTCTCAAACACCTTTCCTTAATTTTTATGTCAACACTCACTACTTAACATTTTGTTTTCTATGATACTCACAATTTAATTACATATTATTAATTTATTAAAATTTTATGAATAATTAACTATACGCACTATGGGTTCAATTCAGCCATGAGCATGCATTATTGTTAAATATTTCAAGAGACAACTTTATTAATTATAATAATTTTTTCAACTTAAAATATTAGTCTCTGCAATGGCCGTAAACTTTCCATCCAAATGAAAACGTTTTAATTATCTAATTAAGTTATTACCTAATTGTGTTTTATTAATGATCATTGCGTCTCAAAGGTTACATTTTACAATAATGTATATTCTATACAAAGTCTAAGGTTTTCAACCCTTTCAGAAGAACAAAACGAATGAAAATTTCTAGAAACTAACTTTGATAGATCCTTATAGTTATTATCAATTTAAGCCACCACAAACCCATTATCATGCTTACATAAAAGCTTACTTTTAAAATTAATTATTTTCATATGGAGCTCTTAATAGCAATAAAACAAAGATAAAGCAAATGAAAAACAGAGCAAAAACAGAGTAAAAAACAGAGTGAAAAACAGAGCAAAAACAGAGTAAGAAACAGAGTATGTTAAAAATAGTGAAAATACCAGCTTTCCATGAGTACTTTATCCTGATTCATGAGATTAAGAGCAGAAATAGAAACACCATCTTCATTCTTAACCAAGTACTTAGCAACAGTAGCTAAACCATAGAGTCTCTGAACCTTTCCATCTTCTAGAGTCCTTAACGTACAAGTAAGAATATTGTAACAAGCCAATAGCCGCAAGATACGGTCCAACATAACAGGTGCATCAGGGTTCTTTGTTGGAAGCTGAGAAGCAATATCTAGCGGCGAAAGATGAGCACCAGGACCAGATTTAGCTATGATTTCTAAGAGATCAAGTTCAAGAGCTGTTTTTAAGACCATTGGAAGAACAGAAGCACTTGCTAGCTGCATAGCGAAGAGATTTGCTTCTTCGTCTGATACGTGGGTTGGTGTTATTTGTGTCTCACTTGTTGTTGTTGAACCCATTGTTGTTTTGGTTAAGGTTTGAGGAGATTGAGGTGGTGATTGGAAGAAGAATGGTGATGAATTTCAATGTGGCTTTGTGTTATATAGAACAACAACGTATGGGAAAAATGTTTGGTTGGGTTTGGTGTGTTGGTTCAATCTATTTAGATATGGGTCCCACTCAACAACCACGTTTAGGACCCACAAAGAGAACTCGTGAATTTGTGTCAATAATCATGTAATGTATATAATGTTGATACTGATTTTAAGACATTGAATATTGGTGTGAATTGAAAAGGATTATTTAGGAGCATACAAAAGTCTTGTTATGTGTTATTCTATACTCTTAAAAAGAAAATTGTACAATATGGTAAGGAGAACTTTCTTTACTCAGCAATTATTTTTTGTTTATTCTACTCAACAAGTATTGAAAAGAAGGCATCAAAGGCATTTATTTTACTTTCCTAAAATGTCACTATTGAGTTGAACAGGCTTTGCCAAATAGTCAGCTTTTGTGTCTACCATAGCTTGTTCTTTATAGAAAACTAGTATTCCTCCCATCCATATTTTCTCTTTATATAAAAAAGTAGTATTTCCAACCATATTTTCAAATTAAAAGATTCTTAGAATTAGTAGCAAAGCAACCCCTATTAATAGGCCCCAAATCAAAATATTTAGAATTAGTGTTAATTCATTTGTTATGGGAACAAGGATGATTTCTATTTCTCAAAGAAATTAATGGATTTGTTACTTATAATTTTGAATTGAATGAATCATGCATTTTGTTTGATTAAAGATTATTTTATTAAATTTGTGTGAGGTTCTCATAAAATAATTAGTTGAGTTTATATTAATGATAATGTAGTGTGTTATATCTAAAATACTTTTAATAATTATAATTAATAGAATAATTAGATAGATTAAGATATATCAAACAATGTTATATTCATAAAAAATAATTAATACTTATTCGATATCTTAAAGTGATAATTATTTTTAAATAAATAAATATTTTTGTTTACACATAAGCATAATGAGAGTGATTGTCAAAATCAACAGCGATTCATCGATCAAAATAAGATTGAGTGAATACATATACAACTCAATGTGAGGCAATTGAATCTTTTTTCTAATCTACTCAAGTATAAATATACTTTGATCGTCAAAACTCTAGAATGGTTATTTGGGCTTTTATCAGCACAATTTATATGTAGTATCATTATAAGAAGATGGTGATGATTGTGGAACCACGTACTGAGAAAGTTATATACACATGGAAAGAGTCAACAAAACACATCGAGAAACAGAAGACAACAAGATGGATGTGAGGCGACATTTATCTTAAAATAGAGGGAACATTAGCACAGTACCATTGTCATTAGTCAAATGGAGCGTCATTTCCATACACTACTACAAAAACAATATTTCACCAAGGTTGGGAGAAGGATTTGATCAAAGGTTGGGAGTACGTGGTAACAAAAGGTGTGATAGTAATGCCATATTTACCACAATGGACTGGTAAAAATAGAATAATGCGCAACCTATCACCAAGGTTGAAAAAATCAACCATAGTAAAAGGTTGAATGTTAATGGGTTTGATACTTAGCCCCAACATTTTGCGTGATTTAAGTATTTCACCATAATTGAAAGTTCCAAATGTAGTGAAACATTTTGCGCACAATATTTTACCACGGTTGTAGATTTTAACTATGGTAATATATACATTTGAGTTTATTATAACATATGTGGAATGTTTGTTTAATCAACTGCTCACTAAATATATAATCTTTCAATTTGATTTAGAAAATAATAATATAAAAAATTAAGTTATATTTGAAGAATAACTTGCACTAATCAATATTTTTTCGAGCGTTTCTGCAACTCATTATCCATACCTCGTTCTTTAACTATTAGAATTTGATTCAACACTTATAATTCTTCAATCAACATTTTCTTCTCTACTAATTCATTTTACAAATTATCAAACTTGATGAGAAATTCTGATTCTTTGTCATCATCATCACTATCATCATGATGATGTTAAATTATTTTTTTCCATAAATTTGAGGTTTTACAGAATGAACTAGTAAAAAGAAAAATGTTGATTGAAGAATTAGAAATATATATAAACAAATTATAACCTTTAGAGAGGAAGATATGGATAATGGGTTGTTAAAAGATAGAAAAAATATTGTAAATTGTTCTTAAAATATAACTTAATTTTTTATATTATTATTTTCTAATTCAATTTAACATGTTATATGTTCAGCGAAGGATTGGTAAAACACTTCATCTACATAGGTTATAATAAACTCAATTGTATCTTATATTTTGTGATCTTGAAATATTGGGTTGAACGAAATGAAAGTTGCACAAAGAATAACATTTTCAACAACAACATAGGACAAACAAACAACAACAATAATACAACAATTTACTTATAGGTAAAATATTGTGTTATTGTTATTGTTTTTGTTTTCCTATATCAACAAAAACACAACAAGATATATAACTCAATATTATAACCAAAAAAAATAAAAACATAACAATATAACTAAACATTAACAACAAGGAGCAAAAAACATAACAACATAACTCAACATTAAAAATATTATTCAACAAAATCAACAACATAACTAAAAAATAATCAACATTAACAAAAAAATATTTACTTGTATTAATAAAAATAAGAAATCAATGTTGGACAAATATTTTGAACAAGACAAATATTTCACGTATATTTTTAACAATAAAAACAAGACAAATATTTTGAACAACAACATCATAATTCATAAAATGAATGGTGGAAAATGTTTCACGTACGTACATTTTCTAGAAAAGATTTGTGGAAAATGAAGATAAAGAAATGAGAATCTTATTTCGTCTTGCAAGCATTCGTGATACCTTTCTTTGATCCATACTAGTTGGAGAAGTTATGTTGGAGTTTTGTAAAGATATGTTAGAGTTTTGTGAGATTGCGATAAAGTGAGAGAAGTTAGGGTTTCACTTTAGAGCGCAGTCTATTTTGAAGTGAATTAAGTTTGCTTATATAGATAAAATATTTCACCATGATTGATAAAAGGAATCATGGTGAAATGTCTCTGATATTTAACCATAATTGTTAGTTTGAATCGTGGTGAAAAGTGTTTAATTATTATTTTAAAATAGAAATTATGAGAACACGCCCTTTTTGTAATGAAAAAACATAAATTGATGGTGTTGGGATTCAAAGTGTGTCACTCATTAACATATCACAACAGTTGTTTAGTTGGACCGTGGAGAAAAGTGATTAAAAAAACGCTTAATGACCGTGCTAAAGATTTATTACGAAATGTATATTTTATAGTAGTGATCTATTATGATGTTAGGGTCAACATTATAGTTTCTTCTATGTATATCAGGCTTCGTAAATTATTTGACACATACAACGAATCTGTCAAACTATTTGATACACTTTATCTTCTTTGCTTTTACTTAACCTTTATGGATTTTTAGGCTACTAGTCAAACTTCTCACGTCTGTACTTAACTCTTTGAAATATTCAAGAAACCATAGTTGAGGGACAAAAATATTAAAAATATCATAATAGAGATATTCATTTATTTTAAGAAATTTGGAGAATAATTTATGTGTCTTGTGTGTTAGGGGAGTTTTTTCACTATGAAGCATTGAATATTATGGGACTTTTTTATTTTGGAGCAACATCTTTGTGAGAGACACACCACATATTCACCCAAAACCTTAAGGTGATAGGTGGGTGAGTTCTCTCACTTATAAATGTTCAAGTCTCCATATTACCAACCAATGTGGGACTATTATCCATACTACTCACACTTGATATATTCTTAACACTCTCCCTCAAGTGTGAGTCCATAATTTTTCCCCTCAAGTGAAAGCTCTTCTTACTTCTACAGACTCTTGTACCATACGGAACGTTTCTTATTCACCATACTGGCGCCGTTGACACTCTTCAATGGAACATTTCTTATTCACCATCCTGGCGCCGTTGACTTTCGATACAAGTAACCCGGTCCCTTTCTGAAACCAAAGGCTCGTGATACCATTTGTTGGGGGAGTTTTTCACTAGGGAGCATTGAACATTATGAGACTTCTTCTTTTAGAGCAACACCATTGTGAGAGACACACCACATGTTTTGGAGCTCCAATATGGTTACCATATTCATTGAGTTTGGTGTCAATTCATATGGTTAATTTCATTTCTTTTCACTACAATGGAGTTATTACATAGTGAAATTAGCAAGTATCTCGACAAAGATTCTTTTTCATTAGCTGTTGTTAGTGTTATTATCTCTATTTCATTCACTTAAAAACCATTCGATATATTCAAATTGTCAAAAACATTATGTCATTTCTTATTGGCTTGTAAGACCATACAAAAATTTATCAAACTTACAAACCTTATGTTCTTTCCCATGAATTACAAAGCCTTCAGAATGTTCCATATATATATATATATATATATATATATATATATATATATATATATATATATATATATATATATATATATATATATATATATATATATATATATATATATATATATATATATATATATGGATGTTATCTTAGTAACTAGACATAAGGTGTCAAATACATCTATATTTTCTCTTTATCTAAAATCTTTAACTATACAGTGAACTTGTATTTATCAACATTCCCATGAGATTGTAGTTTCATTTTAAAATCTACTAAAACAAGAAACAAGTATACTAAATTTCGGATTGTATTATACTCAAGAGAATTCATCTCATTATTTATAGGTTTTGCCATACATTTGCATCTAAGGAAGATAAAGCTTCTTGAATATTTGCAGGATGCTCCCAAAATATATATATATATATATATATATATATATATATATATATATATATATATATATATATATATATATATATATATATATATATATATATATATATATATATATATAATCTTAAGAAATTGTTGCTCTCTTCAATATTTTAGATTTTGTTTCATGTAATTTGATGTTCGCACTATTCTTGATCACATGAATGTGATCAGTTATGGTAACCTACTATTTCTCAACTTGAAAGAAAATTTATTTTCGTAGAAATCAACATCGCTTTATTTTATAATCACTTTAGCATTTAGGTGATAAAATATATATGATTTGTTGATTACATATCCAATAAGTACACATTCATATGTTGCACTAGTGAATATAACTCTATTGAGAGCTGAAATTTGAACATATGTCAAACAACCCTAAGTTCTAAACATAAGTAAAGATATGTTATCTTTTTTTCAAAATTTTAAAATGAAGTTTTTTCTACACCTATGAACTATATTTAACACATAGAAAAGGTTCAGTAAAATTTCCCTCCACCAATGAGGTACATCACCAGAATTAAGCATAATAGCAACGAATAATTCATTAAAGATTATATTATTTCTTCTAGCTTAATCACTCATTAAAGGAGAATAAGGTTCAATTGTTTCATGAATAATTCCATGTTTTAAAATAAAAATCATTAAATATGTGGGAGTCATACTTTGTTCCTCTATCACTATAAAATCTCTTAATATTCATATTAAATTAATTTTGAATTTCTATGAAAAATATTTTAAACATGTCAAACGTGTCACTTTTATTTTTCATAAGATAGACAAAAGTATATTCATAATATTCATCAAGAAATATGATAAATTGTGTTTTTTTAAATTTCTGGTCAAGGATCCATCGAGTTTGCATATATCATAAAATATTAAATCTACAAGTTCATATTCTCTAATTATTGATATATGTGAACATTTCATTATTTTACCTTGACTATAAAATTTATATCTTTCAAAATCATTTAAAGATAACTTTGAAATTAAACCTGAGCTACTAAAGTTTGACATCACATGTTTATTCACATGACAAAGTCTAAAATATAAAATATTAAAATCACATATGTATAATGAGACATTTTATTAACTTCAATGTTGAGATTGAACATGCCATCGGCATGCCCTTTCCAAATAAAAATATCATTTTTAGTAATAGTGTACAAATACTCTCTATAGTATGAGTGAATCTAGACCTATTTAGTAAAAATTCAAAAACCTAATTCTTTCTTATAACTAGAGCATGCATTACGCTCTTAAGAATCAGTTTTTTCTGTAAGTGAACAATAACTCAACATCTTCAGTGTTATCAACTTCAATGGTGTGAGAATCTCTCGAAATTATTTTCTTATCTCTAGTGGATTTGTATGTTCTAGACATAGCATGATCATTGAATACATGGCGGGAGGCACTAGTTTAGATCCACCTCCCATTGGATCCTCCAACACGATTGATCTTAGAAATCATAGAAACAAGTAGCTCTTCAATCATGCTATCTTGTAGAGCAAAGCTTTGCCCAATCCTACACTTGTGTTCCATATGTCATGGTCTCTCACAATTGTAAAAAGTGACTTTTGACTAAGTGTCACTTCTTGGCGGTTGATGATGATTCACATTTTGGGACCTCCGGGGTACTCTTTTTTGTTGCAATAGAATTTCTAATTTGTAGGGCGATTATAATTCTTGAGAGGTTTTTCAGTTGGTTTCACAAAAGCACTTATACATTTCTTTTTAGTTTTGTTGTTTGAAACAACTAACACTTCATCTTTTTTATCTTTCTTATGAGATTCTTCTCAACGAACATGCAATTTATTAGGATTTCTAGTAGGAAGTATTTATTCTTGTGCTTTAGAAGAGTTTTTATGTCCTTTCATGGAGTGGAAGATTTTGTTAGACGAGGGAAATGATCTAGAAGGGGGGGTGAATAAATTTCCAAATTAAGATGGCCACACCCCAAATTTTACCCCTAGATTTGATAAGCATTTGCATCCTAGACATCATTCATGCATAACTAACCTCAAGATCAAGATATGTTTGGTTTTGTTGCATCTATGAATTAGGGTTTCCCTCAAAGAGCTCAAATGATTGATCAGTCAATGTTTTGGATTGATCATTACTAAGTCAAGTTTTGGATTGTGTATTGTGGCCTAATCACAAGTGCATCAAGCTTCACTTTCATCTGGCTTACTAATTAGGGTTTCTCAGCAACATTCAGTTTCATCTGAGAATTTTGATCAAGACATGATCTCAAGCCTTGATACATGACTCAACATACTCAAGTACATCCTTAGATCCATTATGTTCAATTGGCTCAATATTTTGAATTCATTGAAGATCAAGAAATTCAAATTCATCTGATACACAACCAATGAACTGCAAAGTCAAACTTTTGACTTTTGAGATTTATGATCAAATCTGAACTTCTCAAGTTAAATTTTATGAATATATGTTTAATTGATGAATTTGATCAATAAAAATCAATAGAATTGAGGTTACTTGCAAAAAGGGCAATCTTAAAGACATTGAAAATTTCACTAAGTATCCAGATTTCATGTCAAAAGTGGCAAACTTCCCAAAGCCATAACTTCCAATCCAAGCAACAATTTTCTTTGCTCCAAATAAAAAATGAAAGCTCTTGTTCCATACTTCAACTGTGTCATGTAGGGTTGATTCCCTAAAAGTGCAAGGATTTTGAGTTATGAGGTCATGAAGTTGGTGTCTCAAGTTGAAACACTTAGAAAATTTTCAAGTCAGCTTTGATCCCTAAAAAGTAATAAACTTTGGAGCCAGTTTTCATTATGATCCACTTTGATTCAGCAAAAAATCAAAACATGAAAGTTGTAGAGAATGTCTTGGGATTTCCAAAAAGTACAAGTACATTTTTCTCATGCATGAGCTATGAGTTTCAAAAATAGGAAGTTAGGGTTCCAAACTTGAATTTCAAGTCATGTTCATGATGAATTCTTGGAGGAAAACCATTTCAAATATGTAAATACCTTGATTACAGGTCCTTTTGTGTACAAATCTCTCCATAATCAAATAAGTACATAAGTCTTAAGTGCAATATACAGTGGAATAAGCCTTTATCCATTTCACCATGCCATTTTTGGAAAAATTTGCATAAAGCTTGATATCCATTTGCATAAAGGATCACTTTTCAACAACTTTTGCATTAAGCCTCTAAATTGTTTCCTCTGATCACACTTAACCTCTAAAGCCAAAAGAAACCTCTTAGACTTCAGAAAAGCATGGCCAAGATCCTTGATTCACTCCACGTTTTCATCATGAAGCCAACTTGCATTTTTGTGCAAAATGAAACCAAACATCCAAACCAGCATTCGAATTGAACTAAGATCAATTTCTGCAAGTTACTTGAGCCCTTTACTGCCTCTATAAATAAAGGGAAAAGCCTCAGAACTCAAAACACCAAGAATTGCATTCAAAACTCCATTGTTGCAACTTCCAAACCTCAAACTTCCAAATTCCATTTCTATTGAAAATTCTTCAAACCAACCATCCAAACACCTTCTAAACATCAAATAGAAGTTTTTCAAACTATTAAAACACAATTGTAACACCTCCATCATCATTTTCCAACTCTCACTTTGCACACTTGCAAGTTGATCGAGTTGGTCAAAAGAATCCAGGGGTTCTCAAGCACAAGTGAGCATTCAAACAGCTTCCCTAGGGTCCAAGCAAGCTCACCAGATCATCAGTTCTCATCTGTAACCAGTAGAAGAGGCATTGGACCTTGCTCCAATATGTAAGATTTTCTTATTTTTGAAGTCAATCATACACGCATCATTAATGTTTGGTCTCTGAAGCAAAAATGTAGCATTTGATGTGCTGATTATGGACCCTAGGTTAATTGCAATTTATCATGTGTGTATGTAAAGTTTGGCATGACTGAACATCTAGGTTTAGTTTCTGGTTTTTAGGATCGTGTTTCTTATTCTTTGAGTTTCAGTTCAATTAAATTATACCATTAAATTCCTGGTAAAAGTCTAAGCAACTTTCATGTTTACTTCATTGCATTTGGTTAAGAAATGAGCAAAACGAAAAATCACCAATGTTGAGCTTGAGGTTGAAGATGAAGATGGTGGTGGCGCGTGTTTTTGAATTTCTGAAACTTGTTTTATTATATAATTAATTGTTTGCGTTTTATTTAAGGGATGTTTCACCACCCCAGTAGTTAGAGCGTGCGTTTTAAGGCTTTGTGTGTGTGCAAGGTTCGGGATTCGAATCCCCCTTGCCCCTGACCCATTTTATTCATTGTTGTTTTTGCCTATTTATTTTTGTTGTTTTTCATAACTTCAAAGGCTCATAACTTAACGATCCTTAAGCCTTTTTGAGCCACTCTTTTTGCTATGTGTTCATAGTTTTATCTATTTTATGATGGTAAAAATAAATTCCATAATTGATTTATTTTTCACATACTTATGCTTGTCCAAAGTTGGTACCTTTTTAGGATTGTTTTAGGGTTTCAAATGACCTTCTTTGGTTGATACTTTAATTTTTCTTGATCACCATGACTTGTATGAATGTTGTACATCATATATGAATTTTGTTTGATATTGTTAATATGTGCCTCTTGGTTTTGACCTAATTTTGACTTACTTTAATGTATGTTTACATGTTTATGTGCTTTGAACTTTGTTACTATGCCATGAACTTTTAGGTGTTTATTTTGCCATTGATCCATGATTCATATGTCATTATTTCATGTCTTGTTGAACCTTTGTGTGCATGTGTGCCCTTGTGTTTATGTTTGTTTATGTGTTTGCAAATGCTTTAAACTTGTGATAACATGTCTTTGTATGACTTGTATGCTTACATGTTCAAACCTTTTGTATGATGTTGAACTTTTGATTGTGATTATATTGAACCTTAACATGTATCTCTTGAATACCTTAACTTGTTCTCATGATTAAGTTGATGTTATGTCTAAAACATGTCTTACTTCATGCATATACATGTTCATTCATACTTACTATGACATTCATATACATGTTCATGCATTGTTATGTCATTAATCTTTGTTTCTTTATGATGATATATCCATGTCATTCATATTCATATTAACTTTATACATCTTTGACTGATGTTGTTATATCTTTGTTCATGTTCACATGTTGTACATATATGTTTATATACCGTGCTTGATATTGTTATGATCATGCTTCCATATCTTTGTATTGATGACATGCTTGAATATCTTCTTTACCATTTGTTTATCTTTGTAGATGTCATGCTTGAACATCTTATTTATCATGTGTTTACCTTTGTGGATGTCATGCTTGAACATCTTCATCCTTGTTTGTCCTTGTTGATATCATGCTTGAACATTTTCTTTACCATTTGTTTGTCCTTGTTGATGTCATGCTTGAACATCTTTACCATTTGTTTATCTTTGTTGATGTCATGCTTGAACATCTTCTTTATCATGTACTTATCTTTGTTGATGTCATGCTTGAACATCTTCTTCATTTGCTTATCTTTGTGGATGTCATGCTTGAACATATTTCTTTACCATTTGTTTACCTTTGATGTCATGCTTGAACATATTTCTTTACCATTTTCTTATCTTTGTGGATGTCATGCTTGAACATCTTCCTTATATTTTGTTTATCTTTTTGCCCAAATCCAAGGGAAAGAACTCTTTATTGACTTAATGTCATAGGTAGTTTAGCAATCCCTAGTTTGACCTTGTTAGAGTCATTTTTACTTTCAAATTAGATTTAAGTAAGAGTTTATAACCCTTGTAAGTGTGTATGTTATGAACACTTACTTCCCCCTTTAGAACATTGATCATTATCAAGTGTTCTTTGACCCTTAGTTAGGTGAACTACGGTTGCTCTGATTCCATCCTTTTAAGGATACGTAGACACATGACCGCAAAGTTTTGGCGAGCAAACTTAATAAAACCTTTAGGTTTTTCACAATAAAATATTTCCAAACAATAACATAACACAAATACTTTCAAAATGTTCCTATAGGATACTATAGATACTTAGGATGTTAATACCTTCCCTTAGTATAACCAACCCCCGAACCTTAGGTCTCTTCACGTTGTTTTTACATTACACAATTAGGGTTTTATTAGATATTTTCCATTTCCCTTGGATAAATTAAAGTTAGGTGGTGAACATTCAATGTTTTGTGATTCAAGTTAATACAATAGCTTGATATCCGATTCTCACTGTGACAAAGATTTTCTTATAAAATTTTGCTTTAAAAAATATTCTTATATGGTAAGAAGAAACGAATTTGGATCGACTCTCATCTATCTTAACCATTATTGGTAGGATTGGATATGCGTACAACCCGTAATATAAAGTATGTTAAAGATGAGAAAATTCAATCAACAAGTTCAATATAGTTTGTTTGAATATAAACCACACTTAAGATAAACGATTTCCAATGAGAAGTAAAAATAAACTTGACAAAGGAATTTTGTCGAACACTTGGTGTGCAGTAATTTTATCGAACACTTATTATGCAATACACCAAGCTTGATTCTCTCTATGTTGAAATCAATTGCAATGGTTTATATTGCAATGGTTTTACACAAACCGTTTTAAACATTTTCAACACAACTAGAATTTTTGACAATTTAAAATTACACGTTAAGTGTGATCAAAATCTAAAAAGAAGTTTGAGAGAGAGATATGTGGGGAGACAGAGAAAGAGAGAGAGAGAGAGAGAGAGAGAGAGAGAGAGAACACCAAAATTTGTTTAGGAATTTCCCCAATTGTCCTCACTATGGGTACGTCTTCCCTCAATTCAAAATTGAATTGAGATATTGTAATTAACTTTTGCAATATCAGTTTACAAGAGAAGTAGTAGAAATTTAAACCCCAAACCCTATGTTTGATGCTGATCTTATCCCTTTCTCTAACATTGATCTTAGCAAGATCAAGTCACACAAAATATCCTATATTATCCTCCAGTTACCACTAATCCATTAACCAAACCTTCCATTCTTCAAAATTTTCACCCAGCTGAATCCAAATTGCGAAATCTTGCCCCAAGCCTTTCAATTGATCCTCCAGTTATCGTTACTGCTTTGAAAGAACCCATGTTCTTCAAAGCCTTCGCTTGGTTGAATCCAAGTTGACAATACTTGTGCAAAAACCTCAAAGTCAACCATTGATCTTGGAGTAAAAACCGTAAAATTTTTATCCTTGAAACCCTCAAATAAAACCTCAACCCAATTTGATTACACAAACCTAAGATATACCTTATCAATCTATTCTTACCAACATATAATAAAATATGATTATATGTAGTTTATGAATGCGTCAAGAGAGGTTGAAGATGATGAGAATTCTTTATATTTTCCTGGTTTTAATACTTAGAAATGATGCATGAATGCATATTTATATGTATGTGTATGTGTATGTGTAGAAAAGAAATGAGTAAAAATATATTTTTATCCAAAATGAAAAATTTGAAAGTTGGTTCATAATGTATTGACTCTAAACATGAATGACTCAATACATAAGCTGAATGAGTCAATACGAGACCAAATAGAGTCGATATGTTAAAGGCAGTAGCTAATTTGAGAGAAAAATGTCTCACAATGAGTCGACTCCAAACACAGAAGAGTCGACTCATTCGCTTAATGTATCGACTCATTCCTTCAATGTATCGATACATTGAAGGCAATGGAAAGTCTATGAAAACACCTTTCAGATTGAGTCTACCCAACCAAGAATGAGTGGACCCATTCGCAAGATGTATCGATCCATTCGAGGCAGACTGTAATTCTTTGAAATTTCACTAAGTATGTATCAACCCATGCCAAGGGTGTATCGACTCATGCATGAATTTTTGTGAAAAATTGTTTTCTTATAGTAACAACTACTTTAATATATTTATTTAAAGTCATACCTTCAATGATGATCTCATGAGTAACTTTTTGGATATCATGGGATTGAGATTCCACTAATATATCCTCAATCCTCCAATATTTTGGGGAAATATCTCACATCATACTTTTTATCATCAACTTCATCAATATCATATTTCTTATTCATAACATTCTAGATTTATTTGGTATACTTATATCTTCTATAATAATCATATAAATCATCGGTAAGACTAATTAGAATAAAATATGTGCTAAAATATACATGTTTATTCCAAAGGAGTATTATTTTATCCTTTTTTATCCTTTATTTCTTGTTCATCTTTCAAGCACTACTGAACTATCATAATTCAAAACATGAGTAACCTTTCTTGTTCTTAATAAAAACAATATTTTTTGTTCCTGTCTTTTAAAGTGATTCCATTCAAACCAGAACGAACTGTTGTAATCACAACTAACAGAACAAGAGAAATTAGTTTATTTGATAGTCATGTTATGACACACAAATTGGTAGTTATTTAGTCTTTGATTTCTAGTAATAGCTCTTATAATTTGTTTAGTTTTAGCAATTGTTTAGTACATTTAAAACAATTTTGGTTTTTATGAGAAAAATAGAAATCATAAGTATTTTCAAGGAAAAAGACCAACACAGGGAAGCTTGAGGACAAACAACTAAACATTAAAATTTATGGTTTGTTGGATATTTTTTCCTCTTTTTGTTAATGTTTAGTTTCTGAAATCGATAAACTTAATTGTTTATGGTTTATCTAAATGAGGGGATTTCAGGGGTTTTCTACCCCTTCTCTCCTTTTTTCTAATCTATAGGTTTTTTTCCCTTATTGAATAGTAATTTGTTTTAATTAGGTAAAAATGGATGAATTTATTCATCATAGAGGGTCCGTTGTAGAAGATGAAATGTCTAAGTATGAAGGTACCATTTTAGAGTTGAATTGCGATGTTGATAGGCTGAGTTATTTTGTTATGGTATGTATAGTTAAAGATCTAGGATATATGGAAATAGTTACTATATGGTAGAAGGACCCAACATTTGGTATGCATATATTGTCTTATGGAAAAGATGCCCAATATATTGTTGACTTGTGTAAGGTGCACTTGAGTGTTTATGTTTTATTATAATATCCACTGTCTCATAATTAGTTTTGTGATGGTACTATAGAGGTAGAATATGTAAACACCGAGAATATTATAAATCTTGATGAAGAATATTCAATTCCAAACAATATGAAGAAGTTGTCAAAGGTGATGAAATTGAGGTGAATGAATCTGAAGTGCATGACAGTGAGGTGAATAATGGTGGGGTGAATGAATATGCAGTGCATAATGGTGAGCTGAATTAATGTGATGTGAATGTAGGATTGATGAATGACGGTGAGGAGTTTGTCACTAAAAGTGATTATGATATTGATGATGTGTGTTGTAATTATAACAATGCATTGGATATAGAATTTGAAGACTTGGATGATAGTAATGGTTTTATGGAAGAGGATATGGAAAAATTGTTAGACTATGATCATGATACAATGAGTACTATACAAAAATAGAAGCACAGAAGGAATTTTAATGAGAGTGAAAATGATAGTGAGGAATTGAAAAGTGGGTGTAAAATTGATGAGGAAAGTGGAACAAATAGGAAAAAATATTCAGCTATCAAATTCCATAAAAACATGGCTAATTATAAATATGGGTTAGGAACTTATTTTTCTACCAAGTTTTATTTTAAAGAAGCAATCACAACTTATACAGTCCAATCTAGCGTAAACCTTAAACTCATGAAAAATAACAAACAAATGATTATGGTAAGATGTAAAGACAGATGTGAGTGGAAGTTATATTATGCTAAATAGTGGACATTCACACATGTAGTAGAGTTTGTAATGTTAAGATGATGACTATAAAGTGGATAAGTAAGAGGATTCAAAAATCTTTGAAAGATAATCCTTAGATGAAGATCAAGGACATAAAGGAAAAAAATTCAAAGAAAGTGGGATATAGGGGTAAATAAGACAAAGGCAATTAGGGGAAAATGTGAAGCTATAGACATGGTAGATGGTTCATTCCTAGAATAATATGATAGAATTTATGAATATTTTCATAAAATTCTAGTAACAAATCTTTGGTCAACAATTAAATTAAACGTCCAACTTGTGCAAGATGAAAGAGCTGATAAAAAGTCTTATTTGTAGAGATTATACATATATTATGCATCATGTAAGGAGAGATTCAAGCTTTACAGACCGGTGATTGTACTTAGTGGGTGTTTTTTTAAAGGGTCTTTGTGGAGGATAAATATTGGCAGCCATAGGAATAAATTTAAATGACCAAATAATGCTAATAGCTTTTGTTGTTGTTGAAGGGGAAACAAAAGAAAACTGGACATGGTTTTTGGAACTTTTGATTAATTATCTTGGAGGTAGGACTCAGTGTCGTACCCACACCTTCATATATGATCAACAAATGGTAATTTTAATTGATGATCTTATAATTCATGTAATTTCATGTTTATTGATATTTTAATTCATGTTAATTTCATGTTTATTGTATGGTATATTACCTATTATGGATGATCAACAAAATATTATATGTCTGTCACCTGCAAAATAAAATTAGGAAGAAGTATCCAAGAGAGAAATTAAAGGAAATTATTTTGAAGGTAGCTAAATCAACTTACCCACAAACATGGAAAATGGAACTCATGCCAACTCATGCCACTCGATCAAGTCATGCAAAGGAAAATAAGTTGTCAAAACTGAACATTATGAGGTCATTAGTAGGTGTTGTATCCCGATGTTCTATAACCAAATTAAATGTTGCAAATAATATTACATGACTTACTACCAAGCTCAGTTTATCATAGATAAAGAAGAATACTCAAAGAAAGAAGACAACTTAATTTAGGATTCTAAAATGTAAGTTTATGTTTTGAGTCATGTTATTAAACATTGTTGTTAACGAATTTTGTTCATCATATTATGAATGTTTTTTTGGGTAATTATGAGTCATGTTAATGAATGTTGTTATTGAATGAGGTTGAGTAATTATGAATCAAATTGGATTATTTTGAATGCTATTAACGAATGCTAAAATTTGTGAATCATTTTAAGTCTATTTGGATCTTTTTGAATGCTACTAGTCAATTTGGTACATAGATTTGAACAGATATAAAGCATGTTCCAATTAGCTTTTAAATAAAAGTAGTTTATATTCTTATGCCAATGTTATTTTGGTAGCAAGTTTTTGACCTAAATGTGGTTTTCAAATTGATGCAAATGTTACATAGTTTTAAACTAATACGAAGCAGGTTCCAATTAGGTTTAAAATTAAATTAGATTATCTTCTTATGTTAGTGTTTTTTTGGTACTTAATTTTTGAATTGAATGCAGTTTTTAAACTAATGTAAATGTTGTTTTGGTACACAATTTGTGTACACGATTTTTGACAGAAAACACACTATTGGATAATTTGACAATAACAGAGGATGACATTAAGAACATCAATTGCATAATTTATGAATTTCATTTCATTAGTTCCGTTTAATTCAAGTACAAATATAACTGAAATAACTTACACATTAACATTACTAAAACAATTTACACATTAAATTTATGCAATACACTTGTATATTACAATAGTAATAAACAACAAAACATAAATTCTTCCTAAATTTATTCCACTTCATAGTTTCATTGAGATCTACCTCAATATCCCCTAACTCTTGCTTTTATGCAACAATTGTGACTCATTGTGTTTTAATTCTTCCTTCATATTAAACTAGTTTATGCCCCCGGTCTTTATTTGCTTTTGGTTAAATTTTCAACCTCCTTTTTTGCTTCATCATAAAATTTTCCTTCTCATCTTCCACTTCATCATTAAAATAATCAAAGTAATCTATATTAAGTAGACTCGTGTATTAACTCAGAAAAAAAATCACTCACAATCCCCTGTTGCAAAACACATCCATTTTTAAAAATACCTAGTTTGATGAAGGATTTTAGAAAGCTTACTATATAGTGTGGACATCCCAATAATTGATAATTTTTGTTTGCCTTTGAAGCACTAAAAAATCCCTACACCAATAAGTGGATCTCCATTGCTGCATCGAGCTTAAATAAACCTTCAAAATGGAATTATTATGGTATCTTTGTATTAACCATATTGTTTTAGAATGGGAGAAGAATGTTTAGAACTCATTCTTTTTCTTCAATTGGTATGAGATTCAATGAAACGTATATAATTTAAGAAGAGAAAGAGCATGAATAGGAAAAACTATAGAAAAGATCAAGAGAAGAATGAATTGAAGTTCGTGGCCCAATATGATTTAGGGATGTAGGTTATGACGATTGCTAAGAGTAAGGTGAAGATTCTAGGAAGGAAAGATGAAGGTAATGACATATATGCCAATTAGAATACCACATAGACAAAATTAAACTCCATTTGAGGAAAATAAATAGCAAAGGACAAATATAACCCTTTTTAATGAGTTTAGAGATCAAAGTGGTATTTTTAAGTCATGGAACCAAAACGAACCTCGATCCAAAGATACAGGACTAAAAAGGTTATTAAACCAAAATATATATATATTATCGGGTAAAATGTATCAATTTGGTGTTACTCTACTTCATTCTTATAAATAGATATTTTTCATCATTATAGATAATGGGTGAAGAACCAAAAGGTGAAGTCTGATTATTCCACCTATAAGACGTAATCAGGTGAAAGACCTAAAGGTGAAGTACAAGTATGTCTTATTGAATTTCATTCGTGTAAATGTGTAGTTACTGAAGATGGACATAAATGTACCTGAGCGCATCGTACGCTCGAACATACAACAGAGTCGTCGCCGAACTTTATTTATCCCAAAAAGGGGAAGGAAAAATATCGATAAAACTCAAGGGAAAATAGAGAAACGGGTAAGGAAGTCGGTTATGCAAGGGGAAGGTATTAACATCCTTCACATCCATGGTACTCCATGGGAACCGTTTTTAACGCACTTGCTTGGATGGATGTTGCTATCTTCATATACATGCGAAACAAAAGATGGGTTTGAGAGAGAGTGATCAAGGAGGGTTGGGGTCCTCATGCTTACGTATTCTCATAGTGCAATGAGAAATTCAGAGCCTCGTAGTTCATGGAACTAGAGAGAGAAATGGGGAAAAGAAAGAAAAATGATCGCCAAGGATTTGTATCCTCGTGCCTACATATCCTTATACTGTAATAAGGAAGTCAATGCTCCGTAGTTTGGAGAACTAAGACTGAAAGAGAGATGGATCGGGGGTGGTGTTTAAATCCGAAAGAGCTAGAAACTGACTAAAGTGATGTTTAAACCAAAGGAAAGAGATTGTGGTGTTTAAATCAAGAAAGAAAGGGGTTTAACCACAAAGGTGTGTCCCAAAAGGAATTGGATTAACCATAGAGGTATGTCCTAAAAGAAAAGGGGGTTAGCCATGAAGGTGTGTCCCAAAAGGAAAGGTAAAGGTATATAACCAATGAAGGTGTCAACCTGAATTATGGTGTCATAACCAAGAAATGGGGTTAACCATAAAGGTGTATCCAAAAAGGAAATGATATTATCCATGAAGGTGTGTCCCAAAAGCAAAGGTAGATTTATATAACCAATGAAGGTGTCAACCTGAACTGTGGTGTCATAACCAAGAAAGGGGATTAACCATAAAGGTGTGTCCCAAAAGGAAATAGGGTTAACCATAAAGGTGTGTACCAAAAAGGAAGGGGGTTAACTATAGAGGTGTGTCCCAAAAAGGAAATTGCAAAGGTGTTCAAACCAAAAAGAGTGGAAAAGAGGAGCCACGTGGCTAGTCCAGACTTGATAGTGAATTGACTGGAATTTCACTAAAGTCTATAAATAGATGTGAATACTCTGAGAAACTGGTTCATTCGTCTCGTACCCAAAATATTTAGAATGAGGATAGGAATTCTCCATCTCACCCCTTCTTTATTGCTTAAGACTCATGGCATGCAATCCTTGTCAATGTCCGACAAGTTTTTGAAGTAGGTTCTCAGAAATGCTTTATGGGGATGAGGCAGATGGTTGGTGCCTTAACTGGTGCTTGAGGTCTTGTACTTATTGAGAAGCTTGACCCCTAGAGTATCAAAGACAAGTCCTATAAAGTGTTCTGGGCCTATGTTTCATTGTTAGGTAGCCCAAAAGAAAGTCATGTGGGTGCAAATGTGCTAACATAAACAGATGAATGTGATAAGCAGAGGCATAAGGTAAACGAACCATAAAAAAGATGACAAGGCCATAAGTTCAACCGTTCAACAATAGATCAAAGTGGCCAAGGTCATTCCAGATCAAGCAAAGGTCCAAGGTCCTAAGTCTAAAGTCCAAAGTATGGGCATCATCACTCCAAGTCAAGCTTAGGTCTTAAGGATTAAGTCTATTCATTTTATCATGTTTTAATTCATTGAGATTGTCAAGCAGATCAAACACAATATAAGAAGCAACAAATGAATCAGACAAGATGAATAATATAGGAAGTGAGATGATGAGTAATAAGACATAAAACTAAACTACATAAAGTAAAGGCGTAAAAGCAAATTGCAATAAGTAAAGGCATAAAAGTAAATGAATTGAATTAAATGACAATAATTAAATGGAAATAAAGTAAAGTCAATGGTTAATGGTTAACGGATTGTGTTGGGACAATTTAGCGCTATGTTAAGCAATCGTAAATAGGCTTATATAGAAGTCATACCTATCTGAGGTCGGGAAATAACATTTATGTGCCAGACATGTTAGAGAATTAACACAAGTTAATATCCTAAAACATGTAAAACAAAGGTCAAAGTATAAGAAGAAAGTTGATGAACAAAGTCAAAATGAGAGCTAACTCAAGTGTTTGACTTAGGATCCACTATCAATCAAATCAAGGGACCCAAACATATGGCTCAATACGGGATAACCTATCATTGATTCAAAGTGTAAAAAATGATCAAATGATCATTTATCAACACGTTGGAATAAAAAAAGATTGAATTAAACTCAAGTTCATCTATGGATGACTTGAAATATAGAAGCATTGATAAACCAAGTCAACAACTCAAGTAAAAAATCAAGTGCATCAAAAATCACACAAAAATGTATTTAAAAATTATTAAAAAGGGAAATTAAAGAGAAAATTCCAAACTATGATCAAAATAGTTCAAAAATGGTTGCAAAAATTATACAAAGTCCCAAATATTACACATGAATAGATCTCAAAAGTTGGATGCAAAAAGGTTTGAAAATAATTTTAAAAAACTTGCAAAAGTAAATTAAAAATAAAATGAAAATAAAAATAAAAATAAATGCAAAAATGATTTAAAAAATTAAGAGAAAAATGTATATGGTGCAAAATATCTTTAAATATTTTGTGTAAAAAATTTGGATCAAAATGAATTAAAAATGAATGATGGATTAAAAATGAATGATAAATTAAATGGGAAAGAAATGAAATAAAATAAAATAAAATGAAATTAGGGTGCCAACGACTACTAGTGTTTGAAAAAAAAAGCGTTGTCGGGCTCTGATTGGCTAGAATTCAAAGTTGGCACCAAAACACGCGCAACCTGACTTCATTTTAAACCTTGGGTTCAAATTTGCAGATCCATGAACTTGTGTTTTTAGCAACACCTAACCATGAAGTTAGCTTCACAACACTTCATCGTTCATGTCTCCCTGCATCAAAGCTACTGATTGGTTCTGAGCATGGAGAATTCAACTCAAGAACATGAAGAACCTTAAGTGTTTAAAGTAAAATTAAATGGCAAATACGAAAGATAAATTAGTGGTAGAATAGGGTTTTTGATCAGTGGAACAATGCGAAGAGGGTGGTAACTTATTTGCTCAAGAATGTAACGCGTAGCTACCTTTCTAGTTGGAGCTTCAATGGTCAATAATGGTGGACCTGGAGGTCTGGTTCCAAGGAGTTTCAAGCCAAGGAAATGCTTCAGTCAACTTCAGAAGGTGCCGATGAGTGATTATGGGTGAAGATTTAGAGGCTAAAAGAGTTTGAATAGAAGAAATGGTTAACTGATTTTTTGAGGTATCGGGTTCAAATGGTTTCAGAGTTTATTTGGATATCAAAGCTTGAAAATGAAGGCAAAATATTCCTCTATTTATAGGAAATGAGATGAGATCATGGAACATGTGAAATGAAGGCCAATTCGTGTGAATTAGGTCATACTTTTGAAGATTTACAAAGCGTGTGAAACGAGACATGAAATGCGTGAATTGGCACTTAAAACCAGTCGTTTTGTGTTTGTTTGCATGTCTTTTAGCATCAGAAATATGCACATGTGCAAGTGGTCCATAGATGTAAAATGACTTGTAATTGCAAGTTCTGGGCATCGGGCAAAACAGAGTTCAACATGCCATGTTTGAAGCTAGGCCAAATGGAATCCACTTGTGCGTTTTGTAATTTTCTTTGTGCCAAATGGTCATATCATTGCAATGAATTAAATGAAAAAAGAAACAACTCAAAAGGATGCTTGAGGTGAAAATGGAAAATGTTGAAAGTTGAGGTCGGGACATGCTTTCTAGGTCAGGCATTTGGTCAAGCAGTCTTGGCACATTTTGGGCATCTTGACGCCCTAAATTTATGACACCATAACTTTTGATTCCCTTGTGCATTTTTATCCAAACTTGGACCAAATAATCTTTGACATAAGCATAACAAGATTCAAAAGGAATGGGATCAAAATGATACTTGAGCTGAAAATGGCATGGCTACCAAGTAGGGTCATGACAAGCTTTTGGCCCAATTTGGCAACTTAGCCCTTTCCAAAATTGAGGTACTTAGGGGTTGAATTGATGCTTGTACCTTGAAGTAAAGTTGTAGAGGAACTCCTTAGGAACATTTGGACCAAAGAAGCTTGTCAATTGGTCGAAAAATGTAGAAGTTATGGGCTTTGTACCAATAGTGAGCCATATTTGCAAATTAGGTCAACCAAACTTGTGCAAACTTGAAGTTTCCTTGCATCCCAAGCCAAAATAATGATGGGATGAGCATCTCTTGAATAAAACTTGATTAAGACTTGAATGATATTAAGGATGGCTTGATGAATGGATGAAATGGGATGGAAATAAACACATGAACCACCCTTGAATGAATGAACCACAACTTGCATCTTCCTTGACCAAAGTAACCTTTGTTTTTTCTTGAATTGAGGTAAGATCACCTAAATGAACAAGGGAACAAACAAGTACCATCTCTTATGATGCTTTGGTTAGTTGGTAAATGAAACAAAGTAAAACACCCTAATATTAAGATTAAGACCAAGAATGTGGCAATGCTTGTGAATTCAATTACCAAATGAAATGGTCATGCTAATGACATAATGATGCATGATATGATTCCATGTATGCAAATGGAACAAAGAAAAAGTTAAGAAAATGGAGGGTAAATTTTGGGGTATGACAACTTCCCCTATTTAAACTTCTTAAACCTGAAGGTGCGAATTGCATTAGCTTTTTGGGTGTTCGAGGTAGAAAAGGATTAAACACAGAAATATCCGAAAATTTTCCCGGTGAAAAGGAGTTATGTTGAAAGGTGTAGCAGGTAAACTTGCTAGTTTGATTTTATAGGGGTTGACTGAAATATTATGTTGGGGAGATAAATCAGCTGCAAAAAGAAATGCATGATGTGCATGAGGTATGCAATGTATGATTGTTTGTTCATGATGCGTAAGTAATGTGAATTATTGGGAAGTAAGGCAAGGCTTTTTTGGTGAAAGGTAGACTTCGACTCTTCAGCATCCACACCAGATAATCTGCGATAACGAGCTTATTGTTGTTGCTACTGCTGCTAGAAAATTCCAACCGGTTGGGGGACTTTCTTCTGACTTTGCTTGGGTAAAACAGATGCTTGGTCTAACCGAGTTGTTGTGTTCGTGCGGCAAGTGCTTAATGTAGGATACCGATTGTTCATTAGGGAGATTTCAATAATTGAAGCAATGCATATAGTGTTTCTTTTGATTTAGATTTTATTATTCTCAAAGTTTTATAATATTATGCAATCAAGATTGACAGTTATTTTGCAAACAAAAAGAAGTAATTGAATAATGACTGAATTTTATTGATTAAGAAAATTTTGCACATATTAGGCGTGTACAAGGATGCAAAAGTCCTTGAAGGGGAAATTGAAAAATATTGAAAACGAGGTAAATGGAAAAGGGAAATTTGTTTGTTTTTCCACTGATTACAACATTGGCTATTATTCGTTGTAGCATTGGGCTCCAACATTTTGCTTCGGTTGATGATGATTGGATTGATCTAATACTGTCTGAGGTCAAGTTGATGGTAAGATAGGCTTAAGAGACACAGTCAAATGCCTTTATCCCTAACTTTTGCATGAATTTTTTTATTCTTTTGTCCACCGAGATGCCCATTTTTGCCTAAGTCTCCCTTTCAGGTTTTCAACTTAGTGGACTTGTATATTTTTTGTTTTATCCCTAACTTTTGCATGGACATTTCCGTTTTTGGGTCCATCAGAATAGCCATTTTTTCCTAGATTGGTTATTTGTTGATGCCAATTTAGCGGGCTTTGTATTCATCATCATTTTTTTCTAGGCATAATATTTTTTTTACTATATCAAAATTCACCGGCATTGGTAAGTCGTCCCCATCCATTATGGTGAGAATGAGAGTCCCTCCTGAGAATGAGAGTCCATTTTCTTCGAGGATCCGAGTGAATAGGAGAGTGTCTCTTGAGCACGAGTTCACCTTCTTTGTACACACGAGGGAGAACCTTCTTATCAAAATCTCTTTTGAGGCGTCTTTGGTATAGATGACCATGGAAGACGGCTGTCAAACGCTTCTCTTTAATGAGGTTCAACTAATCATATATGGATTGCACTCATTCCGCTTTATCGAGATCTGCTTCCAGGATGACTCTTAGATAGGGGATTTCAAGTTCAATGGGCAAAACAACTTTCATTCATTATACATGCGAATAAGGAGTTATCCTAGTAGAAGTGTGCACTGAAGTTCTATAGCCATGGAAAGCAAAATGAAGCATCTTGTGCCAGTCCTTAGACATCTTGACCATCTTCTCAACAATTCTCTTGATGTTCTTGTTAGCTGCTTTGACGGTGCCATTCATCTTTGGCCGGTATGGTGAAGAGTTGTGATGCTCGATCTTGAATTCTTGACACAACTCACTCATCATTTTGTTATTGAGGTTACTGGTATTGTCAGTAATAATCTTGCTAGGAACACCATAACGACATATTATTTCTTTCTTTATGAATCATGTAACCACTTGTCTTGTAACATTCGTATAAGAAGCAACTTCAACCCACTTTGTGAAGTAGTCAATGGAAACCAAAATGAAACTATGACCATTAGAAGCCTTCGGTTTGATCATACCAATCATGTAAATACCCCCTACATGGAGAAGTCAAAACATTCAATGGAGTCGGAGGAACATGAATCTTGTGACCAAATATCTGACGTTTGTGACATCTCTTGACAAAGTTGTAACATCGGCTCAACCTAACAACAGCAAAATATAGATATCCATAATGGATTAGCAAATGAATATCTAAAGCGATAAAATAAATGCAATAAACAAACATGACGATAAAAGCACGCAAAACATGAATATAAAAACCCAAGCAGACAAGAAAGCAAACGAAACTAGGCTCGACTCCTTCTAGCAACTAGGTTGCAATCCCCAGCAGAGTCTCCAGCTGAAGCTGGACAGAAATGTACCTGAGCATATCGCACACTCCAAGATACAACAAAATCTCAACCAAACTTTATTTATCCCAAAATAGGGAAGGGAAAGTATCGATACAACTCAAGGGAGAATAAAGAAACGGGTAAGGAAGTCAGTTATGCAAGGGGGAGGTATTAGCACCCCTCACATCCATAGTACTCCATGGGAACCATTTTAAATGCTCTTGCTTGGATGGGTGTTGCTATCTTCAAGTACCTGCAAAATAGAAAATGGGTTAGAAAAATAGTGCTCGAGGAGGATCGGGGTCCTCATGCCTACGTATTCTCATAGTGCAATGAGAAAGTCAGAGCCTAATGAAATGGTCATGCTTGTGATGCTTTGGTTAGTTGATAAATGAAACAAAGTGAAAACCCCTAATGTTAAGATTAAGACCAAGAATGTGGCCATGCTTGTGAATTCAAAGACCAAATGAATGGTCATGCTAATGACATGATGATGCATGATATGATTTCATGTATGCAAATGGAACAAAGCAAAAGGTAAGAAAGAGAGGGTAAATTTTGGGTATGACAACTACATAACCATAGATAATCATAGATAATAATGTGAAGAACCGAAAGGTGAACTCTGATCGGTCATATGAACTATAAGACTAAATAACACTACAAGAAAATTGTGCTTTAGTGTTGGCTAAAAGACAACGCTACAAGCCCAAAAACTAACGCGATAAAGCCAAAAGTCGACGCTAAGGAGTTATTAGCGTCGACCTAGCGTTAGAGTCGTGTTGGAGTTGGTTGAAAATATACACGTTGAAGAAGTCCCACATCGCTTAGTTTTGTGAATGAAGAAAGAGTCCAAGGCTATATATAGGATATAAATTCTTTGAAGTCTCGCATCGCTTAGTTTTGTGAAGGAGCTATATATAGGATTCAAGTTATTCCTTCAAAGATGCACTAGTCAAAAACACTTTAAGCTTGTATTTTACTTTTTTGTTCTCTTATACTCATGCATTAGAGTATTGTGAGATGTAGTTAAATATTTGTTTTTTAGGGGGGGGTCTGGGTTAGTTGAGGGTATATTATGTGTTGTAGCAATTTTCACATAGTGTTATTCTCTGGTTGTCATTTGGCAATGGATGTGATTTTTTCTCCGGTTTTAAAGTTTCCACGTTAATCTCTTGTGTTGTTATTGTGTTCCTTTTTTTTCTCTATGCTTTGTTTGTTTTTTCCCAACTGGTCGGGGCAGATGCCTCTAGCTTAGAAGCTAACTGTAGTATTCAGTTGATGCTACGTAGCGTCGAGTATTGGAAACACTAGGGAAAAGCTAATACATGATTGAAAAGTCGACGTTATATTGGCACCTGGCGCTGGCCTTTGGAGACGCAGAAGTGTTAATTTGTTTTATGCAATCTTCGGTCTCAACCGCCGCTAATAAATACTTAGTGTCAACTTTAGGAGATACTATGTATCTTATGTGTATAAAAGTTAGTGTCAGTTTTATTTGACGCTAATTATATTTTTCTTAAATGCTCTTTTTAGGTCGTATCATAATCAGTTTACAAACCTACTTCTAAATCAACCACACCATAATATAAATGATAAAATTTGTACACAATACAAATTCATTCAGAATATTATACTATAGTATCAATCTGCAGTCATTCACACTGTATGCATTTAGTTCAATAATTCACTAATACAGTAATAACAAACAACTAACAAAACTACTCATAATATAATATAAGTAGCACTAACAATGATTTTTTTTCTGAAATCTTTGTATTTGTGATCGACTAATCCAAGAGGATTAATCCCACCGTCTATTAGCGGGGGCCAGTTTAAAGTCAGACCAAAGTTCTATATGGACTGACTTAACATAAAAATTGATTGCAACTAGCAGGATTCGAACTTGAGACTTTGGGAGGAGCACACTCTAAAAATCCAAACTCATGTTGCTTATTCATCACTAGATTTTTAAAATAAACACAAGAACTAAATATCAGTAAAATTAGAATTTTCATAACCATATATCCTAGAAAAGCTTATGAATATTTGACTTCGTATATATCTTGTTTTCTCAACAGCTTTATTCCAAGAATGGGTGAAAAGTATCAATTTCAAAATTGAACAAGCATATATGATTTATAGTCTTGTCCAAATCTCTAACACTATAAAACATGTAGAGCAGATACACTTTTAAGATATCTACTGCAGGGGAGCAAAACATGAGATAATCAAATATTGAATCAAACTGTAAATTATTTTAATACATAGACTAAAAATTTATCCTAATAGACCATGAGCATCCTTCCTGAAATTAAGTATGGAAAAGATTCAAACAAAAATTGCATATTGTTTGTCACAACTCTCAACTTCTAGGAGTGTTATTATTATTTTGTGGCTACGAAAGAAGAGTTGACTTATTGTTAAAGGCTATAAGCTAAATCATTCAATTTTCAAGCTGCAAGTGAAACCAAAACAAACATAGGAGGGGCAAATATAGAATTAAAATTTCTTTCATTGTATAATTGAAAATAGTGAAGCAGTGGGAAAATAGTCTTGAGAAAATATTTCTTCAGATGACTATTCAAATCGCAACTGATTTGAGACTTTAAAACTCACATTTTATAATCATATTGTCAAAACACACTTATACTTTAAACGTGGATTTTCAAATTAAATTTTTGAGACAAAATCTGCATAGGAAATCCTAAGAAATTGATAAAGTATTCTTTATCGCGGTTTTTTTACCCAAATTTTCAAGAAAATTCCCAAAATACCCCAAGTTTCAAAAAAAATCCCAAAATACCTCACTTTTAGGAAGAGTCACCAATTGAATTGGAGACTCCTCTTAAAACTTGAATGGAGGCGCCAATTGGATTGGCTAGCCAATCCAATTGGCGCCTATGTATAGGTTTTAAGAGGAGTCGCCAATTTAATTGGAGACTCCTCCTAAAAGCCTCAAATGACAAACCCTTCAACATAAGAGTTGTATACCTTTTCAAGACAATGAATTTGGACTTAAATTTTGCATCATTTGGATTTTTGATGAGAAAGTTATGCGCACTTGAAGTTGGACTTTTTCACATTTCAATGGCTTTGGTCCAAAGTGACCTATAATGTTTTGTAGTATCACATGTGTTTCTTTTAGAATTATGAAATTTTGTCCAACATAACAATTAAAGTAGACATCTTAAAATTTCCAATGCACTTGGTCCCACCTCAAAATCATAAAACATGAGTGAGTTACGTCCTTGGGAAGTTGACCCAAAATTAGGGTTTCGGTCAAAATGACCTATAATGTTTTGAAATAAATGATGATCTTCCAAGTTTCAAATGGATTTTTGATGAACAAGAAAGTTGTTCATATGGTTTTTAAGAACATTTTTATCTTGGGTTCATCTTCATTTGACAAACACATCAAAAGCGGGGTCATCTTCAATTGGAGATTCCTCCTAAAATGCATTTTTTTGTGTTTTATGGTATAAGTGAAAGATAAATTTGATATAATACGACTTGATATTAATAAAGTTTAGAGTTTACACAAAGAAACCTAATGGTGATGACCGGGATCACCTAACCGACCTCCGGTCCCACATCCTCTAGCTACCCTAACCCTTGGCCCTAACCCACGTTGACGATTCTGCATCGGTGTTTGATCATCTGAGGGGCCAGGAACGTCACTACCAACTACAGGAGAATGTCCATTGAGGTATTCAGACAAGTCATCATAGTCTTCAGTATGCAATGATGGTGTACCGCCGTAGCTGAGCTCATGACCCATGCCAGAGAAGTTGGGATGTGGTTGACTCATGGATGGGCGACCGAGACGGTTGAAGGGAGACATGGGTGTGAATGATGCGTCGAGGAAAGATTGGAAAGGTTGTTGGGGTGTTTGGTAGAGATAGGGTTGTGGGATGTTTTGGTTTTGTGATGTTTGGGCTTCTTGGCTACGGTAGGAGGAGGGGCGGTTGGTGTTTTGGCTAAGGCGACTTTGGTAGGGTGATGGTGTGGGTGCGAAGTGATGTTGGGTCTCAGGTTGATGGTCAATTTGTTGGTGGTGGTATGGGGTATGCTCTTGGTATTGGGGTTGGGTGAATGACATGTTTTGGTTGTATGTTTGTGTGTTTGTGGAATGGAAAGTTTGACGGGTAGGGGGTTGTGAGTAACCGGACTGAGAATGTTGTTGGGGGTTAGATGTTGATCCTTCTTGTGTGTAAATTTCCTGGCGTGGGTCGTATAGGTACATATATTCGGCGATGAATTGAAAACCAACCGATCTGTACCAAGCCATATAATTACGACTTGGTTTTACCTCATTTGGCATGACAGCGTCAATTAAGACATGGTCATCACGATGCTTCCATTTGCGACACTCCGATCTTGCGAAGTTTTGCCATGGATTGAAGTTCCATTAGTCGTTCACTTTACGCAGATGCCATTCTCCTAGGCTAGCTGGGGGATCTGGGATATTCTGGACCATACCGAACTGCAGCTTCACACGATCGATGTTGTGCATCTCCACAGTTGGGAACCGTATTATCGGTGTGCATGTTGTCCATACGGCTGCGTCTTCAGCGTTAACCTCATGGTCATGATCCAAATTAAGGTATGGACGCCAAATGAACTGAAATGTTAAAGAAGATAGGATTATAATGAATGTAGAAAAAGTTAACAAAATATAACGAAATAATTAAGTTATTTTGCTTACGTCTGTCGGTCGAAGGTGATCCAACAGGTTGCGATACTGAGTAATACAATGTCTCGGACATTTGTTGTAACTCATACCACGTGCCGACCATCTACACCAAAAAGTTTAAAAAAAATTAGTTTGAGGTAATAAACTTTAAGGAAGTAAGTAAAGATATAACAATTTAAACAACTTACTTTTGTGCATATGGAAAAGTGAAAGGGTTGTTATTGACCGGTGCTAGAGACGGTAGTCTTGACCAACCCCATGCTTGTAGCAAAATAGCACATACAGAAAATGTAGATGTGTCTTTGTGGGAGTTTTTGCACAACGAGCTATAGAGATAGGCTAGACAAGCAGATCCCCAACTGTAACTTCCTATTCTATCTACATGTCTAAGTAGAGGTAAGTGTCGCACCTCAAAAATGATGATAATGCGATCCCTCGCGATAGGACGCAGAAAAATTTGTTGTTCGAAACAGAGTCGCCACCGAACTTTATTCATTCCAATGAAGGAATAGGAAAATATCGAGAAAACCTTTATAGATAAGAATAGTGGTCGTCGCAACCATATTCGGGTTCGGGAGTCGATTATGCAAGGGGAAGGTATTAGCATCCCTCACGTCCGTTGTACTCAACAGGAACCTCTTAGTCTGATTTTGCTATTTGACTATTAATTGACTGTTTATCTGCTTGCTTCGAGTGATTAGAATTGATGATAGGTATGGATGAAGACCTCAGGAGGGGGAAATGGGAGGTTTTTTATTAGTGTGCTCGCGAAGATACAGCAATCTCCTGCCTATGTATCCTTATGGTGCAATAAGGAAATCAGAGCATTCGTAGTTCAGGCTACTACGAATAATTGGTGTGTTTGGTTTTGATGAACGACTGTGTAGGTCGGCGTTCTAACGGCTAAACGCTGGCATTGTCTACTCTCGGTGGAGGCTCTAGCACTGGTTTGTTGTGTGCATTAGAAAGGATTGACAGTGTTCTTTTTGAAAGGGTTTTGGTCACGCGGGGGTGACGAGTTGATTTGATGTGTTTGGGTGCTTTGGTTGATTGGTTTCGATCGCACGGGGGCAAGAAGTTAGGTTTGATTTGTTGAGATGTTTTTGAAGAACGACGAAAGATTGAGCAATGTGGTGTTCACCAATCGTCCAATTCTTTCGAGGAATAATAAGGCGTTCGCCTTCTAGTCCCTTTTCGTTCGAATTATTTTGAAATTTTGTTTGTGGATGTTGAATACGCACGGTAGTGAGGCGTACGCCCCCTACTTGCTTATTCAAAGAATAATGAGGCGTACGCCACTTATTCCCTTATCCAAGTTTATTTAGCGTATTTTAATCGGAAGTCGATAATTTGTGCAATATGGCGTTCGCCAATTATTCAAATAATCGAGAGATGGCGAGGCGTATGCCTCTCATCTTTTATCATCCGAAGTTTAAATTGTAAAAGATATGTTTGGATTTTGGATTGGCAGATTTTGATTTGATGACGAAGATTCGAGCAATGTGGCGTACGCCAACTATTCAAATAATCGAAAGATAGTGAGGCGTACGCCTCCTATCCTCTTTTCATCTGAAATATGGAATTAAAAGGATGTTTTAGGAATTATATTAATTTGGAAGAGTGATTTGAATTTGTATGATTATTAGGGTTTTAATTGAATGACGAAAATCCGAGCAATATGGCGTACGCCAATTATTCGAATAGTCGAGAGATAATGAAGCGGATGCTCACTATTCCCCTTTTCATCCAAAATATGGAATTAAAAGGATTTGGAACTTATAATTGATTTAAAAAATGTGGTTTGAATGTGTATGATTAAGGTTTGATCGGGTGACAAGAACTCGCGCAATATGGCGTACGCCAATTATTCAAGTGCTTGAGAAATAGTGAAGCGTACGCTTACTATCTCCTTTTCATCCCAATGTTTATGTTTAAAAGAGAAAATTCTTTTGAAATTGAATGGTTTGAAAAGTGGTTTGAACTTGTGTTTATGAAATGAATTTTATTTAGTGTATTATTTCATCTACTCGATTAATCAATAACCAAGTAGGTTTCATTGTAAGGAAGCCCAAGAGTAAGCTATGTGAGGTTGATGGCGATGCATAAAAGCGATCGACTTACCAATGTGTTTTTTGAAAATGGGCTCGATATTTGGATCGAGAATTGTGGTTTGTGCTTTTTGAAATTGGTTTGGATTAATGGTGAATTGGAATGAAATTGAATTTGTTTATTATGAAAATATGGTGGAAAAGAAACTTGATCAAAATTTACTTAACAAAATCAACTAAAACCTTTGATTTAATCATTTCAATCAAACTTAATAATTATCATAATTGTCTAATTAAAGTTAATATAATCAAATGATCAAATTAATTGAAAAATGATTAAAACTATATTATTAATCCATTAATTTGATTTGGAATGTAAAATTGGGATAAACGACCAAAACAACTACAAAAATGATCAAAAACCCAATAAATTGCAATGTGCTCGAAACCGGTTTATATATAGCGACCACATAATCCTAGTGTCGTACATAAAGACCGAAACGCGGTGAAATTGGTCCATTAATTTATTGAAACTTTGGATGGTACAAAGACATGGAATTGTCGAGTCCATTGAATAAAAAAAAGAATAATAATAATAATAATGCAAAATCATATTTACATCTCACCTACTTAAGAGGGGTATAATGATCAATTAACATGCTGTATACAAGAAAAACCTAAACAGGTCCTTTAAACTACAAAATTAATCTCACGCAGGAAACCTCTCCTTCCTATCGATTAAGCTCTAAGATTTCTTTCACATATTCATGAATAATGCCCTGCTATTATAATACTACGCCCACAGCATCAACATATTAATCAACATGAATCCACAGCATACAAACAATAATCAAAGTTTAATTTTCAAGATATATCTACAGCATCAACATAAATTATGCAAGCATCCACATGTTGCACCCTACTCCTATCTCCACACCTAAAATCCAAAGGCAATGTTTTAAAGAAAAAAGCCAGGATAGGGTCTTCCTGTCGGATGTCGAACGGATGATCCACGGTGAACCAAAACAAGACCAAAACAAGCAGACTAATGTTACCAAAAACATTTCACTAGAAGAACTAAATTCATATTATGTACAAGTGACCCCCCTTACAATTGCTTTGTTGGGCATGTATGAAACTACCATGAGAAGCAAATCGACAATACCTGTATGAATCTCTTCTCCTTCCTCTTGCGATTGCAAGCATCCGCAGCTGGTTCAGGTCTTGAAGACGGTTGCGTATTGGCCGATGGATGTGTTGAAGGTTGTTGGTGAGTAGCTGAATCACAGTGTAACAGCAGCAATCACTTGAAATCAATCATCTACTTAACATACCCATGGCTCTAAAGCTTCAAACTTTCCCTGTAAACATCCAATATTTCCAGAAGCAACACGTTTTCAACAAATCAGTTTAAACAAAAAATTAAAATTGTTACAGGAATGGTTGAGAGGTAGTGCGAAATGGGTTTGGTTTTTTGACGGATTCGGGGTTTTAGGTGAAGAAAATGATGGCGGCGGTGTGGGTTTTGGGTAGATGAAGAAGCGGTGGTTAGGGGCGATTTCGACGGTGGAGAAGACAAGGTCTTCATGAGGGTTGTGGTGTTTGTTGGTGGTTTGAGAGACGATGAAGGTGAGCGGTAGTTTAGGGTTTGGTGGATTTGAAGGGTTGATGGCGGAGTGTAGTGTTGTGGTGGTGGAAGGTGATGAAGACGGAAGAGATTTGTGAGGTAGATGAAGAGGTTTGGGGCTGACGAAGGGTTTTGAGAGTGAAGAGAGATTTTTTCTTTTTTCTTTCCTGATTGTGAGAGAGGATCAGTGAATATGAAGAGAGTGACGGTCATGAAAATGAATGCTGAGAGAGTAGAGAGATATTTCTCAGTGGGTGAGGTGGCGTGCGAGATGGTTAGTGTAGGTGAGAAATTTGTTGTGAGTGGAGTGTGTGATACGTTGAGGGACACGTGGTGAGTAGAGATGAGAGAGACGTTAGGGAAAACGTGAGAGAGAGGGCGACGTGGCAAGAAAAGAGAGATAATTTGTGAGTGTGTGTACAGGAATCCAATGCACAAATTTTTTTATAATTATTATTTACTCTGAATAACAAATCATAAAAAGACTAATTAATATTTAATTTAAACATATTCTAATTACTTTAATTAAATATCTAACCAAAAAATATTGACCTATTAAAAAATAGAAATCGAGTACAAATTTGTTTGGAAAATTGAACCAGTCACACTAAAATTGTCAGGACAAAACATACTTATTAAAAAAAACAGTCCTCCCTCAAATTCTGAAATAATTTTGCACCGATTAAAAGCCTCAGGCGGGTCGAGATATAACCGAAACAGTCACTGTTGATTTTGCCTGTCTTTGAGAAATGACTCAACTGATTGGTCTGTATTTTCAATAAATTCATTTTGGCTGACATCTTAGGTATTATTCATGATGCAAAATGTATGTCATGCTATGCATATGATGCAAAAATAAAATGAGATCAAATTCTATGAAATTTAAATATGCCCGGACAAAATTGGGGTATGATAGCTGCCCCTATTTAATTAACTTGAACTAGAAGGTAAGAATGACAACGGTCTTCATACATTCGTTGTGGAAGGTAATTAAATACGAAAAGACCCAAATTTTGTCCTTTGAAATGCAATGGAAATATGCAAAACTAAAATGCAATGGATTCTAACAGCACCAAGGTAATAAGGGTAGGATGTCCGATCAATGCCAACCCTCGAGTCGACACTCGATCTTGTAAAGGTCGTTCTGACGTAAAGACAAAACTGTACATGTTTTCTGGCACCAAAAGGATGACAGTAGGACTTGCTATCACCAAAAGGATGATAGTAATTCATCATGATTGTCATCACCAAAAAGGATGAGGGATAAGTTGAGCTTCAAAGGAAATCATCACCAAAAGGATGATGGTTACAGTGGTTACAACAAAAGATCGCCATCACCAAAAGGATGATGGTAAGATCAATAATAAGTCTCACTATCACCAAAAGGATGAAAGGTAGACACAATCCAAAGATTTCCATCACCAAAAGGATGATGTCCGTCACCAAAAGGATGATGGTTATTCTGATACAGTTTCCCATTACCGAGAGTATAATGTCAAGGCTATCACCAAAAGGATGATAGTTGACTCATTAACTTCAAAGATCACCGTCACCAAAAGGATGAAGGTAAGATCCAACAACAAAACTTGTTATCACCAAAAGGATGATAATAAGTCGAAACTCAATGATCACCATCACCAAAAGGATGAAGGTATAGTCACACAACAAACTTGTTATCACCAAAAGGATGATAATAAGTCAAAACGATCACCATCACCAAAAGGATGAAGGTATAATTAAAAACAAAACTTGTTACCACCAAAAGGATGATAATAAGTCACACAACTCAAAGGATCCCCATCACCAAAAGGATGATAGTAAGATCAAAACAAAACCTTGTTACCACCAAAAGGATGATAATAAGTCAACAATCACCATCACCAAAAGGATGAAGGTATAATTAAAAGACAAAACTTGTTACCACCAAAAGGATGATAATAAGTCGACAATCACCATCACCAAAAGGATGAAGGTATTGTCAAACGACAAAACTTAGTACCACCAAAAGGATGATAATAAGCACACAACGCAATTGATCACCATCACCAAAAGGATGAAGGTAAGATCAAGACAAAACTTGTTATCACCAAAAGGATGATAATAAGTCAACAATCGCCATCATCAAAAGGATGAAGGTATTGTCAAACGACAAAACTTGTTACCACCAAAAGGATGATAATAAGCACACACGCAATTGATCACCATCACCAAAAGGATGAAGGTAGGATCAATACAAACTTGTTATCACCAAAAGGATGACAATAACTCAACAATCACCATCACCAAAAGGATGAAGGTATAATTAAAAGACAAAACTTGTTACCACCAAAAGGATGATAATAAGTACACAACGCAACTGATCAGCATCACCAAAAGGATGAAGGTAGGATCAAGACAAAAACTTGTTATCACCAAAAGGATGATAATAAGTCAACAATCACCATCACCAAAAGGATGAAGGTATTGTCAAACGACAAAACTTGTTACCACCAAAAGGATGATAATAAGTACACACGCAATTGATCACCATCACCAAAAGGATGAAGGTAGGCTCAAGACAAACTTGTTATCACCAAAAGGATGATAATAAGCCAACAATCACCATCACCAAAAGGATGAAGGTATAATTAAAAGACAAAACTTGTTATCGCCAAAAGGATGATAATAAGTACACAACGCAACTGATCACCATCACCAAAAGGATGAAGGTAGGATCAAGACAAAAACTTGTTATCACCAAAAGGATGATAATAAGTCAACAATCACCATCACCAAGAGGATGAAGGTATTGTCAAACGACAAAACTTGTTACCACCAAAAGGATGATAATAAGTACACACGTAATTGATCACCATCACCAAAAGGATGAAGGTAGGATCAAGACAAACTTGTTATCACCAAAAGGATGATAATAAGCCAACAATCACCATCACCAAAAGGACGAAGGTATAATTAAAAGACAAAACTTGTTATCGCCAAAAGGACGATAATAAGTTGACAATCACCATCACCAAAAGGATGAAGGTAAGGTCAAACGACAAAGCTTGTTACCACCAAAAGGATGATAATAAGCACACAACGCCATTGATCACCATCACCAAAAGGATGAAGGTAAGACCAAGACAAAAACTTGTTACCACCAAAAGGATGATAATAAGTCGACAATCACCATCACCAAAAGGATGAAGGTAAGGTCAAACGACAAAGCTTGTTACCACTAAAAGGATGATAATAAGCACACAACGCAATTGATCACCATCACCAAAAGGATGAAGGTAAGATCAAAACAAAACCCATTATCACCAAAAGGATGATAATGAGTCCTTAACTCATATAGTCACTGTCACCAAAAGGATGAAGGTAGGATTAAACAACAAAACTCGTTATCACCAAAAGGATGATAATAAGTCGACAATCATCATCACCAAAAGGATGAAGGTATTATCAAACAACAAAACTTGTTACCACCAAAAGGATGATAATAAGTCGACAGTCACCATCACCAAAAGGATGAAGGTGAGATCATAACTTTGAAACTTGTTACCACCAAAAGGATGATAATAAGTTATAATAACTTCAAATATTGCTGACACCAAAAGGATGACAGTGTGGTTGGACTTTCCAAATGTCACTATCACCAAAAGGATGATAGCTTAAACCAAACTTTATAATCTCTATCACCAAAAGGATGATATTAGATTGAACTGGACGTCATCACCAAAAGGATGATGATTGAACCAAAGTGACAAGGATCCTTATCACCACAAGGATCGCCGACACCAAAAAGATGGCGGTAGGCTGTAATTATTGCAGAGGTCACCATTCACCAAAAGGATGAAGGTTAGATTAAAAACTTCAAGGATCTTCGACACCAAAAGGATGACAGTAAGATCACAAATGTCAAGAATTTACCATTACCAAAAGGATAACGGTGATCATAAACAGGTTGATGATTAGTATTATTCCTCAATGGACTTTCACCAAAAGGATGATAGTGAGAAAAATATTTGGAAAAATAGGGCTACTGTCAAGGTTCAGTAAACCTGATTTGCTGGGTAGTGTTGGAATATTACCGGGTAAGACTTGCTTGAGGGTATCAACAACAAAAGGTTGGAGAACCAATATTCTTTGGAGAGGTGTAGTTTCTGTCAACAAAAGGTTACAGGAAACGACTTGTTGAGGGACGCTCAACGTGAAACAAGGTAAGTGTTTGGAGAAACATTGTTTGACTTAGCTGAGGATAACATCTTATCAACAAAAGGTTGAATGATGTAATTCAATGGGGAACGCCCGATAGTAGTGTAGGAACTCACTTAGAGGAAGTGATAATGACTCAATTGAGGGTTGGCCTGGACACCCATGACTATACCTTGGATTTTGATTCGTGCTATATGCATAAATGTCATGTATGCGTTATGTATGAGGTGATGCATGTGATGCATGTTTGAATGCAAAGACTGATTGGCTTGTTTGGGATTGGCCCCCCTTTCAAAGGCGATGTATTTTATGGAAACCAATGTTGGTTGTATTTGTTTTTGTGTGGATGCCAGCAAGGTGGACTTTGGCTTTTCTGGTAATTGTCACTGTGGATTGGATTGTTGGTTGGTGGAAGGATCTGATTTCCCGACACTCGGTAGTTGATGATGTGATGAACACGCAATAGATGCGGATACTCTTGGTGCCCCAAGTTTGATCTCTTGCTGATATATTGTGTATTTGTCTTTGAGAAGATCTCGATTTCTTCTTCTGAAATGTACGGCCAGCCTGTAACTGAGCATAGCGACATGATCAACGCATGATGATTGTGCTTTTGACGTGCTGCAAGGTTTCTTGTCAAGATGTGATGTTGCCCTGGTATGAACTTTTGACGTTTTTGTTGTGACTTCAAGCAGTCACTAGTGTATGATGCAATCTGCTTGACTGACTTGAAGATATGAAGGGAATTTGCCCCTTGCAACTTGTATTGCCCCTGATTGGACTTTGAGGGACTTGCCCCAAACGGACTGAGTATTGAAGTGTTTTTCCTCCCTGATCAACCGATGATTGGAGATTTGCCTTATACTGACTACCTCTTATGTCAACATAATCAAAAGATGCCATGCCCCTAATTCATAGGATGGTCTTGATTTGTGTCAGCACCAACGATCAAGTGCCACTCGAATTGCCCCTTGTTTGGAATTTTCTTGATGTCAAGTACTGACTGACAATTAAGAATTGTTATCCAAGAAATGGTGATTTTAATGCAACAGTTATGCAAGTTTTGAAACACAATCATTCATTTGGAGTGTTGTGGTAGTGTGTGGCGAGTGGATCATGTGTCCAATAGCGGTGCTTGATTTAGCTAGTGCATGAGTGATATAGTGAGAAGAGAATATTAGCAAATATCTCGGAGTCAGTTTACTCAACCTTGCTGTGGTATGCTTTCATAACAAACCCTACTTCAATTAGGTCTTTTGAGGGTTGTAACGTGGCTTGGTTCATGGTTATTGAAACAAAAGGATATAAGGCTCAAAGTTTATTTTAACCCACCCCTTCTTCATGATGATCTCCAATCCTACGTTCAGTTAATTCACACACATTCGTTTTTTTTTTTGCATGTGTATGGATAAAGATGGTGATTCAAGGTCTCTTGGAATGGCAGCCACCTCATTTCGTTTTTTGGATGTCGGTGACCCTTTGATTTTGGTATGGTGGTCACTGAATCTTGTTTTGTTTTGTTGGAGACTTTCATTGTCTCTTTCGATTTTTGTTTTGATCCCTAACTTTTGCATGGACCGCTTTGTCTGAAGCTTTAATCCATCGGGATTGCCCCTGTTTTTGCCTAAGTCTCCTTTTAAGGTGTTCGACTTAGCGAGCACTTTTTGACTGATTTTTTTTTTGGAAATTGTGACTGCCAAGTCATTGGTCATTGAAGAACAACATAGCTAGAGTCTGGATTTGTATGGTTTCTTCGACACTTCAAGATGTGTGCGAAGAATGTCATGTGATTGATCCTTGTATGGGATATTTCACCTTTGTAATTTGAATGCGTAGTCAGATTAACTGAACACTACCCTGCCCCAGGTTAAGCGTAAGGGTTTTTTAGATTTGAAAGAAACTCCTACTTCTAGGCTCGAAGTGGTTGACTAGGGGTTAACTCCTTATCTCTCCAGTGTTTGGGGATTTGAAACAATGCATGTACATCATTAGCAGGGTCTTATCCGAAAGCATACAATCAGTAATTATGAGTATTTTGTTTTCGTCATCCTCCTTCCAACATTTACTAACAATAGTGTGATGAAAGAAAGTGAGGTGGAAAAGTATGTGTTTGTGATTTGCAAATGTCATAAATGAGTGAATATGAAAGATTGATTCAAACATGCATAATCATCCCATTAATAAAACCAAAAAACAAATAACAATGTTTAAAGCATACAGTACTTAGACAAACAAGATCAAATTACAAAAATGCAAAATGGTAAAAATGGCATAATGATTGCCTTCATTCAGAGCAACAAGACTTCATCTCTTGATTCATTGTTAGGATTCGTTCGGCTTGTTTAGGCCGGTGGGAAGCATTATCTTCGAGCTTCACTCGACTCTGCATGCGCTGGCATGGGATTCGTTGCAACGTTTGGCCTCACTGGCGTGAATGTAAGTGCTTTACTGTCAATCAAATCTTGAACCTTGTGCTTGAAAGCCTTACAGTTCTCTATTGTGTGCCCTGGGGCACCCATGTGATACTCACAGTGAGCATTGGCGTCGTAGCCTGGAGGATATGGTGGAGTTGCAGGTGTTATCTCCTTCAGAACAACCGATCCATCCTTTAGTAGGTAGGGGAGGATCTTGCTATATGATACTGGCAAAGGATCGAAATGTCTTTCAGGCCTCCTTGCCCTTTGCTGGTTGGGTTGACGTTGTTGTGGAGCACGTTGCTGTTGGTTCTGATGTGGCTGCTGGTAAGCCGGCTGTTGATATGGCTGTTGATATTGTTGCTGATAGGGTTGCTGATATGGTGTTGGGATGACAGCGGCAGTCTGGTGATAAGGCATAGGAACATTCGGATGTGCCCTATATCCTCCCCCTCCCATTATAGCATTGGTTTGACCTTCTGGCTTCTTCGGGAGATTAGGATAAGGTTTCTTCATCCCACCTGAAGTATTAGCAGCACAAGGTAGCTTTCCCTTCTTGATCTGGCTCTCGATTCGTTCTCCCATGGAGACAACCTCAGCAAAAGTTGGGAAACTGGATCCTACCATCTTTTCCATGTATTGATTATGGAGAGTTCCCATAAACATATCAATTAGTTCTTTGTCAAGGAGAGGAGGTTGGACACGAGCTGCTAACTCTCTCCACCGCTGGGCGTATTCCTTGAATGACTCGTTGTTGCGTTGAGTCATGTCTTGCAGTTGTGTGCGATTGGGTGCTAGATCAGTGTTGTACTGATAATGCCTGAGGAAAGCTTCAGCAAGGTCTCTCCATGATTGGACCTGACCTCTCTCCAGTTGCATGTACCACTCCAAGGATGCCCCACTGAGACTATCTTGGAAGTAATGAATCAGGAGTTGATCATTACTGATGTGGGAAGCCATTTTGTGACAGTAGGCTCAGAGGTGAGTTCTCGGGCAGCTGATTCTCTTGTATTTATCAAAGTCCGGGACTTTGAATTTTTGCGGAATCACAAGGCCTGGCACCAAGCACATATCAACAGCGTCCAAACCGGGAGTAGTGTGAACCTCCAAGGACTTAAACTTTTCCTCCAAAGCATGGAGTCTATCAACAGCTGGGTCTGGGAGACCTCCAACAGCAGGTTTGGCGGGTTGTGGCATGAAGAAAGCGTCATACTGATCTTCATCACCCATCATGAATCCATGGCGAGCAGATGTAGCAGAATGCTCATGGGGGTTTATACCGACCATTGGGATCGGAATAGGGATAGGTCCTCCTCTAGGATGGGCAGGGTTACCATCAAGTTCAGTTACTCCATGGATGCTAAGTGATGGCGATCCAAACTGAACAGCAACTCTCCTGGCTTCGGCGCTAGTCTCTGCATCCTTTTCCTTCTGGGCTAGGAGTAACATGGTTTCCAACAAGCGATCCATCTTTGCCTGCATGGAGTCAATGTCTGTTCTCATCGAAACCTGGTTTGCTTCCAACTGTTCAAGTGTCATCTTGTAGTTGCGGCGTGTCTCGTACCGGTGTCGAGTAGTCAGCGTTTACTGGACAAAGGGTAGAACATGGTGTAAGCTTCTGTTTCTGGAAGATGAAATGCAATGCATGTTTATGATATGCAAATGCATGAAATTGTGCCATGTTCTTCGCAGAGGAATACAGACTCAAAATTATCCACACGTCGGGTACATCAAGATAATAGGAAGAAACACAGGTTTTTCTGATCACAAGAAACTCCCAAAGGTAGGTTCTAAAGTTATGTTTTCAAGGAAGTGTAGCACCTCAAATTTGCACCTATCATCATGCATACATTTTCACATTAGGTCATGGCATATCATGATCCATTGCATAGCATTTGCATTGTCCCTCAGTTGCCTCAAGAGCAAGCAATCAAGAATTAGGTCAAACTAATCTCCTGATCAGTCAACCAAGCAAGCAAAGGAATTTCTCATTGAATCAAGGCCTAGGGTTTGTCCAACAAGTTCACATGACTTGGAGGTCTATTTGAAGTATTTTGGTCAAGGGTTGAAGGCTTAGAGGTCATCAGTTCACACACAGACAGTCAAAAACCCTAAAAAGTCAACTGTCAGTCAAAGCAGTGGATGGTGGTCATTCTTGTGGAATTTGGGCACCATGGTCAATAATCAAGAGTTCATACAACTTGGGACATCATTTGAAGTCAAGTTCTCAAGGAATTGGGGTTTGGAAGTCATCAGTCAATGCATAATCAGTCAGAAACCCTAAAAGTCAACTGTTGGTCAACTGTCCATTTAATCAGTGATTTGATGATTGGAATTGGTTTGTGAGAGTTCATTCATGTTCAAATAGTCATCATATATCATGCCAAACACCATCATGGAAGAATTTGAAGCCAGATCATGAATTTCCCAAAATGGAAACTGGGCCTGTAACTGAAACCTGCCATAAATGGAAAGTCTTGATCCTCAAACTTACATCATGATACAAGCCTCAAATGAATTTTTGCCCAACATGAAAGTTGAAGATCTTGTTCTCCCATTTCCAAAAAGTCCAAGAACTCTCAATTCCCATGTGTGGTTGGCAAGTTATGATCGAATCGATTTCAGAAAATCTTGAACTTCAAAGGGCCATATCTCTCAAACCGTTTGGCCAATTTTGGTGGGGTTTTTTCCTACAAGTCACATTTGATCCCCTCTTTCCAAAATATAAATTTCATGAGCCAAAACTTCACCAATCAAAATGGCATATTTTGACTTTTCTCATTTAAATGCAAGTTTGACCAAGAGTTGACTTTTTGATATAAACACTTTTTTAACATTTGGCCAATTGGAACAGCTCAAAAATGTCATTTAAAATGTGTTTGCAAGCTCAATTATGCAGTACATGAAGCCATTCTTCAACTTGTTTGAAATTTGGATAAAAGTACAATTTCACCATGCCATCCATACTTGCATTTGAGCCATGCCTTGTACTCATCAAAACAGAGTTCTTAGAGGCCTTTTTCTGTCATTTGAGACCTCATCTTGCAGCCTAAACCAACAACAATAGAAGGCCATGCTTAGTTGCTAAAAATTAGGCAAAAGGACAAATGCTACCATACTTCCAACAATAATTTGTACTGTCCACAGCAGATTTTTCATCCACCATTTCTGCTGTCAAGGACAAGAGCATTAGCAGCAGCATGGCATACAACTCACTCTCCAAGAAAGACTCACTCACTTTGATATATTGAAATTGATTCAGGCTGGCATCCGACAGAAAGAGGGCCCTGCTATTTTGCATCCCAATGGTTCTGTCAAAAAACTCCCAGTAATTCAACTTTGCTTTGCAACACAAACCAACAAAAGACCATGGTTCTTTCACTCTCTAAAACCTCATCTTTTAACACTGTCAAGAACTAGCAAAAAGACCTTGCATTCATTCCAAACAGCAACCATACACAGCAACAAGGCCTTGGCTCATTCACTCACTCTCCAAAAGACTGCATCTTTGCATCTACCAAATGATTCCAAAATTCACAAAATGAACTAACCCTGGCCCTGCTTCAAAGAAGAACATCAAAAAAACTGCATTTTTCCTGTCATAAAACCAACACCAGCACTTCATTTTTTGATGGTGATTCTCAAACCTGCACTCACCCTTGCTGTTGCATTTCAAAGACAGAAGCAGCAGTAGACCAACAGCTCGACCATCCTTTTTCTGTCATGAAACTGCATGAACCAAACCAGAAGACTTCACTGATGCACATACACATCCTTGGCCACTCTTGATAACTCTGCAGCAGAAAATCTTGATTCACCTTGGCCATTTTGCATTCTTCTGTCCAAACACAATAACTTGGCCTGGCTTGTGACAAGCATCAAATGCATTTCCTATCATAGACAAACACACTAACATCATCCAACCAACATTGCATTGATTCACTCATTCCAAGATTACACCTTGCTTTTGCACTTCCCAATTTCCTGACCAAAAGTCTCTATGAACCTGGCCTGGCTGGCGACAATGACCAAACACATTTTCTGTCCAACTGCAGCAACTGCAATAGAACCAAACCTGAGACCTGCTAGTAACCAACATAACACAACCTAGCCACACCATAACAAAAGTCTTGGCCATCATTCACTCAAAACCTCACTTTGCTTGCCTCTTCAAACAATCAGTCAAGCTTCCAAAACTTAGACCTGGCCATTTTCACCACCATTTCACACTTTGGAACCATGATAGCATCATCCAACATAACCTAAAAAACATTGTGCTCTCAAAACCACACCTTGACACTTTTTTCATTTGTCAGTCCACAAACTCCAAACACCTTGACCTTGTTTTTGTTGGTTCATCATCAAGGCAACATTGTGAACCATTGCAATCACATTTTTCACACTTGGAAGCATTGGTTCTTGCATTGTTTTAAAGAAGTGACTTCCATGGCAATCCAAGTTTGAGACCATTTCAATCTACACAAGTCAAACAACTTTCATCATTCATCATCTAGGACCCTAAGGAGCAACTGTTGCGCTTCAATAATATCAAATAACATCAAGAACATAAACTGCCCTTCAAAAAAGGTATGGATTCGACCCTCCCATTTTCTCAAATTGACATATACTTTGGAAAGGTCTTTCAATGCTGAGTGTCATGATGCTTTCCTTTTTGAAAATAGTTGTGTATTCATGAAGATATGATGAGATGAAGTTTGGTGCTTGAAAATGTTTCCTTTGATTTCTTGTTGTGTAGTTCAAATTAATGAAAATAGGGTTTGGATTGTTGTTGTATGTTGTTTGCTGGTCATTTGGGTATAATCAATTTTGATTTTAGGGAAAAGTTTGTAAAACTCAAATTTGGGGATGGTGATGAACATAAACCCTAGTTTCCCAATTTGTATTTTCCCAGATTTTCTGCCCCCTTTCACGTGCATGACTTCTTTCCCAACAACCAATAGAAACATTTCAATCCTTGCCCAAAACGACTGTGTTTTGATTAGTGGATTCCGATATTACCAAAATGCCATTTTCTCAAATATTAATTCAATTAATTTCACATTCAAATCACCAATCTTGCAAAAATCATATAAAGCTTCAATTTTAATCCAAATTCAATGGGATTTTTTGTGTTGTGTTCATCATGATCTCTACTTTTTTATCATTATTTTTCCAGAATTTTTGGATGAGTGGTTTTTAAATGGTGCTAGGGTTTATGACATGTGACCAAATTTTGTACACTTTGCCAAATCATTTGTGAAATGATGAGAATGTATCCAATGGCTCCAAAATTTTTTGTGCTTAAAATAGACACATTCATGGTGATTTTGGTATAAAGTTTGTGGATTTATCATTTGTGGTTTGTGAGATATGATTTTTTGAATTAGGGTGTGACAATTTGTGTCACACCATTGATGACCAACTTCATGATTTTCATTGCCATGCTTCTTGACCTCCAAATGACTTGGTTTTTTTCCATGAGCTTACTCTTGTATGTCTAGTTTACTTGTGAATTTTCTTGGATTTAATTGAACTATTTTCCATTTTTTGAGATTTTTCTTCCCTGCCTAGTCAAATGTTGACTTTGTGTGACACATGTCCCCATTTCATTTGTGAAATTCTCATACTTTATTGGATGGACATGAAATTTTGCATGAGATAACTAGACATCCTCATCTTTACCATGGCTTTAGTCCCATTCATTTATCATACACCATTCTTGACTTATGATTTTTCTAAGTTGATGCATGTTTGTTTGACTTCATTGAGCATGTTCAAATGTGTTTTGACTTTCTGATTTTCATTGACTGCCTTCCACTTGCCCAAATGAGATGAAATTTGACATGCTTACCATGCTATGTGTTAGGTTTGATCATGATTTATTTGGTGATTTTTGGAAAATGTTTAGATTGCTTTTGAGTTAAGTCTTGCTGTTGACTTCTATGAGCTTCTGTTTGCCATACTTTGACCTAAATGGTTCATGAAATGATGATAGTGATTGATATGAATGTGAACCCAATTGAGTTTGTTTCTTGAATGTTTAAACTTGACTTTGATTGGATATCCCTTGCTGTTTTGACTTTCTCATTTATTTTTGACCCTAGGCTTGCCCTAGTGGTCCTGGTACTCACTTTTGAGCTTATGTTTTCAGGTTAAGCTACAAATGCTTCAAAGAGATCATTACAATTTGATTGAGCTTGCTTGAATATCATTGTCTAACTTGTTCGTTTTGTAGGTGGCTTGGCTCACATGCCTTAAGCCTTGTGCCTTGCACATTCACTTGCTTGTGTTGACTGGTTGATGTCTGTTTCATTTTGATTTAACTTTGACTTGTATACTAACTGTGCTTGACTGGTTCCAGGTACTTTAGTTGCTTTTAGTTCCTTGTGAACTTTTGCTTTGCTTTGCTTGTATAAGCAATTTGCATTGAGGTATGTCTCTTTGTCTTCATGTAGTCTAGAAGACCTGGCCTGTTACTTGGCCAGGCAACTGTCTGAAGCCCTCCTTAAGAGGCGATGTTTGTGGATGTTTAACTTTGTCCTTGCATAGAGTCAAAGACCTCCTAAGTGAAGGGGCAATTGGTGGAAGGTAGGGATATGCAATCTATCCCCCACTATTCAGTGTGTCATCTGCTTTGCTCACACCACTGTGTTGATGCATTTCAGATACAAACCCAAGATCTTGTACAACTGTACAACTGAGTCAGTTTTAAATGTGTAGAAGGGTTCCCACTTTCTGAACCCACACATTCTTGTCTTGAGCTCTCCCAGGCCAGGGATAAGAGCTGTGAGGTCTCATCCTCACTTCATCCTTTCATCTGCTTCACCTTAGCCCCTCAATGGCAAGGTTAAGAGCAACATTCACCCAGTTCCAGAGGTTTGTTTGTCGAGGTTGATATGACCCCTTGACTAAAACCTAACCCTTGTTTGAGCCACTTGTTTGTGTATAGCGTGTGCTATCTGTGCTTGTAGGATTGTTTGACTTGCTTCCTGTGCAAGATAGGATTGTTTGACTTGCTTCCTGTGCAAGATAGGATTGTTTGACTTGCTTCCTGTGCAAGTTAGGATTAGTTTAGACTTGCTTCCTGTGCAAGTTAGGTTTTACTTGGCTTGCTTCCTGTGCAAGTTAAGTGTGTGTGGCTTGCTTCCTGTGTGAGCCATGCTTAGGATAGGTTGGCCCTTGTGCCATTTAGCTAGAAACCTTAACTTAGGGATGATTTTGCATGATAACATCTAGGCTCGAGTCGTAGTCTCCCTAGTTGTGTCTCCCTCTGTTATCTGGTTAGGCTAGTCCTTTATCCCTGCGTAGGGGAACTACATCGCCCTGATCTTCACACCAGATGAAGTATGTAGGCAGGAGATTGAGCTGATCTCTCCGGGCGCCTTTTCTTTCTTTTGTGTGTGTCGTCTGACCTTTGCTAGGCTCGAGTCCGTGACTCCTTAGCATTTGCTGTCTGTCTGTTCGTGTGTGTTTGACAGTCATAGGCTGAGTCCCCGACTCCCTATCTATCTGTTGTGTTGTTTTGGTTCGGATGCTGACATAAGTCCAGCGATTGGCAGTCAGGCTCCACGTTTGCCTCCTTGCGTGTGTTTAGGTTCGGATGCTGATGTAGGCCCAGTGATTGGCATTCAGGCTCCATGTTTGCCTTCTTGTGTGTGTTTGGTTCGGATGCTGATGTAAGTCCAGTGATTGGCATTCAGGCTCCACGTTTGCCTGTGTCTTGTTTGTTTGTGTGCGTGTCAGCCGAGCTACGAATGCTCTGATTCTTCTCTCGTCCGAGAAGATACGTATGCATAGGATGCGATATCCTAGCGAGCATGTGTCGTTTCCCCAGTCCGAACTACTTGGACTCTGATGTCTATGCCTGATAGACTAAGTAGGCCCAGGATGCGACGTCCTGCCGAGTTCAGTTTCAGTCAGTCTCTTTCGTTTCTTTCAGCCAGTGTGTGTGAATATTTGAGCAGTGTTTAGCAACCAATTTCCTTTCTAGTGTGCGTGGATCCCGTAGAGTACTACGGATGCGTAGGGGTGCTAATACCTTCCCTTCGCATAATCGACTCCCGAACCCATTCTCTTTGGTCGCGAGACCATGTTCTTTCCAGGTTTACTCTGAGCGTTTCCTTTCCCTCTTTTGGGATAAATAACGCACGGTGGCGGCTCTGTTGTTTCTTTCTTTTCCCGCCGGTTTTTCGCGCGATGCGACAGCTGGCGACTCTGCTGGGGATATAAGTTGACCTGTGCTGGTCCATCTTCCCTAAGCGAGTCTCTCCTAGCGCTCTCTAGGATTAGGGTTTTGGTTGCTTTCTGCTTGTTGTATTTTATTGCATTCATTGTATATATGCACATTTATTGTTTGCATTGATTGTATGCATTGATGTTTGCATTCATATTCATTATTCATTACTGGCTGGCTGTCTGTTTTTCTCTGTGTGAGGGGGGGAGTCAGTTGAGGTAAAAGGTCCAATACCCAGACCATGAGTGAAAATCTAGGATGATTAGGAATAGAGTGATTCATGGGAAGCGGGTGGTATGGCGCCACTTAGCGGAACATTGATATCACGAGCAGTTCAGACCCTGGTGGGATATTATCGGTGCATACATCGGGTGTGCACAGGATGATATTCCACGAAAGGTTATTTATGCTGCGTTTCTCTCGACCTTACCCTGGCCTAGATGACACCCGTGAGTGGGGAAGGGTTTGTTCATTTTAACAGGTACAGTTGGTGACTCCCGGTACTGATGGTGACTATGAATTCTGGACATATGTTTCTGGACGCCGGAGGTTTGACCCTGGTATTGATCAGAGGGTTCCGTTTATTTCGGATCCCTGGGCTGAATTTGAGGGTACTCGTTCAGATGATGATTTGGTTTCTAAGAATGGGTTCAGATGACAGTTCCTCAGATGACTTTGGGTTTCAGACGGATTGTGACTCCGAGTTCAAGCTGAAGCTTCGACCCTGTGCCTTGAGACGCACAGCCTGACCAGTCATGTTGCATCATTTGCATCATAGCATGTTTATTTTCAAAAAAAATAGTAATGCATAAAAAAGAGAAAGTTAATTCGCATACTCATATCCTTTTCAGGATCATTCATGATAAAATAGCATCCGCATCCGCATCATGCATATCATACACATCCTTGCATTGCAGACATGTTTGGGGACGTGACTTCTCACTTTGGGTTTTGACTGAGAAAGGATTGTTGATCATCGTCCGCACCGCGACCAGACTAAATCAACAAAGGACAGTATCGTCAGGTCGCTGCTGTGACTATTCCAGTTACTCAACAGCAACAGAGAAGACCAGCTCAGCAGCATCAGCGTCAGCAACATCGTCCTCAGCAGCAGGTTTACCAGCCTCCCATTGATAATCAAGCCAGTACGAGTAATGAGAGGAAGAAGATCATTTTGATCCAATCCCCATGTCCTACGCCGAATTGTATCCCTCTCTGTTAGAGCGGAACTTGATTACTCCCAGAGACCCGCCGGCTAAACCCGACAACCCTCGGTGGTGGTATAGGCCCGATCAGCATTGTGTGTATCATTCGGGTGCTCCTGGTCATGATGTGGATAGTTGCTTTCAGTTGAAGATGAAGGTTCAAGACCTCGTAAGGTCAGGTATTTTGAACTTTGAAGACTTGGGTCCCCGTGTTAATCAAGCTTGAAGATAGCAAGTCCTGGGCTGGCGCCGACTTTTCTTCAGAAGGGTTGTTCAGAAAACAGAAGCTGCTGATGCAAAGGATACTGACAGTTGTCGTCCCTGATGGAATCTATCACAATTGGGTCACTGTGGGCTTTCTTACAGTTGTTCATAAGTCTTTGTAACAATCACTTTGTTTAAAAACCCTTCTCCCATGCCAAAAGGAGAAGTGATGACATTGCTGGCAACATTTTGTGCAATGATATTTTCATTCAAATAATTCATGTTAAACATTTGTTTTTCCAATTGTTTTCCCTTTTCGCTTTTTGCATGAAATTGGTGATCACAAAAAACCCTAAAAACAGGAATAAAAGCAATCTTTTCATTCTGCATAACGATTGTCTTGTTTGATTTTCAAAGAACTTTTCATCTCTAAATCTTTATGCAGGTTGTTTCTCAAACCCATTGAACATAATGATCGGACGTCATCTCCCAATTTTGAATTCCCTGTATTCGAAGTGGACGAAGATAATGTTGAAGGGATTCCTGACGAGATTTCCCGACTTCTTGAGCAAGAAAAGAAGATCACTCAGCTGCATCTCGAGAATCAGCAGAACAGCCAACTGGGGCATTATCAAAAAAAAAAAAGAGAAAGAAGAGGGTGCAAAATCAAGAAAAGAAATCAATCAAAATCAAAAGAAATCCAGATCAAAAGAAAGAAAAAGAAAGAAAGAAATAAAAAAAAATAGCACCCTCAAAGTCCCAAGTTGGCTGATGCTGAGTTCGATCGAAAGGAAGAGATCAACTGCCATGTGTCATGGACAGTCATATCAGCAGAGAGTGAAAAAGCATTCGATAAGAAGGTCAAGCCTCGTGTGTTCCGAGAAGGTGACTCATGCTCAAAAAAGTCTTGTCTTTCGTGCCCGATTCCAGGGGCAAGTGAACCCCCAAGCTATGAATGTCCACATGTTGTCACGAGAGCCTTTTCAGGCAATGTTTTGACACTTACAACAATGAAGAAGTTCACTCGTCCTGTGGATCCAGATGCAGTCAAGAAATACTTCGCCTAAAACAAAAACAAAAAGCAAAAGCTCGCTAAGTCGAACACCCCAAAGGGCGACTTAGGCAAAAAGGAGCGTCTCGGTGGATTGAAAACCAGAAAGGGCGATCCAGGCAAAAGTTAGAGACATTGAAAAAAGAATTTGCATCCCGCTAGATTGGACACCTCACACTGGGGCAATCTAGGCAAAAATTAGGGATTTGGCAAGTAACTGCATCGGCAAGACTATGCTCTATATCTGTCATCCGTCAGGGATTCTCGACTCGTCGTCGACTGAAGCTTTGAATACATCGCAAATTCAGAATGGTAGAGGAAAGGTCATTATGTTCGATGTAGCCCTCTCCAATATATATCACCGATTTCAAACTTGTACAGATCTATGGAGTCTCGCCCTTTGCAGACTACCATTCCATCACATCAATTTGAGCTTTTCATCCAATTATTTGCACTCTTATTTGTTTCAACTCAACAAACGTTTTGCATGTTTTAATTGATAAAGTATCATTGTTTTCAAAATAAACAAATTTTTCAAAAAAATTGTTCTTAAACAAAGTGAACGTTCACAATGATGGAAGGATACTTAGGAGACCCACGGTGCTCTCCCGGGGGTGGTATGATTACCAGCAGGTAAGATAATTGTTCGTATCTCGAGCATGACTGTATCTTTGTCCTGCAGAACCTCGTATGGTCTCTCCTCAGTGAATTTGCTCAGTGCAGTGTTGGTTGAAGTTGTTTATCTTCATGTTCCCGGCAGTACAACATTCTTCCTCCAGGTCCCTGTTAGCCCTATTGTGGGGCATCTCCAATATAGGTTTGTTTGAGCCCTACTGTGGGGCATTCCCAGCAAGGTTGCTGTTGAAATATTTTTGTGGGGCAGTTCCCCAAGCAGAGTGTTTGCTGAAGACGTTAGCGTTCCTCTCTCCAGCAGAGCAGTCTTCTCCTCTCCCCGGCAGGCCTATGCTGGCAGATTTCCCCAGTTGAGAATCCCCGCTGAGCGCCTGGCAGTTATTTTCCCCGGGAGTCCCCTAGTGGAGTTTATCTGTAGACCGTTGGTGTGTTCCCCAACAATTGGTTTCGTGATGCTATTATCTCCAGTATGGCCGTAAGTGCTTATCCCAAGCAGGTTTGTGGGAATTCATCTCCAGTATGATATGACGTGTTATCATCCTCAACAGAGTTGTTACTCTCACCACTACGGTTGTTCTCTCCACTAGGATTGTTCTCCTCAGCAGAATGGTGTGGTTTTCCTCAGCAAGTTCCCCGAGTGGAGCGGGTCTCATGAAATACATCTCCAGCAGTGATTCTCCTACATATGGATTGGTTGGGTCGTCCCTAATGAAGTAGCATTTATTTCTCCAGCAGAGTTCATCCTACCAGTGGATTGGACGGGTTTCTGTAGTAGACTGATATCGGCATCCCCAGCGGAGTTGTGATTGTTTTCCAAGTCTGAAGTTGTCTTCCCAGCAGAGGTTGTGTTGATGGTTCTTCCCCAGCAAAAGTTTGTCTTTCCCCAGCAGGATGGAAGTTGACATGGTTATAGGATCCCCAGCATAGTTCCTGGAGTTCCCCGGTGTTGTCTCTGAAGGAGACGTGTGTTTATGCATTCATCATTTAGATAAGCACAGCATATCGCATCATTAGTGCATAGCATTTCCATAATCATGGGGCATTGTGTAAAGCAAGAAAAAACTCATGCATCAACATAGCAAGCATATCCATTAGCCCTAGGCCGTGGTGACCAGCCGAGATTGGGTTGTTGGAAAGAGTTTAGCATCGCGCCATTGGATCGGCTTCAGAATTGGGTTCATCAACATGGTCGAGAGGTTGGTGTTTTCCGAACAAGTGATTCCTCGGTCGAGTGGGTATCCCCATCAGTGTTACTCCCAATTGTTAGCATCTTGCCAGCTTGGATCTTTTTTCCTTAAGCAGATGTGGGTGTGTCTGATCTCTCCATGTAGAGTCTACCCCTTAAGCAGAAAGTGTCAATCTTTTCCTGCCATTTCCCCACTGAGATACATCCTCGTGGATGACGGTTGCTTCCGTTCCCTCCCTAATGGGATGGGTTTTCCCTATTGAGTTCTTTCCTCATTAGGATGAGTCTTGATTCAGTCTGCCTTTTTGGATCGATCCTAAATAGGCTTCTTGTTGACTGTGTTGCCCTGGGGCATAAATGAATAGTCGTTCACTAACCGGCACTCATTCATTTCATCCTCAGCGGAGTTTGTCGTTGGCCTCTACCTACGAATCGGTAGCTGTAAGTCCTATCTTTGTGGTTTTCTACCCACTAGTTGGTAGTTGTAAAATCCCACTTTCATCCCCTTGATGGAGTTAACCCCTTGTGCTCATCCCGATGATGACTGGTTACTTTTCCATTGGCTTCTACCTACGACCCAGTAGTTGTAAGTCCTATCTTTGTGGTTTTCTACCCACTAGCTGGTAGTTGTAAAATCCCACGTTCTCCCCTTGTTGAAGTTAACCCTTTGTGCTCATCCTATCGATGACTGGTTACTTTTCCGTGGTTTTCTGCCTACAAACCGGTAGATGTAATCCCCTCTTTGTGGTATTAATGGTCTTGTCCCCTTTGGATACTTGCTTTGATCAAGCAGTATTGTCCCCATTGGGTCTTCACTTCCTTTTTGGATACTTGCTCCGAGTAAGCAGCTTTACCCCCTTTTGATTGGTCATCTTTTGCATACCTAGTCTGGTACCCAGATGCCTTTCTTTTCGGTCGATTATTCATTTAACAACCTACAACCCGGTTATGGATAATCTTCCATGCGAGTGTATTATCTACGTTTTGATGGCTATAGATAATATGTCTTATGTTTTCCCGGTATTCAGACCGAAGGAGTTTCCGACGATCAGGTCGATGTACTCATGGCACGAGGCCAATTTTCCGGTATTCAGACCGAAGGAGTTTCCGACGATCAGGTCGATGTACTCATGGCACAAGGCCAATTTTCCGGTATTCAGACCGAAGGAGTTTCCGACGATCAGGTCGATGTACTCATGGCACAAGGCCAATTTTCCGGTATTCAGACCGAAGGAGTTTCCGACGATCAGGTCGATGTACTCATGGCACAAGGCCAATTTTCCGGTATTCAGACCGAAGGAGTTTCCGACGATCAGGTCGATGTACTCATGGCACAAGGCCAATTTTCCGGTATTCAGACCGAAGGAGTTTCCGACGATCAGGTCGATGTACTCATGGCACAAGGCCAATTTTCCGGTATTCAGACCGAAGGAGTTTCCGACGATCAGGTCGATGTACTCATGGCACAAGGCCAATTTTCCGGTATTCAGACCGAAGAAGTATTCTCCTCTCCGTTGGTGTCGATAAACGTCGAGTTTTTCCCGATCATCCGTTGATGATTTGGTTGTGTCCTCCTTCCCAAGTGAAGTATTCTCCTCTCCGTTGGTGTCGATAAACGTCGAGTTTTTCCCGATCATCCGTTGATGATTTGGTTGTGTCCTCCTTCCCAAGTGAAGTATTCTCCTCTCTGTTGGTGTCGATAAACGTCGAGTTTTTCCCGATCATCCGTTGATGATTTGGTTGTGTCCTCCTTCCCAAGTGAAGTATCCTCCTCTCCGTTGGTGTCGATAAACGTCGAGTTTTTCCCGATCATCCGTTGATGATCTGGTTGTACCCCTCTCCATGCAGAGTTACCTCTCCGTTGGTTTCGATAAACGTCGAGTTTTTCCTATTCGTCCTATGACGTCTAGTTGTACCTGTCCCCACGTGGATTTACCTCTCCGTTGGTTTCGATAAACGTCGAGTTTTTCCCGATCATCCGTTGATGATTTGTTTGTGTCCTTCTTCCCTAGTGAAGTATTCCTCCTCTCCGTTGGTGTCGATAAACGTCGAGTTTTTCCTATTCGTCCTATGACGTCTAGTTGTACCTATCCCCATGTGGATTTACCTCTCCGTTGGTCTTGGTAAACGTTGAGTTTTTCCCATTTCGTCCGTTGACGTATGGTTGTATCCCTTCCATTCATTCATTAATGTTTGGTTACCTCTCCGTTGGTCTTGGTAAACGTTGAGTTTTTCCCATTTCGTCCGTCGACGTATGGTTGTATCCCTCCCAGTTATTCAATAGCGTCTGGTTACCTCTTCGTTGGTCCCGATAAACGTCGAGTTTTTCCTAGTTGTCCGTTGGCATCTAGCTGTGATTGTTGTTCCCATTCATCGTCGTTGCGATGTCTGGATGTGGTTATACCCTCTGAAAACAAAAACCAAAAAAAATATATATACCCAGTAATAAATATCAAATCCCAGTGGACGTTTCCGTTGGTGGATCCCTGTATTGTGCAAATTCTTCGGTTCTTGGTATTCAATCCCTGTTTACCCTGAAAGTCTGACAGCCGTTGCTCTCATCCATTCGGGTTCCCAGCTGATTGAATAGGGGCAGCTGTAGCACCTCAAATTTGCACCTATCATCATGCATACATTTTCGCATTAGGTCATGGCATATCATGATCCATTGCATAGCATTTGCATTGTCCCTCAGTTGCCTCAAGAGCAAGCAATCAAGAATTAGGTCAAACTAATCTCCTGATCAGTCAACCAAGCAAGCAAAGGAATTTCTCATTGAATCAAGGCCTAGGGTTTGTCCAACAAGTTCACATGACTTGGAGGTCTATTTGAAGTATTTTGGTCAAGGGTTGAAGGCTCAGAGGTCATCAGTTCACACACAGACAGTCAAAAACCCTAAAAAGTCAATTGTCAGTCAAAGCAGTGGATGGTGGTCATTCTTGTGGAATTTGGGCACCATGGTCAATAATCAAGAGTTCATACAACTTGGGACATCATTTGAAGTCAAGTTATCAAGGAATTGGGGTTTGGAAGTCATCAGTCAATGCATAATCAGTCAGAAACCCTAAAAGTCAACTGTTGGTCAACTGTCCATTTAATCAGTGATTTGATGATTGGAATTGGTTTGTGAGAGTTCATTCATGTTCAAATAGTCATCATATATCATGCCAAACACCATCATGGAAGAATTTGAAGCCAGATCATGAATTTCCCAAAATGGAAACTGGGCCTGTAACTGAAACCTGCCATAAATGGAAAGTCTTGATCCTCAAACTTACATCATGATACAAGCCTCAAATGAATTTTTGCCCAACATGAAAGTTGAAGATCTTGTTCTCCCATTTCCAAAAAGTCCAAGAACTCTCAATTCCCATGTGTGGTTGGCAAGTTATGATCGAATCGATTTCAGAAAATCTTGAACTTCAAAGGGCCATATCTCTCAAACCGTTTGGCCAATTTTGGTGGGGTTTTTTCCTACAAGTCACATTTGATCCCCTCTTTCCAAAAATATAAATTTCATGAGCCAAAACTTCACCAATCAAAATGGCATATTTTGACTTTTCTCATTTAAATGCAAGTTTGACCAAGAGTTGACTTTTTGATATAAACACTTTTTTAACATTTGGCCAATTGGAACAGCTCAAAAATGTCATTTAAAATGTGTTTGCAAGCTCAATTATGCAGTACATGAAGCCATTCTTCAACTTGTTTGAAATTTGGATAAAAGTACAATTTCACCATGCCATCCATACTTGCATTTGAGCCATGCCTTGTACTCATCAAAACAGAGTTCTTAGAGGCCTTTTTCTGTCATTTGAGACCTCATCTTGCAGCCTAAACCAACAACAATAGAAGGCCATGCTTAGTTGCTAAAAATTAGGCAAAAGGACAAATGCTACCATACTTCCAACAATAATTTGTACTGTCCACAGCAGATTTTTCATCCACCATTTCTGCTGTCAAGGACAAGAGCATTAGCAGCAGCATGGCATACAACTCACTCTCCAAGAAAGACTCACTCACTTTGATATATTGAAATTGATTCAGGCTGGCATCCGACAGAAAGAGGGCCCTGCTATTTTGCATCCCAATGGTTCTGTCAAAAAACTCCCAGTAATTCAACTTTGCTTTGCAAACAAACCAACAAAAGACCATGGTTCTTTCACTCTCTAAAACCTCATCTTTTAACACTGTCAAGAACTAGCAAAAAGACCTTGCATTCATTCCAAACAGCAACCATACACAGCAACAAGGCCTTGGCTCATTCACTCACTCTCCAAAAGACTGCATCTTTGCATCTACCAAATGATTCCAAAATTCACAAAATGAACTAACCCTGGCCCTGCTTCAAAGAAGAACATCAAAAAAACTGCATTTTTCCTGTCATAAAACCAACACCAGCACTTCATTTTTTGATGGTGATTCTCAAACCTGCACTCACCCTTGCTGTTGCATTTCAAAGACAGAAGCAGCAGTAGACCAACAGCTCGACCATCCTTTTTCTGTCATGAAACTGCATGAACCAAACCAGAAGACTTCACTGATGCACATACACATCCTTGGCCACTCTTGATAACTCTGCAGCAGAAAATCTTGATTCACCTTGGCCATTTTGCATTCTTCTGTCCAAACACAATAACTTGGCCTGGCTTGTGACAAGCATCAAATGCATTTCCTGTCATAGACAAACACACTAACATCATCCAACCAACATTGCATTGATTCACTCATTCCAAGATTACACCTTGCTTTTGCACTTCCCAATTTCCTGACCAAAAGTCTCTATGAACCTGGCCTGGCTGGCGACAATGACCAAACACATTTTCTGTCCAACTGCAGCAACTGCAATAGAACCAAACCTGAGACCTGCTAGTAACCAACATAACACAACCTAGCCACACCATAACAAAAGTCTTGGCCATCATTCACTCAAAACCTCACTTTGCTTGCCTCTTCAAACAATCAGTCAAGCTTCCAAAACTTAGACCTGGCCATTTTCACCACCATTTCACACTTTGGAACCATGATAGCATCATCCAACATAACCTAAAAAACATTGTGCTCTCAAAACCACACCTTGACACTTTTTTCATTTGTCAGTCCACAAACTCCAAACACCTTGACCTTGTTTTTGTTGGTTCATCATCAAGGCAACATTGTGAACCATTGCAATCACATTTTTCACACTTGGAAGCATTGGTTCTTGCATTGTTTTAAAGAAGTGACTTCCATGGCAATCCAAGTTTGAGACCATTTCAATCTACACAAGTCAAACAACTTTCATCATTCATCATCTAGGACCCTAAGGAGCAACTGTTGCGCTTCAATAATATCAAACAACATCAAGAACACAAACTGCCCTTCAAAAAAGGTATGGATTCGACCCTCCCATTTTCTCAAATTGACATATACTTTGGAAAGGTCTTTCAATGCTGAGTGTCATGATGCTTTCCTTTTTGAAAATAGTTGTGTATTCATGAAGATATGATGAGATGAAGTTTGGTGCTTGAAAATGTTTCCTTTGATTTCTTGTTGTGTAGTTCAAATTAATGAAAATAGGGTTTGGATTGTTGTTGTATGTTGTTTGCTGGTCATTTGGGTATAATCAATTTTGATTTTAGGGAAAAGTTTGTAAAACTCAAATTTGGGGATGGTGATGAACATAAACCCTAGTTTCCCAATTTGTATTTTCCCAGATTTTCTGCCCCCTTTCACGTGCATGACTTCTTTCCCAACAACCAATAGAAACATTTCAATCCTTGCCCAAAACGACTGTGTTTTGATTAGTGGATTCCGATATTACCAAAATGCCATTTTCTCAAATATTAATTCAATTAATTTCACATTCAAATCACCAATCTTGCAAAAATCATAAAAGCTTCAATTTTAATCCAAATTCAATGGAATTTTTTGTGTTGTGTTCATCATGATCTCTACTTTTTTATCATTATTTTTCCAGAATTTTTGGATGAGTGGTTTTTAAATGGTGCTAGGGTTTATGACATGTGACCAAATTTTGTACACTTTGCCAAATCATTTGTGAAATGATGAGAATGTATCCAATGGCTCCCAAATTTTTTGTGCTTAAAATAGACACATTCATGGTGATTTTGGTATAAAGTTTGTGGATTTATCATTTGTGGTTTGTGAGATATGATTTTTTGAATTAGGGTGTGACAATTTGTGTCACACCATTGATGACCAACTTCATGATTTTCATTGCCATACTTCTTGACCTCCAAATGACTTGGTTTTTTTCCATGAGCTTACTCTTGTATGTCTAGTTTACTTGTGAATTTTCTTGGATTTAATTGAACTATTTTCCATTTGTTTGAGATTTTTCTTCCCTGCCTAGTCAAATGTTGACTTTGTGTGACACATGTCCCCATTTCATTTGTGAAATTCTCATACTTTATTGGATGGACATGAAATTTTGCATGAGATAACTAGACATCCTCATCTTTACCATGGCTTTAGTCCCATTCATTTATCATACACCATTCTTGACTTATGATTTTTCTAAGTTGATGCATGTTTGTTTGACTTCATTGAGCATGTTCAAATGTGTTTTGACTTTCTGATTTTCATTGACTGCCTTCCACTTGCCCAAATGAGATGAAATTTGACATGCTTACCATGCTATGTGTTAGGTTTGATCATGATTTATTTGGTGATTTTTGGAAAATGTTTAGATTGCTTTTGAGTTAAGTCTTGCTGTTGACTTCTATGAGCTTCTGTTTGCCATACTTTGACCTAAATGGTTCATGAAATGATGATAGTGATTGATATGAATGTGAACCCAATTGAGTTTGTTTCTTGAATGTTTAAACTTGACTTTGATTGGATATCCCTTGCTGTTTTGACTTTCTCATTTATTTTTGACCCTAGGCTTGCCCTAGTGGTCCTGGTACTCACTTTTGAGCTTATGTTTTCAGGTTAAGCTACAAATGCTTCAAAGAGATCATTACAATTTGATTGAGCTTGCTTGAATATCATTGTCTAACTTGTTCGTTTTGTAGGTGGCTTGGCTCACATGCCTTAAGCCTTGTGCCTTGCACATTCACTTGCTTGTGTTGACTGGTTGATGTCTGTTTCATTTTGATTTAACTTTGACTTGTATACTAACTGTGCTTGACTGGTTCCAGGTACTTTAGTTGCTTTTAGTTCCTTGTGAACTTTTGCTTTGCTTTGCTTGTATAAGCAATTTGCATTGAGGTATGTCTCTTTGTCTTCATGTAGTCTAGAAGACCTGGCCTGTTACTTGGCCAGGCAACTGTCTGAAGCCCTCCTTAAGAGGCGATGTTTGTGGATGTTTAACTTTGTCCTTGCATAGAGTCAAAGACCTCCTAAGTGAAGGGGCAATTGGTGGAAGGTAGGGATATGCAATCTATCCCCCACTATTCAGTGTGTCATCTGCTTTGCTCACACCACTGTGTTGATGCATTTCAGATACAAACCCAAGATCTTGTACAACTGTACAACTGAGTCAGTTTTAAATGTGTAGAAGGGTTCCCACTTTCTGAACCCACACATTCTTGTCTTGAGCTCTCCCAGGCCAGGGATAAGAGCTGTGAGGTCTCATCCTCACTTCATCCTTTCATCTGCTTCACCTTAGCCCCTCAATGGCAAGGTTAAGAGCAACATTCACCCAGTTCCAGAGGTTTGTTTGTCGAGGTTGATATGACCCCTTGACTAAAACCTAACCCTTGTTTGAGCCACTTGTTTGTGTATAGCGTGTGCTATCTGTGCTTGTAGGATTGTTTGACTTGCTTCCTGTGCAAGATAGGATTGTTTGACTTGCTTCCTGTGCAAGATAGGATTGTTTGACTTGCTTCCTGTGCAAGTTAGGATTAGTTTAGACTTGCTTCCTGTGCAAGTTAGGTTTTACTTGGCTTGCTTCCTGTGCAAGTTAAGTGTGTGTGGCTTGCTTCCTGTGTGAGCCATGCTTAGGATAGGTTGGCCCTTGTGCCATTTAGCTAGAAACCTTAACTTAGGGATGATTTTGCATGATAACATCTAGGCTCGAGTCGTAGTCTCCCTAGTTGTGTCTCCCTCTGTTATCTGGTTAGGCTAGTCCTTTATCCCTGCGTAGGGGAACTACATCGCCCTGATCTTCACACCAGATGAAGTATGTAGGCAGGAGATTGAGCTGATCTCTCCGGGCGCCTTTTCTTTCTTTTGTGTGTGTCGTCTGACCTTTGCTAGGCTCGAGTCCGTGACTCCTTAGCATTTGCTGTCTGTCTGTTCGTGTGTGTTTGACAGTCATAGGCTGAGTCCCCGACTCCCTATCTATCTGTTGTGTTGTTTTGGTTCGGATGCTGACATAAGTCCAGCGATTGGCAGTCAGGCTCCACGTTTGCCTCCTTGCGTGTGTTTAGGTTCGGATGCTGATGTAGGCCCAGTGATTGGCATTCAGGCTCCATGTTTGCCTTCTTGTGTGTGTTTGGTTCGGATGCTGATGTAAGTCCAGTGATTGGCATTCAGGCTCCACGTTTGCCTGTGTCTTGTTTGTTTGTGTGCGTGTCAGCCGAGCTACGAATGCTCTGATTCTTCTCTCGTCCGAGAAGATACGTATGCATAGGATGCGATATCCTAGCGAGCATGTGTCGTTTCCCCAGTCCGAACTACTTGGACTCTGATGTCTATGCCTGATAGACTAAGTAGGCCCAGGATGCGACGTCCTGCCGAGTTCAGTTTCAGTCAGTCTCTTTCGTTTCTTTCAGCCAGTGTGTGTGAATATTTGAGCAGTGTTTAGCAACCAATTTCCTTTCTAGTGTGCGTGGATCCCGTAGAGTACTACGGATGCGTAGGGGTGCTAATACCTTCCCTTCGCATAATCGACTCCCGAACCCATTCTCTTTGGTCGCGAGACCATGTTCTTTCCAGGTTTACTCTGAGCGTTTCCTTTCCCTCTTTTGGGATAAATAACGCACGGTGGCGGCTCTGTTGTTTCTTTCTTTTCCCGCCGGTTTTTCGCGCGATGCGACAGGAAGGAACTTAGACTCACGGATTAAGTTCAAAACTTCCTCGCAATGGTGGGCTAGCCACATCGTGATGGGAGTTCTGAAATGATCTAATCTAAGTGGGATTCTCGTATTGTTCGAACAGGGTGTAGACCCTTCGGTTCAATACTACACAATCACCAATTATGAAAACAAAACTTGGGTTTAAGGCAAGGTCCCTAGAGTCACGGATCGTGTTTAGAACCTCCCCCACAATGATGGGCTAGCCATATTGTGATGGAAACTCCAAACAGATCTACTCTAGGTGGAGTCTTCGTATTGTCCCTATGAGGTGTACACCCCCTGGTTCAATACTACATAACTCCGGGTTCTAAGTTTTTTCTCGAAGCTCGGGTATGGAGCTTATCTCACAACATACATCAAGCCCCATATCAAAGTATCAAGATAAATACATACAACTCAAGCAATAAAATACAAAGAAATAAGTGCGGAAGATAAGAACATCTTCCAACAGTCATAGCGAAATCAGACTAAATTGGGCTAGACTCTCTCTTGCTTGGAGCAGTCTCCCCAGCAGAGTCGCCAGTCTGTCGCACCTCAAAAATGATGATAATGCGATCCCTCACGATAGGACGCGGAAAAATTTGTTGTTCGAAACAGAGTCGCCACCGAACTTTATTCATTCCAATGAAGGAATAGGAAAATATCGAGAAAACCTTTATAGATAAGAATAGTGGTCGTCGCAACCATATTCGGGTTCGGGAGTCGATTACGCAAGGGGAAGGTATTAGCATCCCTCACGTCCGTTGAACTCAACGGGAACCTCTTAGTCTGATTTTGCTATTTGACTGTTAATTGACTGTTTATCTGCTTGCTTCGAGTGATTAGAATTGATGATAGGTATGGATGAAGACCTCAAGAGGGGGAAATGGGAGGTTTTTTATTAGTGTGCTCGCGAAGATACAGCAATCTCCTGCCTACGTATCCTTATGGTGCAATAAGGAAATCAGAGCATTCGTAGTTCAGGCTACTACGAATAATTGGTGTGTTTGGTTTTGATGAACGACTGTGTAGGTCGGCGTTCTAACGGCTAAACGCTGGCATTGTCTACTCTCGGTGGAGGCTCTAGCACTGGTTTGTTGTGTGCATTAGAAAGGATTGACAGTGTTCTTTTTGAAAGGGTTTTGGTCACGCGGGGGTGACGAGTTGATTTGATGTGTTTGGGTGCTTTGGTTGATTGGTTTCGATCGCACGGGGGCAAGAAGTTAGGTTTGATTTGTTGAGATGTTTTTGAAGAACGACGAAAGATTGAGCAATGTGGTGTTCACCAATCGTCCAATTCTTTCGAGGAATAATAAGGCGTTCGCCTTCTAGTCCCTTTTCGTTCGAATTATTTTGAAATTTTGTTTGTGGATGTTGAATACGCACGGTAGTGAGGCGTACGCCCCCTACTTGCTTATTCAAAGAATAATGAGGCGTACGCCACTTATTCCCTTATCCAAGTTTATTTAGCGTGTTTTAATCGGAAGTCGATAATTTGTGCAATATGGCGTTCGCCAATTATTCAAATAATCGAGAGATGGCGAGGCGTATGCCTCTCATCTTTTATCATCCGAAGTTTAAATTGTAAAAGATATGTTTGGATTTTGGATTGGCAGATTTTGATTTGATGACGAAGATTCGAGCAATGTGGCGTACGCCAACTATTCAAATAATCGAAAGATAGTGAGGCGTACGCCTCCTATCCTCTTTTCATCTGAAATATGGAATTAAAAGGATGTTTTAGGAATTATATTAATTTGGAAGAGTGATTTGAATTTGTATGATTATTAGGGTTTTAATTGAATGACGAAAATCCGAGCAATATGGCGTACGCCAATTATTCGAATAGTCGAGAGATAATGAAGCGGATGCTCACTATTCCCCTTTTCATCCAAAATATGGAATTAAAAGGATTTGGAACTTATAATTGATTTAAAAAATATGGTTTGAATGTGTATGATTAAGGTTTGATCGGGTGACAAGAACTCGCGCAATATGGCGTACGCCAATTATTCAAGTGCTTGAGAAATAGTGAAGCGTACGCTTACTATCTCCTTTTCATCCCAATGTTTATGTTTAAAAGAGAAAATTCTTTTGAAATTGAATGGTTTGAAAAGTGGTTTGAACTTGTGTTTATGAAATGAATTTTATTTAGTGTATTATTTCATCTACTCGATTAATCAATAACCAAGTAGGTTTCATTGTAAGGAAGCCCAAGAGTAAGCTATGTGAGATTGATGGCGATGCATAAAAGCGATCGACTTACCAATGTGTTTTTTGAAAATGGGCTCGATATTTGGATCGAGAATTGTGGTTTGTGCTTTTTGAAATTGGTTTGGATTAATGGTGAATTGGAATGAAATTGAATTTGTTTATTATGAAAATATGGTGGAAAAGAAACTTGATCAAAATTTACTTAACAAAATCAACTAAAACCTTTGATTTAATCATTTCAATCAAACTTAATAATTATCATAATTGTCTAATTAAAGTTAATATAATCAAATGATCAAATTAATTAAAAATTGATTAAAACTATATTATTAATCCATTAATTTGATTTGGAATGTAAAATTGGGATAAACGACCAAAACAACTACAAAAATGATCAAAAACCCAATAAATTGCAATGTGCTCGAAACCGGTTTATATATAGCGACCACATAATCCTAGTGTCGTACATAAAGACCGAAACGCGGTGAAATTGGTCCATTAATTTATTGAAACTTTGGATGGTACAAAGACATGGAATTGTCGAGTCCATTGAATAAAAAAAAGAATAATAATAATAATAATGCAAAATCATATTTACATCTCACCTACTTAAGAGGGGTATAATGATCAATTGACATGCTGTATACAAGAAAAACCTAAACAGGTTCTTTAAACTACAAAATTAATCTCACGCAGGAAACCTCTCCTTCCTATCGATTAAGCTCTAAGATTTCTTTCACATATTCATGAATAATGCCCTGCTATTATAATACTACGCCCACAGCATCAACATATTAATCAACATGAATCCACAGCATACAAACAATAATCAAAGTTTAATTTTCAAGATATATCTACAGCATCAACATAAATTATGCAAGCATCCACATGTTGCACCCTACTCCTATCTCCACACCTAAAATCCAAAGGCAATGTTTTAAAGAAAAAAGCCAGGATAGGGTCTTCCTGTCGGATGTCGAACGGATGATCCACGGTGAACCAAAACAAGACCAAAACAAGCAGACTAATGTTACCAAAAACATTTCACTAGAAGAACTAAATTCATATTATGTACAAGTGACCCCCCTTACAATTGCTTTGTTGGGCATGTATGAAACTACCATGAGAAGCAAATCGACAATACCTGTATGAATCTCTTCTCTTTCCTCTTGCGATTGCAAGCATCCGCAGCTGGTTCAGGTCTTGAAGACGGTTGCGTATTGGCCGACGGATGTGTTGAAGGTTGTTGGTGAGTAGCTAAATCACAGTGTAACAGCAGCAATCACTTGAAATCAATCATCTACTTAACATACCCATGGCTCTAAAGCTTCAAACTTTCCCTGTAAACATCCAATATTTCCAGAAGCAACACGTTTTCAACAAATCAGTTTAAACAAAAAATTAAAATTGTTACAGGAATGGTTGAGAGGTAGTGCGAAATGGGTTTGGTTTTTTGACGGATTCGGGGTTTTAGGTGAAGAAAATGATGGCGGCGGTGTGGGTTTTGGGTAGATGAAGAAGCGGTGGTTAGGGGCGATTTCGACGGTGGAGAAGACAAGGTCTTCGTGAGGGTTGTGGTGTTTGTTGGTGGTTTGAGAGACGATGAAGATGAGCGGTAGTTTAGGGTTTGGTGGATTTGAAGGGTTGATGGCGGAGTGTAGTGTTGTGGTGGTGGAAGGTGATGAAGACGGAAGAGATTTGTGAGGTAGATGAAGAGGTTTGAGGCTGACGAAGGGTTTTGAGAGTGAAGAGAGATTTTTTCTTTTTTCTTTCCTGATTGTGAGAGAGGATCAGTGAATATGAAGAGAGTGACGGTCATGAAAATGAATGCTGAGAGAGTAGAGAGATATTTCTCAGTGGGTGAGGTGGCGTGCGAGATGGTTAGTGTAGGTGAGAAATTTGTTGTGAGTGGAGTGTGTGATACGTTGAGGGACACTTGGTGAGTAGAGATGAGAGAGACGTTAGGGAAAACGTGAGAGAGAGGGCGACGTGGCAAGAAAAGAGAGATAATTTGTGAGTGTGTGTACAGGAATCCAATGCACAAATTTTTTTATAATAATTATTTACTCTGAATAACAAATCATAAAAAGACTAATTAATATTTAATTTAAACATATTCTAATTACTTTAATTAAATATCTAACCAAAAAATATTGACCTATTAAAAAATAGAAATTGAGTACAAATTTGTTCGGAAAATTGAACCAGTCACACTAAAATTGTCAGGACAAAACATACTTATTAAAAAAAAACAGTCCTCCCTCAAATTCTGAAATAATTTTGCACCGGTTAAAAGCCTCAGGCGGGTCGAGATATAACCGAAACAGTCACTGTTGATTTTGCCTGTCTTTGAGAAATGACTCAACTGATTGATCTGTATTTTCAATAAATTCATTTTGGCTGACATCTTAGGTATTATTCATGATGCAAAATGTATGTCATGCTATGCATATGATGCAAAAATAAAATGAGATCAAATTCTATGAAATTTAAATATGCCCGGACAAAATTGGGGTATGACAGTAAGTACATAATATGCATGCTAGAACCACTACCTTCGGGAAATAAAAAGGATCCTATTAACAATGTAACACCTAGTTTTTATTATTCGAGCATCTTCGATAGAATGCTCATCTAGGTATAAACTATTATAATATGACTTTAGGCGTGAGAGAAGTATACATTGACCTCTAGCATTATCATCTAACAAATCAGTGTCTAAGAGCTCCATGCAAATTGAATTTGCATAGTTGGTCTTACCATTAATAGCCTTGCCTTCAATTGGTAGTCCTAAAAGCATGTAGACGTCTTCTAACGTCACGGTACACTCACCGGTTAGGAACCAAAATGTGTGTCTCTGGTCTCCATCTTTCGCATAAGGCTAGAATGAATTTGTTATCTATAGACCAAGACATAATCTTGCTAATATGACCAAAATCGGCGAGTTCAACATAAGGTTGAATCATCGGGTCCATATGGACATATTCGTGGACCCGAGTTCGAAACCTTGATACATCCTATAAAAGAAAGAATAAAACACTTGACTAAATTGGTATGTCAAAATAAAATGGGGTTGGTGAAGATGAAAGATAAAAAGTTAACAAAAGAAAAAACTTATATATGTTGCGATGTTTGCAACCGTTCCTCTATGTGCTTCGCCCATTGTGAGTAAAGACATTTTGTTGGAGGATTGGTGTAGATGAAACTAGAAGATGTTGTTGAAGATGAAATTGTAAAAGAAGCATTGTAGAGGAAGTAGTGAGAGTGATGGTGTGGAAGAAGTGTTGAAGAAGTGGATGTATTTATAGTCAAATGGATGAGAGCATGAAAAGTTGTGCTTGTATGGTGTCTCCACATGAATTGGCGATCATGTACAAGCTTTAAGAGGGGTCGCCATTCAAATTGGCGCCTCCATAGGGACATGCATGCAAGACCTAGGTCTGAATGCTTGGTTTCGAGGTCTGAATGCATGATGTCTCCACTTGAATTGGCGACCATGTAAAAGCTTTAAGTGGAGGCGCCAATCCATTTGGAGTGTGTGTCTGTATGTCTGACATGTGGCTGTCTTGTCTCCTGCATACTGAACAAGTCACTTCTTGATGGCTTGCATGGTTGACACATCATCTCTGAGTATCTTACATGTCCGACACGTGGCTATCTTATCTCCTGCATGCTGAACAGTCACTTCTTGATAGCTTGCATGGTTAACACATCATCTCAGACTATCTTGCATGACTGACACATCATCTTAGACTACCTTGCATGACTGACACATCATCTCAGACTAGCTTGCATGTCCGACACGTCATCTCAGACTAGCTAGCATGTGAGACACTGATACCATCTATTTAAGTGTCTTACTATCAACATCCAAGACACTTCACTCACATTCATCTGCAGTAAGAAAATAGTTTTCATCTGCACAATGTCATCTTCATCATTATACAGTGTCAACGTTCACTGCAACGGTGAAACATTCGAGTCTGAGCTACATGGTTTTTGTTTTCGAAACACTGATACCATTAGAATCACGATCAAGAGAAATGCAACCTTCTTGTATTTGAAAAAAAGAATACAGTCCTTTATAGGATCGGGTATTATGTCAAGGATCACATATCAAAATCCAATATTTTTTTAGAATGGTCAATGCAAGTATTTCCCCCTTAAGGTACGAGACGATGAAGATGTTGAATACATGTTTGTTAGTCATGAACATTCAGGCTGCAACTGTATCGAGTTATACATTACTCTTCAACCATGTATACCATTTTAACAGTCTCAACTAACCGATCAGGATGAAGCTGGTAAAGATGATGCACAATGGTCAGATAAACTCAACCCAGAAGCAGAAGTAGAAGTCGATGTTGTTGATGAAGAAGAAGAGGAGACCGAGATACAGGTTGATCACATGCTGAACAACGACGATGAAGATGATGATCAACCACCACCAATACCTCCTAGTCATGTCTACAATCCGCCTCAACATATGACAAATATGGATCTTCACGATGATGAAACATCCAACAGTGTTTTCTATAATCCGTATCCGAGATCAGAAGGCGAATTAAAGGTGGGAGACATGTTTCGTACCAAAGAAGAATGTGTTCTGGCAATCAAAAAATTCCACATGAACAACTATGCTGACTTTACAATGAAACGCACTGATTCTAGAAGGTATGTTATAGAATGTCGTAACATGCTTTGTAAGTTTCGTTTGGCTGCGTCTTACAAGAAGAAAAACGACTCTTGGGAGATCGCTTCAATAGACCCACCGCACAGTTGCATTGCAACTAACGTTGAACAAGATCACCGTAAACTAAGTGCAGCTTTGATATGTCAAGACATTCTGCCATTGGTAAATAAAGACCCATCAGTGAAGGTGAGTATAATTATATCCCATATCAGAACAACATATAATTATACTCCATCTTACAAGAAATCCTGGATTGCGAGGACAAAGGTTGTTGAACAGGTTTCCAGCAACTGGGAGGATTCATTCAAGGAATTGCCATGGTTTTTATGGGCACTAAAAACATATGTCCCAGGAACTGTGGCAATTATGGAGACAGTTCCAGCAATGATGCCAGACGGAACCTGTGCTACAGGTAATAGAATATTTCACTGTCTCTTTTGGGCATTTGACCCGTGCATCAAAGGTTTCGCATTCTGCAAACCTATTATTCAAATTGATGGCACTTGGTTATACGGAAAATACAAGGGTACTTTGCTCATGGCGGTTGCACAAGACGGCAACAACAATGTCTTTCCCATTGCCTTTGCTCTTGTTGAAGGTGAAACGGTTGGTGGATGGGGTTTCTTTCTTCGACATCTCAGAACGCATGTGGCTCCACAAGCCAATCTCTGTTTGATTTCTGATAGACATGCTGCCATTGAGAGTGCCTACAACAACCATGACAACGGATGGCATGATCCTCCTTCTACACATGTCTACTGTATCAGACACATTGCACAAAACTTCACGCGTGCTATAAAAGATAAGAATCTTCGCAAGAAGGTGGTGAATGTTGGGTATGTTTTAACTCAACCGTCATTTCAATATTATCGTGATGAAATTAGATTGTCTAATGAAGACGCAGGGAGATGGATAAATAACATACCAGTAGAGCAGTGGACAAGGGCATTTGACGGTGGTTGTCGATGGGGCCACATGACAACAAACATTGTGGAATGCATGAACGGGGTTTTCAAAGGAATTCGAAATCTGTCGATAACCGCCTTGGTAAGATCAACCTATTATAGGTTGGTGTAGCGGTGTATTCGTCGCTATATGATCTATCGATTAAATCATAAGCTAAGAGATACATTGAAATTTTCGAGTCGCCACCGCACTTTTATTTATCCAAAGGACTGGCTAAAAAGCGAACAAAAGCCTAAGAAGTTTTACACGTAGAAAACTAATAAAAAGATCAGAGATTCTGGGTAAGGGGTAAATTACGCAATGGGAAGGTGTTAGGCACCCACTACGTCCTAGGTACTCCTAGGGAGCCCTTTTCACACTTGTTATGCTAAATTGATATTTGTTATGACATAAAGATTGTGCAAACATGATTGGGATGATGAGGAAAGAATATACAATTTTTATTGGGTTATTGGGTTCGAACGGATGAACCGTTGCCTACGTACCTTCCATCAAAGGTAAGGATCAGAACGCCGTAGTTCGGCTAAAAGATTTCCAAAAGTTGGTGGATTCAGTTTTAAACACAAGCACTGAGGCTTTTCATTATCAATGGGAGAACACTCGACCAAAAACAACATCCACCATGTGAGGATAGCTTCGACGTACTAGAGGGATTAGCCCTGTTTGAAGTACGGAAGTCTTACTGTCGACTCACTAAGGATAGGCAAGATTTACATCAACCACAAAGATAATTGAAACCTATGGCTAATGCATGAAAAGATTAATAATGGACAAAGCCAAAACAAGTGAATGAGTGAAGTTAATTGATTGTGATTATGAAAATGAAGTCAGAGTATGATTAAGATCAATTCAAATAAGTATTATGAAATGAAGTTTGAAAAAAGGTCAAGGACTTGAGTCCAGGTTTTTAGTTAGAAAACATGAAGATGTTTGCACAACACTTATGTCAAATTTGAAAGATAAAGTGTGAAAAGGTTTAGGACATAATGAATGATGAATGGATGGAGATGGAAAGTAAAACTTCTTAGAGGGTTCACTTCTTGAAATCATATGGGAGATGATTCAAGTGTGTCCTTTGGAATGGCAATTAATAATAACAAATAAGCAAAGCAAGCAAAAGCGGATATCGGATGCCAATCAATGGGCTTATACCAATCTCCTAAAACAAAACGGGATATCAGATGCCACTCAATGGACTTACACCAATCTCCACAGGCAAAGAAATAAAAGCGGATACCGGATACCAATAGATGGATTTACACCAGTCTCCTAAAACAGAAATGGATATCAGATGCCACTCAATGGACTTACACTAATCTCCACAGAAGAAAACAAGAATGAAACATGGAAGTCAGCTGCCAATCTATCTGGACTTAGGTTAACTCCACAGTATGGTCCTAGGAAATCCAATGCCACATTACAGGGACTTACAATGGATCCTCACATACAAGAACAAAAGCAACAATATGATCACAGGAATGCAAATGCCAACTTACAGGGACTTATAATTGCAACCTCTCATACAAACAGATAAAACAAACTATGATCACAGGAAAGCAGATGCCAACTTACAGGGACTTATAACTGCAACCTCACATACAAATCAAACAGATCAAATTATGATCATAGGACAACAGATGCCGACTTACAGGGACTTATAACTGTATCCTCACATACAAACAGATAAACAGAAGATATGAGTGACCAATGAGGTCTTACACTCTATCCTTCCATATCACAGGAGCAAATGCCAAAGCAATGGACTTACAATTGTCCTCAATGGGTAAACAATGATAACAAAAGTCACACAGACAAATGATATGATCATGCACTAATGGCAATGGATGATGATGATAAATGCATAGCATACAGGCAAACAAGTGCACATGAAGCAATCAATCAATCAATGAATATCAAACAGCACACTCTATAGCCAAACAATGGGGGCTCACACAAGAGGGTTTGACTTTGAAAGTCCACTGTAATAGGTAAGGGTCGCTCTTAACCTTGCCATTGAGGGGCTAAGGTGAAGCAGATGAAAAGGAGATGAGGGGTGTGCCTCATTGCTTCTATCTCAGATCAGAGAGAGCATTTCAGAAAGTGTGGGAGTTCAGAAAGTAGGAACTCTCTCCACATTATTGACTCGATTAGATCTTGGGTATTTATCTCAATGCTTCAACCAGGTACTGGGAGCAAAGAGAGGACACACTGAATAGTGGGGGATAGATTGCTTATCCCTACCTTCCACCAATTGCCTTACTTGAAGGACTTTTCCTGCTTGGGACAAATATAAACAAACACAGGCATTGCCTCTTAAGGAGGACTTCAGACAGTTTGCCCGGTCAAATAACAGACCGGGTCTCCAGACTACATGAAGAAGAAGTATTTATACCTCAAAGCAAATGCTAAATAGCAAAGCAAGCAAGCAAGTTCAAAGAACTTAAGCAACTAAAGTACCTGCAAAAAGTCAAACTTATTAGCAAACAGTTCAACAGTCAAAATCAAAAGGAAATGAACCAATAGTCAACCACAGAGGGACCAATTGTGCAAGGGACAAAGACTCAAGCATATGAGTCACCTACAAAACAAATGTTAGCACATGATAAACAAACCAACTCAATCAAAATTGAAAGGTCTTTGGGGCATTGGTGCTCAACCTGAAACAGATGAACTCAACATAAGCTTAGAAGACCACTAGGACTAGCCTAGGGTCAAAGATGGAAGAAAAAGTCAAGGCAGCAAGAAAAAGTCAACCCAAACCAAGTTTGAACATTCAAGAAGCATTCTCAAGTGGATTCATAATTATATCATGCATCATGGTCATTTCATATGCAAAAGGAGGCAAAGCATGGCAAGAGAAGCATACAAAAGTCAACAGCAAAGACTTCATTCAAAAGTCAACTCAAACAATCTCAAAAATTATGAAATAAATCACACCCAATCCTAACATCTAACATGGTATACATGTCAAATTTCAATGCATTTGGATGAGAGGAAGGCAGTCAAGTAAAATCATGAAGTCAAACCAAGTTCAAGTAAGCATGGTGAAAGTCAACAAGCATGGGTCCACTTCAAAAAATCATATCAATTTGAAAACAGAAGAGAAATGAATGAGATTAACACCATTGCAAAGCTCAAGGAGTCTAGTTATCACATATGAAATTTCATGGTCATACAATAAGATTTGAGGATTTCACAAAAGATTTGGCAAGGCATAGCACAAAAAGTCAACAAATGACCAATTATGGAAGAAAATCCTCAATCAAATGGAAAACAGCAAGATTAATTCCAAGAAAATTCATACATAAACTAGACATGTGATAGATGGTTCATGCAAAATTTGGGGTCAATTGGATAAGAGGAAGCATGTGAACAAAAATTGGGAAAATACATGATCATGGTATAGCACCAAATGTAACACATAACTTCAGAAAATCATAACTCTCAATCTACAAATGATAAATGCACAAACTTTATATGGAAATGAAGGTCAATGTGTCTAGTTTCACCACAAAAAATTTCAATCTCATTGGATACAACATGACAATTTCACAATTGGAATGGCAAAGGGTGTCATTTTGGCATACATGTTGGGAAAACAATTATCATTTAAAATCCAGCCACTGAAAAATTAATTAAAATTCACCATAAAATAGTAGACTCATTCATGAGTTTAGTGCAAAAATCTCACAATTTTTGGAGTTAAAATGAATTAAAAATGAATTGTGGAAGTTGATGAACATTTGAAGCAAAAAGTGAACAAGATAGCATGGCAATTGGTCAAACAATGAGTCAACGGATGGCATACTTGTAATTCCGGGCTCATTAACCTAAACTACTGCGTTTTGGGGAAAGAAATGAAATGTTCCTATTGGCTCCCAGCCAATGGAACAGTAGCACGGCCAACAAGTTGAAAATTCTGAGTTTCACATGAATCCTTAGGGTTTTAGCAACCACATGGCATTTGCAAGCAATCAGCATTCATCAATTCAAGCAACAACATTCACATAGACAGCAGGAAATTCAAGTGTAAAGCTCATGAACAACAGGGTTCTTTGGTTTTAAAACAACAGCAACAACCATCATCATCATTCAAACAGCACCCAAACAACAGCAAAATTCATCATTCACATTCAAACAGCACCCAAACAACAGCAACATTCATCATTCACATAGATTTTCTGGACAATGTTCATGGTTTAATAGCAGGGCATGTTCATTATCCAACTTCAAAACAAACATTCAAATGCCAAAAGACAAACAGCATGGAAAATCACTGGACAGTTTAAGGTTTAACAGCATGGCAGCTCATGTATTCATCATCAATTTGCAGCATGGTTGATAGCATAACAGCATTCATTTTCAAACAGCATCATCCATTGACATGAGCAAAAACATCCAGCATCAAACAATCGAGCATGGCCATAAACATTAACAGCAAAACAACATGATCATGGGAGTTTATCTGGATATAACATCAGGTTTGAACATCAGCATTGGCATTCAGCATTCAAACTCACGTAACTTCATGCAATTGATCAAAATGAAGTCCAACAAACAAACTCAAAACAGCAGGGCAATGCATCAAGTTCATCATCCTCATGTACTCATCATAACCAACAGTAAACAAACAGCATGGTGGAAAATCCTCATGATTCAAACATCAGCATAGCATTCAGCATTCAAACTCATGTAACTTCATCAATCATCAAACAAGTTTCGAACAACAATCATAACAGCATGTCAACAACTAACATCATGCAACCTCAAAGCACAAACAAGTGAAGCACAAACTCATACAAATTTCTGGGCAAGGCAGGTTGCAAACAGCAGCATGTAAACATTCATCATCATGCATTCGACCAAGAACAAAAATCCCAGAATCACCAATCAAGCATACGAGTAGCATCATCAAACATTCAGTATCACAAACATGGCACCACTTTTCAACAAATCATTATAACCAAGCTAAATCGATGAAAAATGCATTTGTTCACCAAAATGAAAATCAAGATATCTCACAGCATAGTCATCCATTTAATGTGATTCAAAGCTTAAATCATCCTACTAAGTAAGACCTACATGAAACATGGCGTGGCTTAATGAATGATGAAGTTCGAAATATTACCAAATTTGAAGTACAATGGTGATGCAGTGGTGTTTTGAAGTTGTTGTGCTCGAACAGATGGCCTTTGTGCTTTGCAATGTTGAATACTTGAAGAAGGTAGGTTCAAGGATGCTTAGAAAACCTCGCAGCTCCAACTGCCATGGTTGTGTGCTTTGAAGAACAGGACATGAAGGGAAGGTTCCAGCTAGTGTTTGATGGTGGAAATGTGCTCAGAAATAGGTCTAGGTGAAGAATCAATCAAGGTTTGCTCAAGGGTCTTTGTTGTTTTGAGCAGAAAATCCCAGTATGCAAATTTGCAAGAAGGAGAGGGAGTGTATTTTCTGTCGTGTGGCTGCAGTCTAGGGTTCATTTGTGACAGAAAAATGCATTTATATTGTCTGCTTAAGGTCTGCTAATGAAGTGGTAAATTGGTTTTGTTGAAATGGAGCATTTTGCATTTTTGCTAATTGAGGAACAAGTGAATGATGGAGGGTGTGTGCTGCTGCGAATTGGGCCTCAAATAGGCTGTACAGACTATGCAAAATGCTGTTTTGGTTGTACATATGAAATGCTGTACTGGTTTTGCTTTTTGAACCAAAATGCATAAAAATGCCAACTTTGTACCTTGGTCCAAAATGGTAGCAACATGGTGATATGATGATGGTTTAAGGCTTGAGACAAGTCACAAATGTGGTTTAACACATTTCCCAATTGGCCAAATCAAGAAAAAGTCAAAGAATCAAAAAGTCAAAGTTTGGTCAAACTTTGAATTTAAATGAAAAAGGTCCAAAAATGCCATTTTGAATGGTAAGGTTTTAGGTCATGAAATTTATATTTTGGAAAGAGGATGAAAAATGTGGTTTGTAGGAAAAAACCCCACCAAATTTGGCCTTATGGTTTGAGAGATATGGCTCTTTGAAGTTCAAAAATTGGTGAAAATGATTTGATCATATCTTGACAACCACACATGGGATTTTGATGTTCTTGGACTTTTTGAAAATGGGAGAACAAGATCTTCAACTTTCATGTTGGGCAAAAATTCATTTGAAGCTTGTATCATGATGTAAGTTTAAGATCAAGAAGTTTCCATTTTTGGCAGTTGAAATTACAGGTCCACTTGCTATTTCTGGAAAATTTCTGATTTCACTTGATTTTCTTCCATGATAAGGTTTGACATGATAGATGAGGCTTATACAAGCATGAATGAACTCCTTCAGATCAATTCTATCCATCAAATTCTTGATTAAATCAACAGTTGACCAAGTTTGACTTTCCTAGGGTTTTGGATGACTGGAGCATTTCTGATGAATTCCAAACCCTAATTCCTTGAGACCTTGACTTCAAATGATGTCCCAAGTTGTATGAACTTTTGATTATTGATCATGGTGCCCAAATTCTGCAAGAATGGCCACCATCCATTGCTTTGACTGACTGTTGACCATCTTGACCTAATTGCTGATAATTGCTTCAACTGCAAGCAACAAGGTTAGACTGACAATATTTTTGTACTTTTTTGAATGATAAACATATGAAAGGCAAAGATATACAAATGCAAAGTATGCTTGGTGATCAAGAAACAAACCCACAAGGCAATCTATCCACTAAGAGGAAAGCAAAGGCATGCATTGATCCTTGAGGTTATGATATGAATGATATGGGCCATGAGGGATCTTAGGGCCCAAAATTAGGGTCTTACAGATGCCCCTATTTAAGGTCATTCTAGCCGGAGAAGTGAAGTTTAGAAATCTTCATCTCGACGCGGTAGAATGGACTTAAATAACAGTAATGAGACAAATTTTGGTCCCTAAGAGACCTCATGATGCAGATGTATGCGTGCAAAAGACACGAATTCTGTGGGGAATATGATTCACACAGAAGAAAAGACGATCCATCGGAGTAGTACACTCACCAGGAACATAGACTCTAATAAGATTCTATGGGGATAATAAAAGAAAAAGAAATGTGTGGACAATACACGACTCTAAACTGGGGAAGATAAAACTGACATAACGTGAACAAAACACGACTCTGATTAGGAAAACAGAAAACAGACTGGAGAACTCACTGGGGAGTGAAGGACTCACACTGGGAAGAGAATTCTAAATGGAAAATAAATCCATTGGAAAGACACAAGCTGACTCCTGGGGGAGAAGCAAACGAGAAATTCCACTGAGGGAAGCAACAAAGAAATGAGATGTTACCGAGCATACGGGTAACAAACTCAGGAAAGTCTGACTCCACAGGGGGACCGAGGTCATAATAGGGAGCAGAAAGGAGGGAACACCAAAGATACCGGTTACTGGGTATATAATAGGTGACCGACCAAAGCGTGAATTGGATTTCACTTCCAAAACACTCATCATCCTGAAGAGAGCTAGAAAAGCAAACTTGTTTATAGGATGGACATTCAATTCCACAAGGAAAATGAATCTTACTCTGAGGGGAAAACAATCAAGGATTGACCCAAGAGTGAACGAGACATATTATTCATTACCGGCAGACCGTGAATAATATACTCGAAAGGAAAATTATCCTGAACCGGTTACTGGGTTGTTTAAGGATAAAGATCCGAAATCGTGAATTGGTTTGTGTTCCAAGACACTCATCATCCGAAAGAAAGCTAGAACAGCAGACTTGTTTAAAGGATGGATAAAAAAAACGTGAATTGGTGTGTGTTCCAAAACACTCATCATCCGAAAGAAAGCTAGAACAGCAGACTTGTTTAAAGGATGGTCAAAAAAGCGTGAATTGGTGTGTGTTCCAAAACACTCATCATCCGAAAGAAAGCTAGAACAGCAGTCTTGTTTAAAGGATGGATATTCGATTCTACAAAGAATACGAATCTTGCTCAGTTGGGGAAAATCAACAAAGGATTCCAACTAAAGAGCGCATGAGACATATTATTCATTACCGGCAGACCGTGAATAATATACTCGCATGGAAGATTATCCTGAACCGGTTACTGGGTTGTTTAAGGATAAAAATCCGAAAAAGAAAGGCATCGGGATACCAGAATAGGTATATAATGATGGCCAATCAAAAGGAGCAACAGACATTACCGACAAAAGGGTAAATGAAAGGCGATCTGCTGAGGATAAATTGCAAGTATCCGGCAATTATCGACAGAAGACTAGCTGGGGATGCATTGGTGTACAACCAATGATCCGGGGAACAAATCACTAGCATACGGTGAAAAGACCCACTGGGGATAAAATTGCTAGCATACGGCAATTATCCACAAAAGACTTGCTAGGGATATAAGTGCTGATCTGAGCAACTTATCCAAGCAAAGGAAAGTCAACATCAAAGACTAGATGAAGATATCCACAAAATTAGGGTTTACATCTACCGAAAACGGGGTAGAAGACCAAAAACTCCGCGTGGGGATAGAACAAATCACAAATCCGCACGGGAAACCAAGATAGGGTTTATAACAAACCACAGACTGCTGAAGAGCAGGAAAAATAGGATTTACAACTACCGGGTAATAGGTAGAAAACCAAAAACTCTGGCTGGAGAACAAAAGGTGTATAACCACAAATTCTGTCAAGAAAGCCAGGAAAGATAGGACTTACAACTGCTGGTTTGTAGGCAGAGGCCCAAAAACATTCCGCTGGGGAACAACCCACTGGGAAACACAAGATATCTGACAAATAGCCAATTCGGGAACGATCCGAAAAGACAGACTGAATCAAGACACGTCCTAATGAGGATATAGCTCAAATAGGAACATCCATCCCAATATATGTGTTGGGAGGAAACGGAAGAAACCGTCATCCACGAGGGTATATCTCAGTGGGGAACTGCAGAAGGAAAGACAACATTTTCTGCTTACGGGGCTGACTCTATATGGAGAGATTTTAAACACCCAACATCTGCTTGGGGAGATCTGTAAAGAGATCTATATCACCATAGCAGGAGACACGACAAACAAAAGATATGTGGCAAGAAATGCGACATGAATATCTGAATGTTTATGAATATGCATGAATATGCGTGATTTATGTTTGATGAATGCTGACAAAACAGACAATTCTAACACAAACAGGTCCAGGAACCAAAACGTCCGGTATTATACTTCCAGGGGAAAAACCAGCTGGAGAGCCAATCTGCGGAGGTCTACATGCTATAAAGCAAAGATCTGCAGGTACTGCTGAAGAAGCAGAGAATCAGAGATATCAGGAAACAACCCAATCAGGGTACAGAAAGTCACAACGGGCAAAACAGCCACCAAGACAAATCTGTAGGGGAACAAGAGAGGTCCCAAAGTATCTGCAGGGGATCCCAGTGTCAACTGAGAAACAAAGGGTGCGTAAGCACGAACTGCTGTAGAAGCAAATCCACACAACTCCGCTGGGGAACAACCCACTGAGGGAGAAATGATATCATCCAAGTAGAATATAAATGCGTAAGCAACTCTACTGGGGAAAAACTGTCGGCTACTCTCTTGGGAACAAACCACTGAGGGAGGACAGATCAAACAAGTAGATTCTGCAACGAACCACTCCACTTGGGGAGAATACACATAGCAAACTGATCACAACAAGTAGATTCTGCAATACAAGCCACTCTACTGGGGATCACAACTAGTCAGGAAATTAAATCCGTTCACTGGAGGCTAGAGCCATCATCCAACCATATCGGGATTGAAGGAGTAACAGACGAAACTGCCACAACAAGCATTCTGCAGACTATGCTGAGGAAAAGATGGTTGCAATTGGGATATCGACCCAAATCAAACAACGAGTAGGAAAATAAATCCTGCTCTGCTGAAGAGAAAAACTCTGATGGAGAGATAGCAACAATTCCGCAGACGACTTCGCCGGGGAAAAGGTAAAGTACCGGGTATCAAACCACTGACTTACCGAGTCTTCAAAAAGAAAGCGATCGTGCTGAGGAGACATACAAATCCTGCCGGCACACTGCATGGGGAAAAGCGGTAACAAACTCTGCTCGCAACCCTGGTGGGGATATTAATGACAGCTCTACTCGCGACTCAGAGGGGAGTATCAATCAATCAGTTATACTCATGACTGCTGAGGAGACAAATGAAGTCTGGGGATACGACCCACTGGAGAGTGACAGGGCACCAAGATGACAAACCATCAACCGCCGAAACTTCTACAAGAAAAACACCCAGGCTGGGGCAAAACTGCTGCTGGAGAAACGAAGTCTTCAACAATAAATCACTTGCGACTGTACTGGGGAACAACCCCAACAACAAATCTGCTCGAGGAACAACCTCAACAAAGATATGAAGAAAGAAAATACCACCAAACCAGGAATATGAACCAATGTCTTACCTGTTGGGAATCATGCCACCTTCGGGAGAGCACTGAGATATTCTTGAGTATCCTTTCAATCTTGTGAATGTTCACTTTGTTTAAACAAATTTTTTTTGAAAAATTTATTTGTTTAAAACAATGACATTTTATCAATTTAAAACATGCAAAACATTTGTTGAATTGAAACAAATAAGAGTGCAAATAAATTGGATAAAAGCTCAAATTGATTTGATGGAATGGTAGTCTGCAAATGGCAAGACTCCATAGATCTGTACAAATTTGAAATCAGTGATATATATTGGAAGAGGGCTACATTGAACATAATGATCCTTTCTCTACCAATTTGAATCTCGATGTATCCGAAGCTTCAGTTGACGACGAATCGATAATCTTCTGACGAAATGACGACTGTGAAACAGAAAGTCTTGTCGGGATGCAGTCACTTGCCAAATCCCTAATTTTTGCCTAGATTGCCCCAGAGTGAGGTACTCAATCTAGCGGGATGCAAATATATTTTTTTCAAGTCTCTAATTTTTGCCTGGATTACCCTTGCGGGTTCTCCACCGAGACGCTCATTTTTGCCTAAGCCGCCCTTTCGGGTTTTCAACTTAGCGAGCTATTCTGTTTTTTTTCATTTGTTTTTCATTTGCATATACTTTTTTTTTTTTTTTTTTAGGCAAAGTATCTCTTGACTGCATCTGAATTCACAGGACGAGTGAAATCCTCCCCATCCATTGTTGTAAGCATCAAAGCTCCGCCTGAAAAGGCTCTCTTAACAACATATGGACCCTCGTAGTTTGGAGTCCACTTGCCCCTTGGAATCGGGCGCGAAAGACAAAACTTTCTTGAGCACAAGGTCACCTTCTCGGAACACACGAGGCTTGACCTTCTTGTCGAATGCTTTCTTCATCCTTTGCTGATATAACTGACCATGGCACATGGCAGTTAAACGCTTCTCTTCAATCAAATTCAACTGGTCATAATGACTCTGAATCCATTCAGCATCAGTCAACTAGGGACTTTGAGGGTATGATTTTTTCTTTTGAAAAAATTTTCCTGGTTTTTTTGATTTTTCATCTTTTTCACCCTCTTCTCTTTTTTTTTTTTTTTTGATTGATTTTTTTTTTTGATTTTTTTTTTTTTTTTTTTTTTAAATCCCCAGTTTGACTGGTTTGCTGATTCTCATGATACAGCTGAATGAGCTTCTTTGTGCTCAAGAAGGCGGGTAATCTCGTCAGGAATCCCCTTCAACATCATCTTCCTCTGCCTCAGATACAAGGACTTCAAGATTGGGAGATGGCGTTTGATCATTATGTTCAATGGGTTTAGAAATCCCTGCATAATGATTCTGGATAACGAAAAGCTTTTGATATTTTAAACAAGCAAATCATTTATGCAGATGAAGAAACTGTTTTTGTTTTTCATGGTTTTTTGTGATCACTGATTTCATAAAGAAAAGCAAAAAGTGAAAACAAAGGAAAAACAAATGTTTTGACAATGCAAAAATTGAATGAAAACATCATTGTATGTATGCTTTGCCAACAATGTCATCACTTCTCCTTTTGGCATGGGAGAAGGGTTTTAAACAAAATGAACAATTACTCTGATCTATGGATAACTGTAGGAACATCCACAGCGACCCAATTGTGGCAGACACCACCAGGAATAACAAAATTGTTCAAGTCTTCTGCATATTCTTCAATGATAACAGCAGCTTCTTCTTCTTCAGGTTGATCAGCCTGGATGAATCCTCCACTCGTGAACAAACCTTTCTCATTAAGTGCCCCAGAACAGTAGCCAATGCCAGCCCGGGATTGGTTAACCAGGAATAAATCCATTCACAGGAATAAATCCATCAAAAGCACTTAGGCTGGCAAAATCCTCCTCGGAGTTCACAACTCTCTTGCTTAGGACGATCCATTAATCTGGCAGAGTTGGCTTTGGTAAAATACCGACAAAGTGCGTCTTCAAAATAAACGAAGATCGCAGGGTCAGACCACAGGACGGGAGACCGGAACAAAACACCCGCTTATGCAAATGATGCATGAAGTGTTTATGCATATGCTTGTTTTTTATATCAAAGGAACCCGAGGGTTTTATTTGCAAACTTTGAAATGTTTAAGCATTTTGATCATACATGAAAATATCTCAGATATATCAGGTGAAAAATTTTTTCCGGTTTTTTCATGTTTTGAAAATTTTTGCAAATAAACTCCTTTGAGTTCCTTGAAAATTTTCTTTTTTCTGATGACATGAATGCGGATGAATGCGTGAATGTATGAATGCAACAAACACACTCAAGGATCAAGCAAAGCACACCAAACAAAGGTCGTGGGAAAGCTCTAGGTATCCCTAATATCAATCATCCATTTTGGTGGATTTAGGTTTTCACCTTATCGACACCCAAGTTCCATTGATATTAACGGTACGTGAACCGGTTCAGACATTCTTAATATCAACCAGCCGCTTTGGTGGATTTAGGTTTTACACCTGATCCGGGATCCATTGATATTAACAATGTTTGAACGACTCAACCACGAATCATGGGTTTGTTGAGAGTCACGAGCATGGAGTCTCGGTTAAGAACCACCCAAAGGGAGTGTACTAGGGTTTAAACCTGCCAGACATGTTCTATCAGAGGTTCCCATAATCATCGTTCCATCTTTCGAATATTATCGGAGGAACGAATACTCGTATTCCAAGAATATTCTCAAGAGAAACTCTTATGAGTGTAGTATCGCGTGACAATCGTATCAGAACTGACATCTGAACGACCTCCGCACTACGGTCCTAAAAATAGGCCAAGATGGGTTTGGTAAACTAAGGTCCTTGGCTTCTGCGGAACATGATTGAAAGAATAATGCCTAACCACAAATAACTTGTGTGACATTATTAGTTCAACATGACCTCCACCAAGTGAATGGGCTCGCAAGTCAACTGGCTAAGGACTACTCCACACCAGTCGACAAGACTATGCCATTCTCCTATCCTAGAGAGCACTCGAGTTCGGGTATAGAACTCATCTCACGGATCACCAAAGCAAACAGCAATGTATATCAAGCAATTCACACATTACAATCAATACAGTGATCCCAAATTATACAAAAATATGTCAGATAAAGAATAACAATATAGCACAACAAGGGTGAAAAGTAAGCAATACCACCAGGGATTCTGGTGAGGTGAACATTATCCCCAGTGAAGTCGCCACTTTTCTGTAGCGGTGTATTCGTCGCTATATGATCTATCGATTAAATCATAAGCTAAGAGATACATTGAAATTTTCGAGTCGCCACCGCACTTTTATTTATCCAAAGGACTGGCTAAAAAGCGAACAAAAGCCTAAGAAGTTTTACACGTAGAAAACTAATAAAAAGATCAGAGATTCTGGGTAAGGGGTAAATTACGCAATGGGAAGGTGTTAGGCACCCACTACGTCCTAGGTACTCCTAGGGAGCCCTTTTCACACTTGTTATGCTAAATTGATATTTGTTATGACATAAAGATTGTGCAAACATGATTGGGATGATGAGGAAAGAATATACAATTTTTATTGGGTTATTGGGTTCGAACGGATGAACCCGTTGCCTACGTACCTTCCATCAAAGGTAAGGATCAGAACGCCGTAGTTCGGCTAAAAGATTTCCAAAAGTTGGTGGATTCAGTTTTAAACACAAGCACTGAGGCTTTTCATTATCAATGGGAGAACACTCGACCAAAAACAACATCCACCATGTGAGGATAGCTTCGACGTACTAGAGGGATTAGCCCTGTTTGAAGTACGGAAGTCTTACTGTCGACTCACTAAGGATAGGCAAGATTTACATCAACCACAAAGATAATTGAAACCTATGGCTAATGCATGAAAAGATTAATAATGGACAAAGCCAAAACAAGTGAATGAGTGAAGTTAATTGATTGTGATTATGAAAATGAAGTCAGAGTATGATTAAGATCAATTCAAATAAGTATTATGAAATGAAGTTTGAAAAAAGGTCAAGGACTTGAGTCCAGGTTTTTAGTTAGAAAACATGAAGATGTTTGCACAACACTTATGTCAAATTTGAAAGATAAAGTGTGAAAAGGTTTAGGACATAATGAATGATGAATGGATGGAGATGGAAAGTAAAACTTCTTAGAGGGTTCACTTCTTGAAATCATATGGGAGATGATTCAAGTGTGTCCTTTGGAATGGCAATTAATAATAACAAATAAGCAAAGCAAGCAAAAGCGGATATCGGATGCCAATCAATGGGCTTATACCAATCTCCTAAAACAAAACGGGATATCAGATGCCACTCAATGGACTTACACCAATCTCCACAGGCAAAGAAATAAAAGCGGATACCGGATACCAATAGATGGATTTACACCAGTCTCCTAAAACAGAAATGGATATCAGATGCCACTCAATGGACTTACACTAATCTCCACAGAAGAAAACAAGAATGAAACATGGAAGTCAGCTGCCAATCTATCTGGACTTAGGTTAACTCCACAGTATGGTCCTAGGAAATCCAATGCCACATTACAGGGACTTACAATGGATCCTCACATACAAGAACAAAAGCAACAATATGATCACAGGAATGCAAATGCCAACTTACAGGGACTTATAATTGCAACCTCTCATACAAACATATAAAACAAACTATGATCACAGGAAAGCAGATGCCAACTTACAGGGACTTATAACTGCAACCTCACATACAAATCAAACAGATCAAATTATGATCATAGGACAACAGATGCCGACTTACAGGGACTTATAACTGTATCCTCACATACAAACAGATAAACAGAAGATATGAGTGACCAATGAGGTCTTACACTCTATCCTTCCATATCACAGGAGCAAATGCCAAAGCAATGGACTTACAATTGTCCTCAATGGGTAAACAATGATAACAAAAGTCACACAGACAAATGATATGATCATGCACTAATGGCAATGGATGATGATGATAAATGCATAGCATACAGGCAAACAAGTGCACATGAAGCAATCAATCAATCAATGAATATCAAACAGCACACTCTATAGCCAAAACATGGGGGCTCACACAAGAGGGTTTGACTTTGAAAGTCCACTGTAATAGGTAAGGGTCGCTCTTAACCTTGCCATTGAGGGGCTAAGGTGAAGCAGATGAAAAGGAGATGAGGGGTGTGCCTCATTGCTTCTATCTCAGATCAGAGAGAGCATTTCAGAAAGTGTGGGAGTTCAGAAAGTAGGAACTCTCTCCACATTATTGACTCGATTAGATCTTGGGTATTTATCTCAATGCTTCAACCAGGTACTGGGAGCAAAGAGAGGACACACTGAATAGTGGGGGATAGATTGCTTATCCCTACCTTCCACCAATTGCCTTACTTGAAGGACTTTTCCTGCTTGGGACAAATATAAACAAACACAGGCATTGCCTCTTAAGGAGGACTTCAGACAGTTTGCCCGGTCAAATAACAGACCGGGTCTCCAGACTACATGAAGAAGAAGTATTTATACCTCAAAGCAAATGCTAAATAGCAAAGCAAGCAAGCAAGTTCAAAGAACTTAAGCAACTAAAGTACCTGCAAAAAGTCAAACTTATTAGCAAACAGTTCAACAGTCAAAATCAAAAGGAAATGAACCAATAGTCAACCACAGAGGGACCAATTGTGCAAGGGACAAAGACTCAAGCATATGAGTCACCTACAAAACAAATGTTAGCACATGATAAACAAACCAACTCAATCAAAATTGAAAGGTCTTTGGGGCATTGGTGCTCAACCTGAAACAGATGAACTCAACATAAGCTTAGAAGACCACTAGGACTAGCCTAGGGTCAAAGATGGAAGAAAAAGTCAAGGCAGCAAGAAAAAGTCAACCCAAACCAAGTTTGAACATTCAAGAAGCATTCTCAAGTGGATTCATAATTATATCATGCATCATGGTCATTTCATATGCAAAAGGAGGCAAAGCATGGCAAGAGAAGCATACAAAAGTCAACAGCAAAGACTTCATTCAAAAGTCAACTCAAACAATCTCAAAAATTATGAAATAAATCACACCCAATCCTAACATCTAACATGGTATACATGTCAAATTTCAATGCATTTGGATGAGAGGAAGGCAGTCAAGTAAAATCATGAAGTCAAACCAAGTTCAAGTAAGCATGGTGAAAGTCAACAAGCATGGGTCCACTTCAAAAAATCATATCAATTTGAAAACAGAAGAGAAATGAATGAGATTAACACCATTGCAAAGCTCAAGGAGTCTAGTTATCACATATGAAATTTCATGGTCATACAATAAGATTTGAGGATTTCACAAAAGATTTGGCAAGGCATAGCACAAAAAGTCAACAAATGACCAATTATGGAAGAAAATCCTCAATCAAATGGAAAACAGCAAGATTAATTCCAAGAAAATTCATACATAAACTAGACATGTGATAGATGGTTCATGCAAAATTTGGGGTCAATTGGATAAGAGGAAGCATGTGAACAAAAATTGGGAAAATACATGATCATGGTATAGCACCAAATGTAACACATAACTTCAGAAAATCATAACTCTCAATCTACAAATGATAAATGCACAAACTTTATATGGAAATGAAGGTCAATGTGTCTAGTTTCACCACAAAAAATTTCAATCTCATTGGATACAACATGACAATTTCACAATTGGAATGGCAAAGGGTGTCATTTTGGCATACATGTTGGGAAAACAATTATCATTTAAAATCCAGCCACTGAAAAATTAATTAAAATTCACCATAAAATAGTAGACTCATTCATGAGTTTAGTGCAAAAAATCTCACAATTTTTGGAGTTAAAATGAATTAAAAATGAATTGTGGAAGTTGATGAACATTTGAAGCAAAAAGTGAACAAGATAGCATGGCAATTGGTCAAACAATGAGTCAACGGATGGCATACTTGTAATTCCGGGCTCATTAACCTAAACTACTGCGTTTTGGGGAAAGAAATGAAATGTTCCTATTGGCTCCCAGCCAATGGAACAGTAGCACGGCCAACAAGTTGAAAATTCTGAGTTTCACATGAATCCTTAGGGTTTTAGCAACCACATGGCATTTGCAAGCAATCAGCATTCATCAATTCAAGCAACAACATTCACATAGACAGCAGGAAATTCAAGTGTAAAGCTCATGAACAACAGGGTTCTTTGGTTTTAAAAACAACAGCAACAACCATCATCATCATTCAAACAGCACCCAAACAACAGCAAAATTCATCATTCACATTCAAACAGCACCCAAACAACAGCAACATTCATCATTCACATAGATTTTCTGGACAATGTTCATGGTTTAATAGCAGGGCATGTTCATTATCCAACTTCAAAACAAACATTCAAATGCCAAAAGACAAACAGCATGGAAAATCACTGGACAGTTTAAGGTTTAACAGCATGGCAGCTCATGTATTCATCATCAATTTGCAGCATGGTTGATAGCATAACAGCATTCATTTTCAAACAGCATCATCCATTGACATGAGCAAAAACATCCAGCATCAAACAATCGAGCATGGCCATAAACATTAACAGCAAAACAACATGATCATGGGAGTTTATCTGGATATAACATCAGGTTTGAACATCAGCATTGGCATTCAGCATTCAAACTCACGTAACTTCATGCAATTGATCAAAATGAAGTCCAACAAACAAACTCAAAACAGCAGGGCAATGCATCAAGTTCATCATCCTCATGTACTCATCATAACCAACAGTAAACAAACAGCATGGTGGAAAATCCTCATGATTCAAACATCAGCATAGCATTCAGCATTCAAACTCATGTAACTTCATCAATCATCAAACAAGTTTCGAACAACAATCATAACAGCATGTCAACAACTAACATCATGCAACCTCAAAGCACAAACAAGTGAAGCACAAACTCATACAAATTTCTGGGCAAGGCAGGTTGCAAACAGCAGCATGTAAACATTCATCATCATGCATTCGACCAAGAACAAAAATCCCAGAATCACCAATCAAGCATACGAGTAGCATCATCAAACATTCAGTATCACAAACATGGCACCACTTTTCAACAAATCATTATAACCAAGCTAAATCGATGAAAAATGCATTTGTTCACCAAAATGAAAATCAAGATATCTCACAGCATAGTCATCCATTTAATGTGATTCAAAGCTTAAATCATCCTACTAAGTAAGACCTACATGAAACATGGCGTGGCTTAATGAATGATGAAGTTCGAAATATTACCAAATTTGAAGTACAATGGTGATGCAGTGGTGTTTTGAAGTTGTTGTGCTCGAACAGATGGCCTTTGTGCTTTGCAATGTTGAATACTTGAAGAAGGTAGGTTCAAGGATGCTTAGAAAACCTCGCAGCTCCAACTGCCATGGTTGTGTGCTTTGAAGAACAGGACATGAAGGGAAGGTTCCAGCTAGTGTTTGATGGTGGAAATGTGCTCAGAAATAGGTCTAGGTGAAGAATCAATCAAGGTTTGCTCAAGGGTCTTTGTTGTTTTGAGCAGAAAATCCCAGTATGCAAATTTGCAAGAAGGAGAGGGAGTGTATTTTCTGTCGTGTGGCTGCAGTCTAGGGTTCATTTGTGACAGAAAAATGCATTTATATTGTCTGCTTAAGGTCTGCTAATGAAGTGGTAAATTGGTTTTGTTGAAATGGAGCATTTTGCATTTTTGCTAATTGAGGAACAAGTGAATGATGGAGGGTGTGTGCTGCTGCGAATTGGGCCTCAAATAGGCTGTACAGACTATGCAAAATGCTGTTTTGGTTGTACATATGAAATGCTGTACTGGTTTTGCTTTTTGAACCAAAATGCATAAAAATGCCAACTTTGTACCTTGGTCCAAAATGGTAGCAACATGGTGATATGATGATGGTTTAAGGCTTGAGACAAGTCACAAATGTGGTTTAACACATTTCCCAATTGGCCAAATCAAGAAAAAGTCAAAGAATCAAAAAGTCAAAGTTTGGTCAAACTTTGAATTTAAATGAAAAAGGTCCAAAAATGCCATTTTGAATGGTAAGGTTTTAGGTCATGAAATTTATATTTTTGGAAAGAGGATGAAAAATGTGGTTTGTAGGAAAAAACCCCACCAAATTTGGCCTTATGGTTTGAGAGATATGGCTCTTTGAAGTTCAAAAATTGGTGAAAATGATTTGATCATATCTTGACAACCACACATGGGATTTTGATGTTCTTGGACTTTTTGAAAATGGGAGAACAAGATCTTCAACTTTCATGTTGGGCAAAAATTCATTTGAAGCTTGTATCATGATGTAAGTTTAAGATCAAGAAGTTTCCATTTTTGGCAGTTGAAATTACAGGTCCACTTGCTATTTCTGGAAAATTTCTGATTTCACTTGATTTTCTTCCATGATAAGGTTTGACATGATAGATGAGGCTTATACAAGCATGAATGAACTCCTTCAGATCAATTCTATCCATCAAATTCTTGATTAAATCAACAGTTGACCAAGTTTGACTTTCCTAGGGTTTTGGATGACTGGAGCATTTCTGATGAATTCCAAACCCTAATTCCTTGAGACCTTGACTTCAAATGATGTCCCAAGTTGTATGAACTTTTGATTATTGATCATGGTGCCCAAATTCTGCAAGAATGGCCACCATCCATTGCTTTGACTGACTGTTGACCATCTTGACCTAATTGCTGATAATTGCTTCAACTGCAAGCAACAAGGTTAGACTGACAATATTTTTGTACTTTTTTGAATGATAAACATATGAAAGGCAAAGATATACAAATGCAAAGTATGCTTGGTGATCAAGAAACAAACCCACAAGGCAATCTATCCACTAAGAGGAAAGCAAAGGCATGCATTGATCCTTGAGGTTATGATATGAATGATATGGGCCATGAGGGATCTTAGGGCCCAAAATTGGGGTCTTACAGATGGCTTCTATGTTCGCAACCAGAGGTGAAAGATGGAGTGCAGTGTTAATATTCGGGCAAGTATTCAGTGAGTGTTGCATGAAGGTCATGAAAGAGGATAGCATCAAAGCTACGACACACGCTGTAACAGTCTTTGACCGTCATAGACAAAAATTCAGCATCTAGGAAACAATGGGAAACAACAAGGGGAGACCAAATTAAGCCTACGATGTTAGACTAAACAGAATTTGGTGCATTTATGGAAAATTCCAGGCCTTCCGCGTCATTGCAGCATGCGCTTATACTCGTCAAGATGCTTACAACCATTTATCTGATGTGTACAAGGCCAACACCATCATGAATGTATATACTCAAAGCTTCTCAGTACTACCAATGGAGGATTACTGGCCTCCATATGAAGGAGATGCGTAGAAAGAAGAAAGGAAGGCCAAACAGCACACGTATCAGAACATAGATGGATTCCACAGATCAAATGATAAGATTATGTAGTATCTGTCGTCAACTAGGACACAACAAGAACAACTGTCCCAATCGAGGAGCATCATCTAGGTCTTAAGCTTTTTGAAACATTGTATTTCTGTAACATTCAATCATTATATATCATTAAGTTCTTGTTACAACGAGTTTCACAACAAACATCAGTATAAAACATCTGAAAACATAAATATTTCTAACTGATTACAGCAATCAAATTGATGTCGTCTCGACCGAACATCATTTCCCTATCATCCTTATCAGTCTTCATTTGCACCCAACTAAAGATAATGTCAAGTTTCTCAATACTTCTGATTTTTCCCCTTCTGGTATTTTCCCATCTAACCATCGAATCAGCTCCCTCTTCAGTTGATCGAACGTGGTGATGTTCCAAAACAACATCAGCATTTGAGGTTTGTCTCTCGCATAAATCATCTTTCCGTATCGGCGACGAACACCAAACATGATAGCCAAATGATTATATGAGATGTGGAAAAATTGGTCACACAACGCATCTATTTATAAGACAAAAAAATCATTTTCGGAGGAGTCTCCAATTGAATTGGCGACTCCTCTTAAAACCTACACATAGGCGCCAATCCAATTGGCGCCTCCAATCAAGTTTTAAGAGGAGTCGCCAATTCAATTGGAGACTCCTCCTAAAAGTGGGGTATTTTGGGATTTTTTTTGAAACCAGGGGTATTTTGGGAATTTTCTTGAAAAAGTGGGTTATTTGGGTAAAAAACCTTGTCAAGCGTAAAAATGGATTAAAAAAAACGTCAACCTTTTATGGAGTGAACGATAGCTCAAATTTTTATTCACCCCATTTAGATTACTAAAATAATCTTCAACCAAAAGATTTTCTTCCAACAAAAATCGTTAACAAAGACAGTAAAAAAAAGGATTTCAATAGAAAGTGAAGAGGAAACTAGCAGACACCAAAAATCCATCCCATGTGTTTTAAAGCTATACGACATCATAATAATATATCCCCTCAACAAAATAGCTATACGACATCATAATAATATATCCCCTCAACAAAATCAAATCATATAGTAGAAGGTTCAAAAAGACAAATCTGATTGTGTGTAGGTGAATGAGGAGCCATGTTGAAATATTAGATATAATATAAGTTGAATTGTGTGGCATAAATCCAAAATTAATTAAAGTTTAGAATTTGTTATTTTACTTAGTATTCAAGTCATTTATGTGTATATAAATAAGCACTTTATAATTCAGTATTATAATTCAATTCAATAATACAATCCTTATTTCTTTATTCTCTCGTTCTCTACTTACTAAAAGTGTCTCAAGCACTAACAAATTGGTATCAGAGTCTGGTTCATCTCATGAAGGGTTGTGGTGAAACCCTAACTGATACGATGATAGTTGAGAAGGTAATGTGTATGTTGACCTCTCACTTTAATCACGTTATCGTAGCTAATCAAGAATCCAACAATCTCGAAACCCTAAAACTAGAAGATTTGGTTGATTTGTTGGAGGCGTGTTGGATTAGGATTGTCGAAAGGAAATAAATTCAAGACTCGATACAAGCACTATAGGCTCACTCAAGGAAGAAGAATGGTGGTTCCAACAAGTTCAAAGGCAAAATTGACAAGACTTGGGGCAAGAAGTCTTGGTCGAATCCTCACAAGAATAAGGTCAATGATAGAGCTTATAAATCCTCGAAAAGAGGAGAATGAAATTCCTATTAGAAAGACAAAGAAGAGAAAAAAGTTGTGTAGTGCTATAATTGTGAAAAATGGGGTCACTCGGCCAAGCATTGTTGGTATAGGAAAGATAAGGGGTTGACAAAAGGCAAGGACGAATGAGCGGACCTTGGACGTCAAGATTCAGATGATTATGATGATATAGTGGTTATGGTTGCAGTTCCAGATGATCATGTTGAATCCAAGATCTGGTTACTCGACTTAGGCTGCTCAAATCACATGACTGGTAAAAAGTATGGTTAGTAGATTTCGACGAGTCGAAGAAGAGCAAGGTCAAACTTGTTGATAATATCTTGTTGCAAGCTGAAGATACTGGCAACATAGTTACTCAAAAGGAGTAATTCAAAGGAGTAATGGAGTGAAAGCCTTGATCAAAGATGTACTCTATTGTAAGTCTGAAATCAGTCTAAGAGGGGGGGGGGTGAATTAGAAACCTTGGAATTTTCTTGTTATAAGGATTATTTTTCTGGTTTATAATGGTGTTTAGGAGAGTGGTAAAGTGCAGAAAAATAATGACACAGAGATTTATCCTGGTTCCCTTCACAATCCGAAGGTACATCCAATCCCCTTTCCAACAAGAAAGAGATTTCCACTATTTGTTTGGACTTGTACAATGACCAACAAAGACCACCAAGAACAAACTCTTGGATTTCCAACAAAGTCCACTTATGAGAACAATCCTCTCAAAGTGACTCTCTTGTTTCTAAACAACAAGGAAACCTTCTTAGTGATAAGAGAACAATCCTCTCCTATGCACCTCTTACTATCAAACAAGTAAGGATAAAACACTCATTATCTTAATTCCACTAATGCTGGAAAAATTAAGATGTGAAGAACAACAAGTGTATAATTTAAATGGAAGTTTGAATAACCTGGAAATATCTGCATATCAATCAAAGGATTGATCTTCTCCTTTTGGAATAATCAATCTCACAATGTTTATAGAAGTGTTCAAATGATGCATATGAATTTTGGACACTTATCTTTGAAAATAGTAAACAAAGAAAGATTGTGAAAATTAATTTTTAAGGAGGTGATTTGAAATCTGAAAATTTTAGTTTAAATATCCTTCTATAAACCTCTTTAAACAGGTGCAAACAACCAATGGATGTCATGGTTCATAGAGAAGAAGCATGAATTGAAAATATGAAAAGTTGCAATTTTTCTACAAAAATTCCCAGTAGTAACCGGTTACCCAAATTGTGTTAACCGGTTACATTAATTGCAACGTTAAGAAAAAATCAAATTTTAAACTGTGTAACAGGTTACCATGAAAGTGTTAACCGGTTACATGCTAACAAAATCTGCCCAGAAATTGAATTTTGTTTCGGGTTAACCGGTTACCCCAAAAGTGTTAACCGGTTACCACTATTGAAAAAAGGAAAAATTGAGAACTTTTAAAAGTTGTAACCATTTTGAAATAAATTCTAAGTGTCCATATCATATTATGCATGCAACAATCAATTGAACACTTTAGATATAAACATTAACTAAGATTAAATTCCAATACCTTTGTGATCAATTTCTCGAGCGACTTTGAGCTATGTATGATTGAAACTTTGTGTGAATTTGCTCTATTGAAGTCTTAATCCATTCTTTGATGATTGACCCTGTACGTGCATCGTTGTCTTCATCAAAATACTCGAGAAGCCATGTCTTCACATTCTCCCCCTTTTTGATGATGACAACCCGATTCAAAAGGCGATTCTTGAAAGAGTCATCGGACTTGATGTTCTAACACGTTTGCTCCCCCTATGATAATGCTCCCCCTAAATTCTTGATTTATTTGGAGACTTTGAAATTTTGAGTTCCTGCAAGTTTGTTAGATACATACAATATATGCTAGAGAATCTCTTCTCCCCCTTTGTCATTATCGAAAAGGATGGGACAAGACATATTAACAGTTTGGAGATCATGCATATAAAAAGCATACAAAACATCATATAATTAAGAGCCATAATATTGAAACGATATGAATTAAAAAAAATGAAATTTAATTTTTTTTAAAAACAGAATAGCAGCGAGGTAACTGGTTACAGGAAATGTGGTAACCGGTTACGTTAAACAAAAAGTAACACAGAAGTCAGAAACGCTACTGGTTAACCGGTTAACAGAAATGTGGTAACCGGTTACCTGATAGAAAAAATGCCCCAGAATTCAAATTTGCTACTGGTTAACTGATCCGCTGTCGCGCGCGGATCAAAACGAGTAATTTTGTAAAAACGTAATACAGCGACAATTAAACTCGGATATCGTCTCAAGGATTCTTGTTTGTAATAATTAAACGTAATCGAATGGGGGGGGTTGATTTGGTGTTCAATTACAAAAATGCAGAAAATAAGTGATTATGAAAAGTGATTATTTGAATAAGCTGAAACGAATCAACCCACTATATCATCTTCCGACTTATCATTGATCCCTATAAAATTCCAATTCCCTAAACAAGTCTGATCCTATTCGATTACAACAGCTACTGACAAGCGCAATAACAATTATACGAAGTATGCCCCTGAATTCCGAGTAAAGCAAACGGATTAAAACTATTGCGAATTAAGCAAACGCGATAATGCAAAAGCTACACTAATCACGAAATTGATTCAAAAGCGGACAACAATCAAATTAAAGAATTCTATTATGTAAAAACAATTAAATTAAGCAAGTAATTGTGATTATAGATATAATTCAAAGGAACAGATTAATGGAAAATTATAAAAGAACCTCAAAGTGGCATCCGATTACAGTGAATTGATTATTGGGAAATTAGTTCTCCATAGTCATTCCTTGCAAGCTCTCAAATTCGTGCATCAATAGTGATTTTTCCGTTCCATTCCTCATGGTGTACGGCTGCTAGACCTAGGGGAAAACAAAGACCCGTTTTACAACTCAACTGGGTCGACCCAGCCCATTACAAATGACCCAACAAAAATACAAATTCTAATGCTGTAACTTGAAACGAAATTCTGGAATTTTGAGCTCCGAATCTGACTTCGACTCCAACACGAAATTCGTAGCTCTCTCTCTTAGCTTTCCGGCGATTTTTAGAACGCCTCAAACGGATTCCCAGAACTCCAGTTATGATCGTTTCCGCGCAGACTGCTAAAGCTGAAAAATAAGTGCGAAAATTAAATTAAACTAAAAATAAAATAAAATATGAAAACATAATAAAATATAAAAATAAACAAAATAAAATAAAGAAATGCCTAAGTAAAAAGTAGGAGAATTATGCATAAATATGCACTTATCAAATTCCCCCGGACTTGAACTTTTGCACTCCGAGCAAAATTGAAATAAAACAAAGAAAACACACACACATCAATAGCTACTCATTCCAGGCTACAAGTCTTCTTCGGTTAAGTTTGCATTGATAGGTACTAATCTTGCACACTAAGGATATTGTAAGAACACTAATCCACAGTTATGCAGACATAAACCTCCTGAATACACAAATCAACTTGAATCATATTATTATACTAAAGTCTAACTTACTCATCCTTCTTTTGCTCTTTTTCATTCAGGCGCAATCACATTAAGCCCGTTATCTCCACACACTCATAGCAAGGCGACCGGTTAGTGACTCTGATCCTTTTCTGCACGGGGTTCTGGTACTTAAGTGGCATAACACTTTGCTTACTCACTTGTAGTTGCGGGGGATCGGACCGTAATTCGCCCTACCAAGTTCAGCACCAGAAACCGCTGAACCAACTAACAACGAGTCAAAAACTTTTTTTTTGAAGGTTCTACAACCGTTGGGTTAAGTGACCGGGTGAGGGTCACCAAACTTAGAAGGTGCATTCCTTTATTTTTTTCTCTTTTTTTTTTCTTTTTCGGAACACTCACTTATATTCATCGGCTTCCCTACGTAGAGTGTGTGTGAGATGGTGCTGACTGCTGAAATAAACTACTCAAGAGCTGTCAGAGAATGAGAATTTAAGGCTAAAACATAATAAAAATTCAACTCAATTTCCATATGCAGGAGACTTACGGTGTTAAAACAATACCGATCTTGTGAATTTTTCTCAAGTCTCCGCAAACTCGACTCAAAGTAATCTATAGCCTAAAACTTTCAAGAAGATGCAATTTTTTTAGAAAGAAAACAAAAACAAAACAAACAAAGAACAAAAACAAAGAAACTAAAGTATTCCCTCCCCCACACTTAAAATATGCATTGTCCTCAATGAAATAAACAAACATAAAATAAGAGAGAGAAGAGAGAGGAAAGAACACACTCGAGTAGTCAAGGAGGATAGGTGATCACATAAGCAGCCTTTTCCAAAGAGATATATTCTACATTTTCTTCTTCCAAAGTGGGGTTGTCATGGAATAGCTTTGGGTAATATCCATTGAACTTGAAATTTTTATTAGTATCTTCGCCTTTTATTCCAGGATCAAAGAATCTTCTAAAAGTAAAAGTGTCAAATGGACACGTGAAGGTGATATGACTTGGAATGTTAGCCAATGTCCAACCAAATGCCTTTTTATGCTTCCTTAAAACCTGCAAAAGCTTATTTTCTTGATCGAAATCAAGATTAGAAGAAATTATAGCCGGTAGTTTTTCATTCATCTCTAAATAAGCATATTTCATATTTTCAGAAAGTTGCTTCAGCTCGAGGGAATGTGGCTGCTCAATAGAAGGAGTGTTTGGGGCAGCCGGGATGTCAAGACCTTTATCTACCTGAACAACTTTATTTGCAACCTCATCTGTAGTAAGAATATCAACTTGCAAGGCAGCCTCAATTTCAGCACAAACAGAGCAAATTTTAGTTTCAGTACAAATATCACAAGAATAAACATCATCAAAATCAGACAATGATGGAAAATCAGATGCAAACAAATCACTACAAGTATCATCAACAATTTCAGAAATCAAATCTATTTGAAAAACAGAATGTTCTTCCAAGGGTTGTTGGTTTGATCCTTGAGCTTGCTGCATGGCATTCACCAAAGTGGCAAGCTGCCCAATCTGTGCTTGCAAAGTATTTAAAGTAGAATCTACTTGTTGTTGAAACTGGAGATTATTTGCAGCCATTTGTTTGACAATATCTTGTAGTGAAGGTTCAGAAGGTGCAAAGCACACAACCTCAAATTCCTTCAGATGCTCATGCGGATCCTCACCTGCAAGACCACTAAACCTTAGAAACAAGTGTATTAAACCAGATTTCAATTCAAAAGGAGTATGAGCTTCAGGATATTCAATACACATGTCATTGTAATTCACATCAGGGACAGCTAACTGCCTTAAAGTTCTTTGGTCAGCCATAGTAAAAAAACAAAAACAAACACAATGAAGGAAAACGATTAAAATAAATTTACAAAAATAAACTAACACCTAAGTTAATCTAATGACGTCAATTAAGAATTTTGAGAATTTTTTCAGATTTTTTTAAAACTACCAAAACCGAAAATAAATCATACAAAATAGAAAAATAAGGAATTTCGGTTTTTTAGGGCGGCATCCAGTATTTATTCCATAAATAGAGGCTTTTGATTACTGATTTTTTCCTAATGAATCGACAAAAAATCGGAATAATCTGAGACAATTTGTTTAAAAACAGATTTTTTTTTATCCCAAACCGCAAAAAAGACCAATACGTAAGTTGGACGAAACTGCGAGGAAACTAGGACCTATATGCTTAGACACTAAACCTATGACTCTAAAAACGATTAAAAGAAACAAGAATCCCCGGCAACGGCGCCAATTTGATCCGTTGTCGCGCGCGGATCAAAACGAGTAATTTTGTAAAAACGTAATACAGCGACAATTAAACTCGGATATCGTCTCAAGGATTCTTGTTTGTAATAATTAAACGTAATCGAATGGGGGGGTTGATTTGGTGTTCAATTACAAAAATGCAGAAAATAAGTGATTATGAAAAGTGATTATTTGAATAAGCTGAAACGAATCAACCCACTATATCATCTTCCGACTTATCATTGATCCCTATAAAATTCCAATTCCCTAAACGAGTCTGATCCTATTCGATTACAACAACTACTGACAAGCGCAATAACAATTATACGAAGTATGCCCCTGAATTCCGAGTAAAGCAAACGGATTAAAACTATTGCGAATTAAGCAAACGCAATATGATCGAACGCGATAATGCAAAAGCTACACTAATCACGAAATTGATTCAAAAGCAGACAATAATCAAATTAAAGAATTCTATTATGTAAAAACAATTAAATTAAGCAAGTAATTGTGATTATAGATATAATTCAAAGGAACAGATTAATGGAAAATTATAAAAGAACCTCAAAGTGGCATCCGATTACAGTGAATTGATTCTTGGGAAATTAGTTCTCCATAGTCATTCCTTGCAAGCTCTCAAATTCGTGCATCAATAGTGATTTTTCCGTTCCATTCCTCATGGTGTACGGCTTCTAGACCTAGGGGAAAACAAAGACCCGTTTTACAACTCAACTGGGTCGACCCAGCCCACTACAAATGACCCAACAAAAATACAAATTCTAATGCTGTAACTTGAAACGAAATTCTGAAATTTTGAGCTCCGAATCTGACTTCGACTCCAACACGAAATTCGTAGCTCTCTCTCTTAGCTTTCCGGCGATTTTTAGAACGCCTCAAACGGATTCCCGGAACTCCAGTTATGATCGTTTCCGCGCAGACTGCTAAAGCTGAAAAATAAGTGCGAAAATTAAATTAAACTAAAAATAAAATAAAATATGAAAACATAATAAAATATAAAAATAAACAAAATAAAATAAAGAAATGCCTAAGTAAAAAGTAGGAGAATTGTGCATAAATATGCACTTATCATTAACCGGTTAACAAGGATGTGGTAACCGGTTACTTATTGAAAATTTTGTAAAAAAAGTAGCAATTAAGAGTTCAAAACACCATTTTTTCTATTCTTTGGTAAGATAATAATGTTTTTGCGTACCTTTTCCCTGGTTCATCATAAGACAGGTTATGACGAGTTTATATGTCACCTTCATCCAATATTCTAAGCTCTCTTCGAATTTTGTAAAATGGTTCCTTTGCGAGAGGCTTGGTGAAAATGTCGGCCAGTTGGTTATGAGTATCCACAAATGTAACTTCAACATCCCCTTTGAGCACGTGGTCACGAAGGAAGTGATAGCGGATGTCGATATGCTTCGTTCTTGAGTGCATGACTGGATTTTTCGTAATGTTGATGGCACTTGTGTTGTCACATCTTAGCGGAATACATCCGAGATCTATTCCGAAATCTCAAAGTTGTTGCTTTAGCCAGAGTATCTGAGCACAAGAGCTGCCTGCTGCTATATATTCTGCTTCGACTATACTTAGAGAAACACACGCTTGTTTCTTGCATGCCCATGAAACTAGTGCATTTCTGAGAATGTGACATGTTCCACTCGTGCTTTTCCTATCTGTTTTACATCCTGCATAATCCGCGTCAGAGTAACCAATTAAATTGCACATACTACCTTTAGGATACCATAGGCCAACATTTGTCATTCCCTTGAGATACTTCATGATTCGTTTGATGGCAGTGAGATGTGATTCCTTTGGATTAGCTTGAAAACGAGCACAGAGACATACACTAAACATTATGTCAGGACGGCTTGCCGTCAAATACAACAAGGAACCAATCATACCTCGGTATTTGGTGATATCAATTGAAGTACCGGATTCGTCTTGATCAACATAAGTTCCGGATCCCATAGGGGTAGACATTTGCTTGCAACTATCCATGTCAAATCTTTTCAAGAGTTCTTTGCAATACTTGGATTGATTTATGAAGATACCATTGTCTAGTTGCTTGATTTGTAAGCCGAGAAAATAATTCATTTTACCCATCATGGACATCTCGAATTCTCCTTGCATCATTGAGGAGAATTCTTCACACATATCTTTGTTTGTTGATCCGAATATGATATCATCAACGTATACTTGTACCAACAATGTGTTGTTCTTGATTCTTTTGATGAAGAGAGTTTTGTCAACCTTGCCTTTTTCAAAACCTTTTTCACAAAGAAAGTTGCTAAGTCGATCATACCAAGCCCTAGGCGCTTGTTTCAATCCATAAAGAGCCTTTCTTAGCTTGAAAACATGTGAGGGATTCTTGAAATCTTCAAAGCCCGAGGGTTGCTTTACGTAAACTTCTTCGTTGATGTAGCCATTAAGGAATACGCTTTTTGACATCATCGGAATGGTGTGAGGCCATTAATGCTAGGTTTGCACTTTCATCACTATCCGAGTCGGATGACGAGCTTTTTTCGTTATCTTCCCATGCGACATAAGCCTTTTTGTACTTGTTCTCCTTCTTGATTTTGAATCCATTTTTCTTAGGTAGTTGAGGACAATCTGGTTTTATGTGGCCTTGCTTACCATATTCATAACATGTTACCTCTTGCATTGAAGTGGAAGCTTCTCTTTTCTTGAAGTGTTTCTTTCTTTTCGCATAGAAGGAAGGTTTGTCATTCTTACCGAAAAATTTGCCTAGCCTTTTAACAAGTAACAAGAAGTTTTCATCCTCCTCCGGATTGTCTTCTTTCTCAACGTCTTTGGAGTCAACTTTCAGAGCGATGCTTTTGGACTTTGATTCTCATGTTTTTCAAGTCTTCCAAGTTCCGTCTCATATTCTTGAAGTTTTCCAAACAATGTAGCGGAAGTCATTGTGGATAGACTTTTCTTTTCTGATATTGCCGTCACTTTTGGTTGCCATTCCCTGATTAAAGATCTAAGCACTTTAAGATTCAATTCATAATTACTTAAAGTCTTACCTAGAGCTTTTAGATGATTTGTCAAGTGCACAAATCTTTTCTGCAAGTCAAGGATGGATTCTCCGGGCTGCATTCTGAACAACTCGTATTCTTGACTCAAGGTATTTAATCTTGATCTTTTAACTTCGGTAGTTCCTTCATGAGTTTCTACCAAGGTATCCCATATTTGTTTTGCCGTTGTGCATGGCAAAATGTGAAAGAATTCATCCATGTTGAGTGCACTTTGAAGAATATTTATTGCCTTTTTATCATAGAGGACCTTCTTCTTATCATCATCATCCCATGAAGTTTTAGGCTTTGATGAACCAACGCTGTTAACAACCGTTGTAGGAACAAAAGGACCAATTTGGACAGCATCCCATATTTCTTCTCCTTGTGCTTCTAAATAAGCCTTCATCCGAATTTTCCAGAAGTCAAAGTATTCACCACAGAATAGTGGAGGCTTGTTATTTCTACCACCATCTCTGAAGACTAGATTATTATTTGTGGAAGCCATTTTGGATCGTCTAGGAACAGGTTACCTATAACCTGCTCTGATGCCAATTGTAAGCCTGAAATCAGTCTAAGAGGGGGGTGAATTAGAAACCTTGAAATTTTCTTGTTATAAGGATTATTTTTCTGGTTTATAATGGTGTTTAGGAGAGTGGTAAAGTGCAGAAAAATAATGACACGGAGATTTATCCTGGTTCCCTTCACAATCCGAAGGTACATCCAGTCCCCTTTCCAACAAGAAAGAGATTTCCACTATTTGTTTGGACTTGTACAATGACCACAAAGACCACCAAGAACAAACTCTTGGATTTCCAACAAAGTCCACTTATGAGAACAATCCTCTCAAAGTGACTCTCTTGTTTCTAAACAACAAGGAAACCTTCTTAGTGATAAGAGAACAATCCCCTCCTATGCACCTCTTACTATCAAACAAGTAAGGATAAAACACTCACTATCTTAATTCCACTAGTGCTGGAAAAATTAAGATGTGAAGAACAACAAGTGTATAATTTAAATGGAAGTTTGAATAATCTGGAAATATCTGCACATCAATCAAAGGATTGATCTTCTCCTTTTGGAATAATCAATCTCACAATGTTTATAGAAGTGTTCAAATGATGCATATGAATTTTGGACACTTATCTTTGAAAATAGTAAACAAAGAAAGATTGTGAAAATTAATTTTTAAGGAGGTGATTTGCAATCTGAAAATTTTAGTTTAAATATCCTTCTATGAACCTCTTTAAACAGGTGCAAACAACCAATGGATGCCATGGTTCATAGAGAAGAAGCATGAATTGAAAATATGAAAAGTTGCAATTTTTCTACAAAAATTCCCAGTAGTAACCGGTTACCCAAATTGTGTTAACCGGTTACATTAATTGTAACGTTAAGAAAAATTCAAATTTTAAACTGTGTAACCGGTTACCATGAAAGTGTTAACCGGTTACATGCTAACAAAATCTGTCCAGAAATTGAATTTTGTTTCGGGTTAACCGGTTACCCCAAAAGTGTTAACCGGTTACCACTATTGAAAAAAGGAAAAATTGAGAACTTTTAAAAGCTGTAACCATTTTGAAATAAATTATAAGTGTCCATATCATATTATGCATGCAACAATCAATTGAACACTTTATATATAAACATTAACTAAGATTAAATTCCAATACCTTTGTGATCAATTTCTCGAGCGACTTTGAGCTATGTATGATTGAAACTTTGTGTGAATTTGCTCTATTGAAGTCTTGATCCATTCTTTGATGATTAACCATGTACGTGCATCGTTGTCTTCATCAAAATACTCGAGAAGCCATGTCTTCACATCTATGTCCCTGGAAAGAAGTGAAATCTGCTAAGTGTTGGACAACTGGCCGAAAAGGGGTTCTCAATGGTTAAGAAAGATGGAGCCTTAGAACTTTTTAACATCCATAATAACTTGGTCTTGAAATCTCCTTTGTCGAAGAATAGAATATTTAAGACCATGATCAGTTCGACTGAGGTACAATGTCTGAAAGTAGTTGTCGAACACAAAAATAGTTGGTTGTTGCATCTGAGTTTTGGACATCTAGATTTAAGGTCGCTCAATCAACTGATCACTCAAGATATGGTAACTGATATACCAAGTCTTGAGATGCCCGACAAACTATGTGATGGTTGTCTAGTCGGAAAGTAGTCCAGGAAGTCTTTCGTTTCAACTATGCCAATGAGATCCTCCTGCATACTCAAAGTTGTACATTCAAACGTATGTGGTTTTTTTTAGGAACATACCATTGATGGAAATATGTTTTTTTTGTTTGTTGATGAGTTTAGTCAACAGTTATGGATCTATGTGATCAAGAAAAAGGGATGAAGTATTTGAAATCTTTAAGAGATTCAAGATGCTTGTCGAAAACCAGGATGAAAAGAAGATCAAGATGTTGCGAACAGATGGAGGTGGCGAGTACATATCCAATATATTTGAAGCATTCTTTGCAGAACATGGTGTTAATCATGAGGTAAAATCTCCTTATACTCCTCAACATAATGGAATAGCAGAAAGAAGAAATATGACTATATTGGACATGGCAGGATGTATGCTGAAGCAGAAGAATTTGCCAAAATCCTAATGGGGTGAAGCTGTTTTGACTGCTTATTATATACTGAACAGGTATCCTCCCAAGAAGATGAAGAACAAGGTTCCTGAAGAACTATGGAGTGGAAAACGACCATCAGTGAGTCATCTAAAGGTGGTTGGCTTTATGTGTTACAAGCATGCTCCTGATGCAAGAAGAAGGAAGCTTGATGACAAGAGTGAACCTATGATTCTGGTAGGATATCATAAGACTGAAGCATACAAATTATTCAATCCAATTAATCAGAAGATTATGATTAGTCGAGATATTGTGATTGATGAAAATTTTGCATGGGATTGGAATTCTAGTAATGTAATTGACAAGCCATTGATGAGTTATGATTTCGATGAAGCAAGTAATAATGTTGAAGTCGAAGGTATTGGTCGATATTCCAATTGAACTCGAAGTTGTTATTGACATACATGACACATTCAAAGTCGGAGAGTTTATGGCTATCACAAGTCAGAGACCTCAAAAAACTAGAGCTCGTCCAACAAGACTTCAAGACTATGAAGTGGTTGGTGATGATGAAGTCACAACAGATGGAGAACTAGTTCATTTTGCTTTACTTGCAGGTGTTGAACCAATCAACTATAATGAGTCTTTAAAGAATAGGAAGTGGAAGCATGATATGACCGAAGGGTTACATGCAATCGAAAGAAACAACACATGGGAGTTGGTCAAATTTCCATCCCATACAAAAGCTATCTAAGTGAAGTGGGTGTTCAAGTTGAAGCACAGTGTTGATGGCTCGATAGAAAGACATAAGGTGAGATTGGTAGCTCGGGGTTTTCTTCAGCGAGTAGGACTCGACTGCTCTGAAGTATTTGCACTTGTCACAAGATTGGAAACTGTTTGAATAATGGTAGCCTTGGCATGTAAGCAAGGTTGGTCGACATTTCACTTAGATGCGAAATTGGCATTTTTGAATGGACCTTTAGATGAAGACGTGTATGTCACACAACCTCCTGAGTTTTTTGATTTAGGAGGAAGCAAGGAAATTTACAAGTTGCACAAAGGGCTCTATGGTCTCAAGCAGGCACCTAGGGCATGGAACAAGAAGATCGACTCATACTTGGTCGAATTGGGATTCATCAAATGCAAATATGAGTATCGTGTCTATGTTCAGGTTATGGCACAAGATATAACAATCATATGCTTTTATGTCGATGACTTGCTAGTAATTGGAAATAGCTTGAAGAACTTGTCAAAGTTCAAAGAGCTGGTTAAGAAGGAATTTAAAATGTCGTATTCGGGAAAGTTGTCATACTTCCTAGGCATGGAATTTCAAATGTCGAAGAAAGGTATGGTGCTACATAAAAGAAAGTATGTCAAGGAGATACTCAAGAGATTCAGGATGGATGATTCGACTCCTGTATCTTCGCATATCGAACCAAATTTGAAGTTGGAGAAGCATGGAGAGGAAGACAAAGTCGATGTAACTTTGTTCAAACAAATTGTCAGATCTCTGAGATATATGTGCAACAGTTGACCTGATATATGTTTCTCAATCGAATTAGTGAGAAGATATATGAGTGAATAAAGGGTGTCACACATGAAGGTTGCAAGAAGAATCCTGATATACTTAAAAGGATCGATACACTATGGAATTTTATTTCAACAAGACTTTGAAAGCAAAGAAGTTATGGTTACTTGTTATTCAGATGCTGATTGGTGTGGAGATAAGGAAGATCGAAGAAGCACTACTGGATATTTCTTTCAAGTATTTGGTGCCACAATCTCATGGTCCTCGAGAAAGTCACCCGTGTAACATTATCCTTGTGTGAGTCTCAATATATAGCAGGATCCTATGTTGCGTGTCAAGCAATTTGGATCAGATTTGTGCTAGAAAAGATTGAGGTCGAAGTGAAGAAACCTCTAGTACTGCAGATCGACAACAAGTCAGCCATAAATCTTGTGAAGAATCTAGTTTTGCATGGAAGAAGTAAGCACATAGAAAATAGATTTCACTTCTTAAGGGAGAAGGTAAATCGAGGTGAACTTAAAGTAAGGCATTGCTCAAGTGAAGCACAATTAGCCGATATTTTCACCAAAGGTTTGAAGATCGAGAGGTTCTTAACGTTGAGAAAGAAATTAGGAATAGTTCAGATCGACAATGATTAGTGTGTTTCGACAACTTGGATTATATGGGGTATGTTAAGATATTAGATATAATTCAAGTTGAGTTGTGTGACCCAAGACCAAAGCTAATTAGGATTTAGGGTTTGTTACTTAGTTTGTTATTTTACTTAGTATTCAAGTTACTTAGGTGTATATAAATAGACACTTTGTAATTCAGTAGTATAATTCAATTCAATAATACAATCGTTATTTCCTTATTCTCTCTTTCTCTCCTCACTAAAAGTGCCTCAAACACTAACATGACGGTGTAGCGGCTTGCCGAATGATGAACTCCGAAAGAAAGACTTTGTGCGAAGGTGGAGGTGAAGAAGAAAGGAATCCCCAAACTATTTTCTAATTAATTTGATTCTTGAAAAAGAAAAGAGAAAATCCCTAAACCGTTTGAGTTTTTTTGTTTGAGATTTTTTTTTCTAATTTGATTGAGCCTAAGAATTTAGGTTTTTTTTTTAATTCATTTGAGTTTTGGAGAAGAGAATTTTTTTTTTTGAGAATTTTGGTTTATTTTTTAAAAATAAAATAAAACTTTATTTGTTTAAATTTTTATTTTATTTTATTTTTCTAAAAAAAGGGAGAGGGAAACGAAAATTATGGGAAAAAGGAACATTTATCGCGGTATAAAAAGTTATGGGTGGATAAAATAGCGTTGGCCAACACCGACACCCTCATTTTTAATCAATCAATAAAAATTAAAAGTCTATTTTTTAGGGTAAGTAGTGTCACTCAAGAAAGATGCTAATGTGTAATAAATAAATACCAGGTTATGAAAGAAATTAGCGTTGCCTTTGATCGACGCTATATTTATAATCATATTAAAAATAAATATTAAATCAAAAAATTAGCTATAGTCCCTTATTTGTGACCTAAAACCGATGTTAGTAGTGTCGGAGTTGAGGTCGACGTTAATATATTGAAGCTAAAACATATTTTTCATGTAGTGTAGAATGTTTAGAACATGAAAATAGCTTTAATAATCATGATATCTCTTTTAAATAAAAATTCTTCACTGCTCCACTTTGTTAAAAGTATGCTTTTTTTTAAAGTATAATTAAAAGTATAATAACCTCAAAAGTGGGAGTCATGTCGTTGAAAGTATATTTTTTTGGGGGGAGGATTCAATGACTTTGAAAAATGGTGACTTTGGTGATTTAGGTGCAATTTAAAATCCTAATCATTCTTAATTTTTATTTCAATCATTTACATATCTTTCATTAACACTAAAGTCATCAAAGTTATCACATTTGAAAGTCACCCAAACCCGGTCCATTTTTTTTAGACCAAAAGAATATTTTAGTCACAATAAGTGATTTTGCGCTTTTAACGAATATTTACTTGTAGTAATAAAAAAAACACTTTATGATCTACCATCTCTCTATATAAGTCTCTCTAGATTAATTTGTTTATATTAATTATGTATTTTTTGTTGTATCAAGTTTTTTACATTAATGGCAAGGACTTCGTGTTAATATTGATTTTTATTCTTGTATTAATTTTTTTTTCATTTTTTTGGTTATGTTAATATGAGAAAATTGTGGACCTTTCTCGTTGAACATGTTAGTTACATTAACAATCCTCATTGGGAGATTTCCAATTTAAATGCCTACAATTCAGGGCGGAGAATCCACTCGAATTTGTTTTATAATAATTCAATTATAAACCACACCGCGAAATGCATTCTAGACTTCCCAATTTTGAAAGTCAAATGAGTTTTTGCGGTCCTCAAAAGTCCAATAATTTTTGTTAGAGAATTTTGTACAAGCATATGACAAAAAAATGAATGACTTCTTAACCTACTGAATTTCAAGGTAGACTCTTTGTCCTTTAAATTATGACTTTATTCATATAACAATGTGTTGAGATATTATATATAATACAAGTTAAATTGTATGGCCCAAACCCAAAGTTAATTAGGATTTATGATTTATTATTTAGTTTGTTATTTTACTTAGTATTCAAGTTATTTATATGAATATAAATAGATACTTTGTAATTCAGTATTATCATTCAATTCAATAATACAATTTTTATTTCTTTATTCTCTCTTTCTCTCCTAATTAAAAGTGCTTCAAGCACTAACAAATTGGTATCTAGAGCTCTGGTTAGATTCTTGATTGTGTTTTCAAGAAACGAACGCCAGAGATCATGTTTTCGGGATCGTGGATTGTTGTTGATCAATCACTGCAAAGATGAATATTAATGAAAATTTATCAAACTCACTTCCAACTCTTGACGGCAAGAATTGACTTCGATGGAGAAAACAGATACAGTCTCTATTTGGCTTTCGTGAAACCCTAGAAGTGGTTACTAATGGTGTTTCTGCGATTGGTAAAGATGCAACTGACGCATAGAGAACCGCTCACAAGGATGCCTAGAAGAAGGATTGCAAGGCGGCGTTTGATGGGATGTTTTCCTTCTCTTAGATGTTTTCGCAAGTGCACAAAATGCATCAGCGTAATATAAAAGGTTGTCAAATCCACAAAGAATTATAGTCAACTTTACCACTCTCTGCTGTTGCTATATAAATCTGAGGATAATGAATTTTGGATGAGATGGGGAATTAAAATAGAAAATAAAACAAGTTTATTTAAAAATAATTAATAAAAGTGAGACCGGAATATGGCTCACGACAATCAATAGTACTCACAACTAAGTCGTATTGATTAATTAAATTGGGACAATATTTCTCTTTAATTGAAAGAAACTTAATTTAAATGAACTGTTTACGTTCGCTAAATTAGAACGGAGTTTTATTCTAAAATCTACAATGTCGTTGTTGCGGTTCAGCCTGGTAAAGTATAAAACTTATATATTTTAAAATTAAGGACTTTTAATTAATTAAAAATTCATTTTGAGTTTAAAACATATTTAAAGGTGATACCAACAGTCACTCGCATAACACCAGAGTTCAAACTTACCAATGTCTGCTACCGCACCACATTTATTCCTCTAAACTCTATTTTTTTAAATGATTGTTTTTACAATTTAAAATAACATTTAATGTTGCTTTTGATTTTAATTTAAAATCTTATTTTTATTTTCCATCTAAGATATGGATTCCTCTCTTTTGGTAGAACTTTGTCAATCCTCCGGTCGTTGCAATTCCTATGATCATCTGATCATTTTAGAATTTTGGTAGGACTCTGACGATGCTCCGGTCGTTATGATTCCTTTGATCATCTGATCATTTTATGGAATCGAGGTAGGACTCTGACAATCCTTTGGTCGTTATAATTCCTATAATTCCTATGATTACTAG